>NC_134353.1:838114061-838472394 GCF_048569485.1 Anomaloglossus baeobatrachus | reverse complement strand
GGTGTGGAGGGTAAAGTGGATCAGGATGCGCAGGAGGAGGAGGAGGCTGAGGAGGATGACATTCCGGAGCTGTAGAGTGTGTGTGAAACCCTGACTGAGGTAGGGCCTGCAAAACTTGGTGTGTGAAGGACGTGTTCCGTCCCTCGCTCAGACTGGGTCCCAGCTTGCACAATATTAACCCAGTGTGACGTCAACGAGATGTAGCGGCCTTGCCCACATGCACTTGTCCACGTGTCTGTGGTTAGGTGGACTTTGGCTGAAACAGCGTTGTTCAGGGCACGTGTGATGTTTTGTGACACGTGGTTATGCAATGCGGGGACGGCACACCGGGAGAAATAGTGGCGGCTGTGGACCGAGTAACGTGGGACAGCTGCCACCATCAGGTCGCGGAATGCTTCTGTCTCAACCAGCCTAAAAGGCAACATTTCCAGCGCAAGCAGTCGCAAAATGTTAGCATTTAGAACTGTGGCATGTGGGGTGTTGGCAGTGTATTTGCGCCTGCGTTCAAAGGTTTGCTGAATGGATAACTGAACGTTGCGCTGGGACAAGGACGTGCTTGATGATGGTGTTCTTTCTGCGTAGGCAACTGCAGGTGCAGGAGTGGAGGAGGCTTGTTCGCAGGCAGCATGGACAGGGGATTGGCTCGCATGCACAACCAGCGAAGACGTAGCAGTGACATCAGAAAGCACTGCTCCTCGACTCTGTTGTACTTCCCACAAAGTCGGGTGCTTGGCTGACATGTGCCTGATCATGCTGGTGGTGGTCAGGCTGCTAGTTTTGGTACCCCTGCTGATGCTGGCATGGCAGGTGTTGCAAATGGCCTTTTTAGAATCATCTGGAGCCAACTTAAAAAACTGCCAGTGTCAGAGTTCCGGGTTTTCCAGTTTTCTTTTGAAAGAGCTTGCCCTTTGTTAACATGGAGTTTTCTGTTCTGTTGCCCTACTTCCTGTCCATCTGTTTAAAAGCCGCCCCTAAAGCTTAGTCCAGTGCCTGAGTATACTGCTTCCTGTGTGCTCCTGCCCTGCTGCTTTTGGTTCCTGATTGTTATTCGGATCCTCTTGGAAAACAACCGACACCGACTCTGGACTTCATCTGGTATCATCTAGCTGTGCCCGGACTCCGTTTGCCGTCTTTGGTCGGCACTTCTGCCCGGTTCCTTCCGTTTAATACCACTCTGGACTCACATCACGTACGGACATTTTTGGACTTACCTATTGCCCTTTTGTGTCCCGGCTGCTGCGCATTTAGGGCTTCTGGGGTGATTGCCAGACAGTCCCTGTATAGGGGTTCGCTCTTGGTGGTCTCCCTGGGTGAGTCCGGTGCGCGGTCCCGGGAATTCCCTTTCGCTCCGTCCCTGGAAGGTATTTCCTGTATTTATGTTCTACTGTGTTTTTGTTCCGTTTATGTACATATTTGCTGGTTGCATATTATAAACGTCTTGCACCAAGAACTCGTCTCTGGTTGTCATTGCCCTAACGCAATCGAAATCCTCAATACATACAATAGTATTACAGCCAGACTCGGGAAGACCTAACATTTGTACAGGCACCTTGTGTCGTGTTGTTCCGGGGAACAGTTGCCTGACGTCTGCCTGGGGCCACCACTCTGCTTCTTACTGCCTGTTGTGATGCTACGCCTCCCTCCCCCTGTGCACTGCTGTCCTCGCTCTGCATATCCTCCTGCCAGGTTGGGTCAGTTACTGGATCATCCACCACGTTGTCTTCCTCTTCCGCACCCTGCTCCTCCTCCTGACTTCCTGACAATTGTGTCTCATCATCGTCCACCGCTTGTTGAGACACGTTGCCAACTTCGTGAGAACGTGGCTGCTCAAATATTTGGGCATCTGTACATACAATCTCGTCATGGCCCACTTCAACAGGAGCTGGCGAGAGGCCAGAATTTGTGAATGGAAACGTGAACGAACAGCTCTTCCGAGTGTCCAAGTGTGGGATCAGTAATGTCCGTGGACGTGTACTCGGCCTGGTGGTAGGAAGGAGGATCAGGTTCTGAAATGTGCGGTGCAGTATCACGGCTACTGACACTTGACCGTGTGGAAGACAGAGTGTTTGTGGTGGTGCCAATCTGACTGGAAGCATTATCCGCTATCCAACTAACAACCTGTTGACACTGGTCTTGGTTCAAGAGCGGTGTACTGCTGCGGTCCCCAAGAATTTGGGACAGGACGTGCGAGCGACTAGATGTGGCCCTTTGTTGTGGCGAAATTAGAGCTTGCACACAACCTCGGTCTCTGCCTGCACCACCATCACGTCCACTTCCTTGTTCGTTGACAACGCCCTTGCGCATTTTGCAATGCTGTGCTGATGTGTATTCACTAGACTTGTGCGTTATATCCAAGTTTTTGCAAAACTCACACAAATGCAGCGGAAAGCTGCCACCAACAGGCACACACGTGCGGTTTTTAAATGCAAGCACGGAGGCACTAAGAACCTAACAGGTCTCTATCCAGGGACAACGTGGAGCCTCCCAATTTTTGGCTGCCCTGCCTAAGGGCTATACTATAATACACCCACTTCCTTACAATGGGCACTTCAGGTTTACAGGCCCTCATGCACGTCTCTATCCAGGGACAATGTGGAGCCTCCCAATTTTTGGCTGCCCTGCCTAAGGGCTATACTATAATACACCCACTTCCTTACAATGGGCACTTCAGGTTTACAGGCCATCATGCACGTCTCTATCCAGGGACAATGTGGAGCCTCCCAATTTTTGGCTGCCCTGCCTAAGGGCTATACTATAATACACCCACTTCCTTACAATGGGCACTTCAGGTTTACAGGCCCTCATGCACGTCTCTATCCAGGGACAACGTGGAGCCTCCCAATTTTTGGCTGCCCTGCCTAAGGGCTATACTACAATAGACCCACTTCCTTACAATGGGCACTTCAGGTTTACAGGCCATCATGCACGTCTCTATCCAGGGACAACGTGGAGCCTCCCAATTTTTGGCTGCCCTGCCTAAGGGCTATACTATAATACACCCACTTCCTGACAATGGACACTTAATGTTTTGAGGCCCTCATGCACGTCTGTATGCAGGGGCATTGGTGAACCTCACAATTTTGGACTGCCCTGGCAAAGGAAAATACTACAAAGACTCACTTCCTCAAAATGGGCACATTAGACTCAAGTACGTCTCTTCTCAGGGACATCGGAGTGCCACACAATGTTTTCACGTAAAATCTTTCATGTATTAATCTCAAAAAGTAACATACACCAGCTCTATCTCACTATTGGGTATGTGCCCTTAACATTTCCGCCATGAAAAATCATTTTGGGGTCATTTTGGAAGGTTTTCTGGTGAGTCCGTAAAAATGGCGTAAAACGCGGACAAAATTGTTCACAGCTGTGACTTTTCAGTGATAAATGCTTCAAGGGGTCTTCCCCATGCTGTTGCCATGTCATTTGAGCACTCTTCTGAGACTTTTGTGACATTTTTAGGGTTTCTCCATGCTGCCGGGGGGTCATTTCACAAAAATACTCGGGTCTCCCATAGGATAACATTGGGCTCGTTGCTCGGCCCGAGTACACGAGTATCTTGGGAGGCTCGGCCCGAGCTTCGAGCACCCGAGCTTTTTAGTACTCGCTCATCACTATGTAACATGTTTTACTCTTTTCCAGTTATAAAGCAACAAAATAAACCGGTGGTGGACGGGCAGCCCGCGGACGGTATGCATTAAACCAAGGGAGAATGGGACGCCCTGGACTAGCTAGGTTGTCACAGGTAGGCCCTTACACAAACACCTCCCTCCTTAATAAGGGGACTTCAGCCAAGCTACAAAACCCTTGTCACCTCCCTCTGGGTTTTATGTTCACACCAGGGGGCGGAGCCAGGCATTTGGATCCACCCACCAAAGGGTTCACAGGCCTGGAGGTGGGAAAAACAGAGTCCAGTCTAGTGAAATGGAGTGGAGTGAAGTTCATGGGCAGACCGGTGACCAGGTCTGCCATAGTCTACAACAGGTGTCTGGGTTGGAGCCCAGTCACCTCTGGCAAGGAGGCAGATGGTGGTGGCCGCCTGCAGGAGCTGGGATTACAGCCAGTGGAACCGTAGGGACCGGGGATGGGCGGTGGCCCGCGGGTACCGAACCGTGGAACCGATTGGAAACCGGAGCACCAGGAGTGGTACTCAGACCCAGTACGAGGCCCAGAAACAACTGGGCTGAGTCAAATCAAATGATTGAGGACTGGACTTTAGGCCCTTTCCCACCTAAGACCCGACTGAAGACAACAGCCCAACCATTAGGGTAGAAAGCCACCGCCCAGGCATAGAGACACGACAGGCCAGCATCTGCGGGCAAAAAGGGCTCTCCCGGCACACACCAGGCTGGGGAGCGGACTACCGTTGCTAAGGCATAGGAGTCGTCATTTCTACACAAGTGAGGTGCAGGAGAAAGGCGGAAACCACCAACCTGAAAAGGGGAAAATCGCAGCCGGCTGCGGGCACCATTCACCATCTTGTTTGGTTTACCAGAGACTCCAGCGTGTTTGTAATAGTGAGTACAACAGTGCCTTCGGGCCGCGCACCGCGAAGCACCGCACCGACACACCAGCATCATCCATCCCCCTGCCTCAGTACCTCCCTCGGGCCCCCGGGACCATCATTCCCCCTACCCACGGAGGGGTCAACACCAAGTTGCGCAACACTGTCCCCGGGAGCCTAGCCAACGGCAGCATTGGTGTCCATCCATTCACCACAACCCGTGGGTGGCGTCACAAACCCAAATCCCTTACAAACAACCGCGGCCCCGGCTGTGGACCTCCCTACCGAAGTCCCTACGTTTAGCGCCAACCCCCGTTCAGAGCGACGTGACCCCCGAGTCCGTGATGAGCTCGAGCCACCCACCGACGAGCACAGATCCGAGCGGCTCGGCAGCCGGCCTAGCCCCGGGGCGGTACACATCCACAAAGTGTCTGCTATAGTAACTTAGTGTCCCACTGGTGCCAAGCAAGTTCCACCACCTCTGCATTCTACCCTCCTGCTCATTTTGCTACGCTATTTTTATAGCAAACAGTGCTGCCAGTTTTAGGGCCATAGTTTCATTGTCAGGGATAGTCAGTGTTGGCTCTTCAGCTGTCAATAAAGCTAGACCACCTCTGCATCTACACCACCTCTCAATTTTTGCTACAACATTTTAAGTGTCCAATCTTGTCGCTAACAAAATGAGTGGGTAAAGGACAGATGCTGGTGGAAAGGGGAACAGGCGTGTTGGAAAAGGAAAAAAAGTTTGTGTCCGTGGGGAAGGTGGGAAAGGTACATTAACATCTGCTGAAGATAGGCCATCTTCCAGCAAAAGTAAGATGTCTACTACTTTCTGTGGACAATCCGATGTGCTCCCTTTTTTACGGAAAAAAGCAACTGGAACAAAGGTAGATGATGCACAAAAAATCACATGCTTGAATGGATCTCAAGTGCTCCAACAAGTGGCCTCTCCTCTACCTCAACTTCAAAATCCAAAAAACAACATTCCTCTGAGTTGTCATCCCAATCGCACTTGCTTTCTCCCAGCTCTCAAGTCTCCACCCGCCCTGCAGAGTATGATGTAACAGAGATGACTGAGTCTGCAGAGCTGTTCAGTCACACTATAGGCTTGGAATCAGAGGTCTACTCTCAAGCTACAGTAAGTACAGACCAGGAAATGGTCTGCAGTGATGCCCAGAAGCTTTGTAAGTCAGATTCAGGCCTTGATGACCAAGTTTCTGAGCATAATGTAGAGCCTCATTCCCAAACTCTAACACCTGTTGGTGGAGACAATGAGGAACATACTGATGACGATGACATGCAGATACCAGATTGGGATGACAACTTAACTATTCAGTCAGGGCAGGAAGAGGTTAGGTCTGAGGGCGAGGGGAGTGCAAACACAATGCTTGATGATGAAGTTCTAAATCCCACATACTGTCAACCCTCAGTCGGGCACTCAAGGAGGTCACCAGAGGCGGTGGAGGAGGATACAACTGACGACGAAGTTACCTTGCGCCTTCCTGGACAGAGTCGGAGTACTGGAAGCACGTCTACAAGTGCATCCTCAGCCACAACTCTGCCTCTGAGCACAAGTCGGGGTGGCTCTGCAGGTCGCATGTCCTCTAAGCCTTGCCTAGCCTGGTCCTTTTATGACCTTGCAAAGGATCTCCCAAATCATGTGATCTGTAAAATTTGTGGCCAATCTATAAGTAGAGGCCAAAACCTCACCAGTTTGACAACTTCTTCCATGAATTTTCACATGCATAACAAGCATAAGTCCCAGTGGGAAGCTCACCGTGCTGAAATGCGGCCTAGCGGAGCGACCATCCACCGCCTGACCCTTCCAGTGCATAAGCGCGTTCTTCATCTTCTATGACTGTGGTGACAGCTGTCAGACCTGTTCTTCCACGCAGACCTTCCACCACTTTAACCACAACAGGCAGTTTGCTTGGTAGGTCGTCAGTTGGTTTGGAAGGGGAAACAAGTGCGGGTGTACACTGTACAGCTCTCTCAGACATCGAGAGCACCAACTTTGGATGAAGGCAACATTATGTCTCTGCCTGCATTTTCCTCACAGACCTGCAGTTTTGCAGGGACACCCTACTCACCACCGTACCCACACAGCAGCCAGATCTCAGCCCCTCAGTTGTGGACAAATAAAAGGCCATTTCCTCCGAGCCATGACAAAGCTAGGAGGTTGACTTTATCCCTCTGTAAGCTCTTTGCTACCGAAATGCTGCCTTTCCGCCTGGTGGACAGAGAGGATTTTCGAGACCTTATGTCCGTCGCAGTGCCCCAGTACCAGATGCCTAGTCGCCACTACTTCTCCAAGAAAGGTGTGCCTGCGCTACACCAGCATGTCGCACACAACATCACCGCTTCCTTGAGAAACTCTGTGTGTGACCAGGTGCATTTCACCACCGATACTTGGACAAGAAAGCATGGACAAGGGCGTTACATGTCGCTGACTGGGCACTGGGTAACTATGGTGATAGATGGAGAAGGGTCTGCTGAACAAGTCTTGCTGTCCCCACAACTTGTGCGTCACTCCTCTGTATGTCGAAGTTCCTCCACTGCTTCTGCCTCCTCAACCTCATCTGGGTCCTCCATCTTCGCCCCAAGCCTGCCTGGTCAGGCAACCCACGTTGCAACTGCGCACAAGGAATCCTGCACACCTCCTTACTATGCTTGCAGCAGAGATCAACGGCATCAGGCAGTCTTTAGCTTGAAATGTCTTGGAAATAAGAGTCACACAGCGGATGAGTTGTGGTCAGCTTTGCGGTCCGAGTTTCGTAAATGGTTGCCTCCACTCAACCTGCAGCCAGGTAAGGCCATGTGCGACAATGCTGCAAACCTGGGTGCGGCCCTTCGCCGGGGCAACGTGACACACGTGCCTTGTATGTCTCACGCGTTGAACCTTATTGTCCATCAATTTTTAACCCACTATCCCGGCCTAGATGGGCTTCTGCACAGTGCACGGTCAATCTCTGCTCACTTCCGCTGTTCAACCGCCGCAGCTGACCAACTTGCATTGCTCCAGAAGTCTTTCGGCCTGCCAGTTCATCGCCTGAAATGCGATGTGGTGACATGCTGGAATTCGACTCTCCACATGTTACAGCGACTGTGGCAGCACCGCCGAGCCCTGGTGCAATACGTTATGATGTATAGCCTGGGCCAACGAGATGCAGAGGTGGGGCAGATCACGCTGATGGAGTGGTCTCAGATAAAGGACCTATGCACCCTTCTGTACAGTTTCGACATGGCGACGAATATGTTTAGCGCTGACAATGCCATTATCAGCATGACAATTCCAGTCATTTACATGCTGGAGCACACGCTAAACACTATTCGGAGTCAGGGGGTGGGACAAGAGGAAGGGGAGGAAGTACAGGAGGATTCATATGCACAAGGGATACCAACATCTACAATGTCCAGACATTCATCATCACCAAGGCGGCACGCATGGGACGGTGGGGGAGAGGGATGAACAAGGGCGCATGATAGCAGCCAAAATGTTGAGGAAGGTGCAGGAGACCAAGAATAAAGGGAGGACGAACTATCGATGGACATGGAAGACTCAGCAAATGAGGGAGACCTTGGTCAAATTTCGGTTGAACGAGGTTGGAGGGAGATGTCAGAGAAAGTAAGAGCAGTTAGCACCTCTATGCCACAAACACAGCGAGGACTTGGTCTGCATGGATGCGCAAGACACATGAGCGCCTTCTTGCTGCACTACCTACAACATGACACTCAGATTGTCAAAATTAGAAGTGATGATAACTACTGGGTTGCCACACTATTAGATCCCTGGTACAAGTCCAAATTTTGTGAAATAATTCCAGCCATAGAAAGGGACGCACGTATGCAGGAGTATCAGCAGAAGCTGTTACTCGATCTTAGCTCGGCTTTTCCAGCAAACACCAGTGGTGCACGGAGTGAATCTGCCAGTTGTAACTTGACAAACATGGGACTGTCTCGTCACCAACAGTCTAACCGTACCAGCAGCAATGTGTCTGGTGCTGGTAAAAGCAATTTTATTGAATCGTTTCATAATTTTTTTAGACCCTCCTTTGCAAGGCCACCAGAGACAACAAGTCTGACACATAATCAATGGCTGGAGACGATGATACAGGAGTTTCTCCAAATGAACATCGATGCCATGACTTTGCAACTGCAGCCTTGCTCATTTTGGGCTTGAATCTTGAAAAATGGCCTGAGCTCGCCACTTTCGCCTTGGAGATCTTGTCGTGTCCCGCAGCCAGCGTTGTCTCTGAACGTGTCTTCGGTGCTGCTGGGTGTGTGCTGACAGATAAGCGCACGCGTCTGTCCAGTGAGAATGTGGACAGATTAACGTTCATCAAGATAAACAAGTCATGGATCCTCAAGGACTTTACTACCCCTGTGTCATCCTGGGGAGAGTAAATGCTTGTGGATTTGGAATGTGCTTGATGCTAATGTACCTGTCAAGTTTGCAACTGGGACACAAGTGCTGCCACTGAAGTGGTGTCTGTGTGGCCCAATTTTTGGAAAAAAGGGAAACTCTGCTTGGAGTCCCTTTGCTGTACTTTTAAAAATGAACCAAGATGAACAAATCATGGATCAGCAAAGACTTTGCTACCTACCCCGGTGTCATCCCGAGGACAGTTAAGGCTGGCGTATTTTGAAATGTGCTTGATGCAAATGAACCTGTCCAGTTTTCAACTGGGGCACAAGTGATGCCACTCAAGGGGTGTCTGTGGGGCACAATTTTTGGAAAAAAGGGAGACTGTGCTTGGAGTCCCCTTGCATTGTTTTTAAAAATGAGCCAAGATGAACAAGTCATGGTTCAGCACAGACTTTGCTACCTACCCCTGTGTCATCCTGGGGAGAGTAAAGGCTTGTGAATTTGGAATGTGCTTGATGCTAATGTACCTGTCAAGTTTGCAACTGGGACACAAGTGCTGCCACTTAAGTGATGTCTATGTGGCCCAATTTTTGGAAAGAAAGGGAGACTCTGCTTGGAGTCCCCTTGCAGTGTTTTTAAAAATGATCCAAGATGAACAGATCTGGGATCAGCAAAGACTTTGCTACCTACCCCAGTGTAATCCTGGGGACATTTAAGGCTGGCGTATTTTTGAATGTGCTTGATGCAAATCAACCTGTAAAGTTTGCAACTAGGGCACAAGTGATGCCACTGAAGGGGTGTCTGTGGGGCCAATTTTTGGAAAAAAGGGAGACTCTGCTTGGAGTCCCTTTGCTGGGCTTTTAAAAAGGATCCAAGATGAACAAATCATGGATCAGCAAAGACCTTGCTACCTACCCCGGTGTCATCCCAGGGACAGTTAAGGCTGGCGTATTTTGGAATGTACTTGATGCAAATCAACCTGTCCAGTTTGCAACTGGGGAACAAGTGATGCCACTCAAGGGGTGTCTGTGGGGCCAAATTTTGGAAAAAAGGGAGACTCTGCTTGGATTCCCCTTGCGTTGTTTTTAAAAATGAGCCAAGATGAACAGATCTGGGATTAGCAAAGACTTTGCTACCTACCCCGGTGTCATCCCGGGGACAGTTAAGGCTGGCGTATTTTTTAATGTGCTTGATGCAAATTTACCTGTCAAGTCTGCAACTAGGGCATAAGTGATGCCACTGAAGGGGTGTCTGTGGGGCCCAATTTTTGGAAAAAAGGGAGACTCTGCTTGGAGTCCCCTTGCGTTGTTTTAACAATGAGACAATATGAACAAGTCATGGTTCAGCAAAGACTTTGCTACCTACCCCGGTGTCATCCCGGGGACAGTTAAGGCTGGCGTATTTTTGAATGTGCTTGATGCAAATCTACCTATCAAGTTTGCAACTGGGGCACAAGTGATGCCACTGAAGGGGTGTCTGTGTGGCCTAATTTGGGGAAAAAAGGAAGACTCTGCTTGGAGTCTCCTTGCTGTGTTTTACATGATTTTAGAAGGGCATTCCATGCCTATATGTGTGTCTCCTCCTCTTTTTCCTCGTCCAGCTGCTTAGTTTTCGCATGGGTATTTGTCCTTGTCACTTTCCCATGTGTTTGTGTTCTCTTGGGAGTTGTTTGTCACCTTTTGGACACCTTTGAGGGTGTTTTCCAGGTGTTTTTAGGTGTTTGTGATTGCCTCCCATTGTTTTCAATGGGGTTAGAGAGGTTCGTCGAATGGTTCGCTGAACCGAACTCGAACGCGGCCTCCGTTTGACGAACCGAACCGAACTCGAGCCTCTAGAGGTTCGCTCATCTCTAGTGACAACTCAGAGGACTTGAGTTTTTTGGATGTTGAAGTTGAGGTGGAGGAGAGGCCACTTGATGGAGCACTTTGGATCCATTCAAGCATGTGCTTTTTTTGTGCATCATCTACCTTTGGTAGAGTTGGTCGGTTCCGTAAAAAAGACATCACATCAGATTGTCCACGGAAAGTAGTAGACATCTTACGTTTGCTGGAAGATGGCCTTTCTTCAGCAGATGTTACTGTAGCTTTACCACCTACCCCACGGTCACAAACATTTTTTCTCTTTCCAGCACGCCTGTTCCCCTTTCCACCAGCATCTGTCATTTTGCCACTCATTTTCTTTGTGACCAAATTGGACACTTAAAATGTGGTAGCAAAAATGGAGAGGTGGTGTAAATTGCAGAGGTGGTCTAGCTTTATTGACAGCTGAAGAACCAACACTGACTATCCCAGACAATTTTAGTATGCCCCTAAAAATGTCAGCACTGTTTGCAATTAAAATTGCGTAGCAAAAATGGACAGGTATGTAGAATGCACAGGTGATGTAGCTAGCTTGACAGAAGAGGAATCCTAAGTTAGTATCCCAGACAATTTTACTATGCCCCTAAAAGTGTCAGCACTGTTTGCAATTAAAATTGCAAAGCAAAAATGGAGAGGTGTGTAGAATGCACAGGTGCTGTAGCTAGCTTGTCAGCAGAGGAAGCCTCACTTTCTATCCCTGACAATGAAACAATGCCCCAAGGAATTGCCTGAGCTGATGTAGCCAGACGCTGTGATATAAACCGCTGCACAGCGCTGGCACAGATCTGCCTTGCAAAAATGGCTATGAACGGCTGTAATGTAGCCCTGAAAAGGCCTGAAAGTACAAGTAGTCCCTAATCCCTAAAGCGATGTGGAGATTGCACTGTATGTCTATAGCGCACACAGCAGCAGCAGGAACGGTGACTGTCACCCACCCGCAGCAGAGAGATAATGGTGGCGACGGGGAAAATGTCCCGGTCTTGTAGGGCAAGGACATGTGACATGCACATCCAATGACACGTGCCCTTGCTTGTTTGGCAAAAATCCACTTTGCTGTGTATGTGTCTGTGATTGGCTGACAGCCTGGCCTGCCCCACTGTAGGCGCGGTTAGAAAAAAAAAACAATGTCGATCACCATTCTTTCTACACTCAGCAGCAGCACTGATCTAAACCCTGTCCTCCCTCCCCGCACACTATACACTGAATTTTGATAATATCATGATTCACAGTGACTCACAGTATTACAGTGAAAAGTCGGCTAGTAACTAGCTACGCTTTTTGGTGATCGAGCCTTTATCGAATGCTAACTTGAACTGCCGAACTTGAAGCAAATCGTTCGAGTTCGTCGAACGACTCGAACACCGCCCCAAATCACTCGAATTTTAAATTGGTGAACCGTTTGACTCTAACATTGCTCAACTTTACTGCTGACAGAAGACACAGACAGAGCCCGGCAATGAGAATGAACTTGGATGAACTGCACCCGAATTCATTATCATAAGCGTCTCTGTCTCTGTGTGCTGTCATGAACTCAGATCAACCTCTGAGGTCAGTGCCAGGACACAGGAGTCACGTCAGAGCTTCACCCGATTTCACTGACATCGCGTGACTCTCTCTTTGTGTCGCAGCCTGATTTGCGGTCACACGTGAAGGACTCACCTGTGATCGCAAATCCTCTGAGTGACTGCAGTGAGCCACGCGATCAGCTGTGCTTTCACTCAGGTGACCCACGGCCACAGCTGGAGTCCTCCACCTGAGAGCGGTGGCCACGAGTAACCTCAGTGACAGCACAGCTGATTGCGTGACTCACTTCAGTTGCTGCATGGAGCTCACAGGAGTGGCGGTGTTCTACTCCCGCTCCTGTCAGCTTCCGATGTAGCAGAGCTGAAAGCATCATGGGACCTTGCGTAGTTTACGTCGGACCTGGAGGTGTTTTTGAAGGGTTAATAAAGTGGTGAAAGAGGGTGTTTTTTTGTCTTTCATTACAAAAAAGGATTTTTTGGATGTGTGTGTTTATTTTCTTTAACTTACAGGTTAATCATGGAAGGTATCTCGGGGAGACGCCTGCCATGATTAACCTAGGATTTAGTGGCAGCTATGGGCTGCTGCATTTAACTCCTTATTACCCCATTTGCCACCGCAGCAGGGCAATTTGGGATGAGCCGGGTAGAGTCCCAGATCTGTCACATCTAATGGATGCGGCAATTCCGGGCGACTACTGGCTGATATTGTTAGACTGGGGGGCTCCCCAAAACGTGGAGCTCCCCATCCTGAGAATACCAGCCTTCAGTCATGTGACTTTACTCTGGCTAGTATCCAAATTGGGGGGGGCCGCACATCGTTTTTTTAAATTATTTTTTTGTTTTTACTGCTCAATATAGACACGCCCACCGGCGGCTATGATAGGTTGCAGTGAGACAACTGTCACTCAGCGTGGGGGCGGGTCTGACTGCAACCAATCATAGGCGCTGGCGGAAGCAGGGAATAATGGATTAATGAGAGGCTGGCATTTTCAAAAGAGGAGAAGCCGCCACAGTGTGAACTCCGTTCAGCGCAGCGCTGGTGATTGTGGATCGGTGAGTATGAGAGAGAGGGTGGGAGGGAGAGACCGAGATGGACAGAGAGAGAGAGATAGAGACAGAGAGAGAGAGAGAGAGAGACCGACCAACAGACCGGCTGACAGAGAGAGAAAGACCGAAAGACCTGCGTTTGTTATGTTAAAAAAAACATGCGGATACGCACTGCTTAGCATTTTGGTAGCGTTTTTGTACAACTCGTTAATTTCAATGGGCGTACAACGCAGCCAAAATGGACAAAAGAATTGACATGTTGATTTTTTAAACGCAGAGATTTTGTCAAATTTTTGACAATCAAAATACTGCGTTTAAAAAAGCATCGTCCGCACGGATTTTGCATGATTCTCATAGACTTTGCTGGGGAAGCACAACGCATGCATTTTGACAATGTGACGCTGCAGCTTAAAACGCTGCAGAAACGAAAAAAAAAAAACCTCGCAGCGTGCGCATGAGCCTTAGAGGTCTAAAAGACCAGACAGATCTGTGACTCTCTCTGCTGAACCTCAAACTAGTAGATTGGTTGTGTGTGATAATGGAGTGTGATCATGAACCTTTACTTACTGAACAAAGGAATAGTACTTACCGGCATAATTAGAATAGTTCATCCCCACACAAAGGCCATATTTTCTCATTGACTCTGAGTTGCTACAGTGTGCACATGGCCTTAAAGGCATGATGTGCGAATTGTTCTCTTTCTCAAAGGCCTAGTGTAAAGGGCACTTTACATGCTGCGAGATCGCTAGCGAGCGTACCTGCCCCCGTCGGTTGTGCGACACGGGCAAATCACTGCCCGAGGCGCACAACATCGCGTACACCTGTCACACGGAGTTACCTTCCTTGCGACGTCCCTCTGGCCGGCGAACCGCCTCCTATCTAAGGGTGCAGTTCGTGCGGCGTAACAGCGACGACACACGGCAGCCGTCCAATAGAAGCGGAGGGGCAGAGATGAGCAGACGGAAGCTCCGGATGTGCGTCACTAACGACGTGACCCCGACGATATATCGTTAGCGATGTCGCAGCGTGTAAAGCACCCTTTAGGGTTTAAAGGGAATCTGTCATCAAGTTTTTGCCATGAGAGTAGCATAGCGTAGGGGCAGAGATCCTGATTCCAGAGGTGTTTAACTTACTGGGCAGTGCAGTGTAGCTTTTATAATATCACTGTTCAATTAGCAAGAGATTACCATTAGAGGACTACTTGGCGTGCTGCCAGGTAGTCCAGCAGCTGCATGAGCTCGTTATATCCTTATGACTAAGGACTGTTTTTAATTCCCCCTTTTGTGTCCGAAACACGGCAAGTCGCATGGCGATTTTGGATGATCTGTGACCCTCCTTTTATATTTATCCAATAAAGTTCCAAGTTTTATTCATTAGCATTGGTGCTGAGTGCCACATACTCACCTTTTGTTGCTACCTGCCTTGGATCATGGACCGGCCTGTCCGGGGGACTGCGGGCATCCATCCTAGCCTGGAAGACTTCATGTGGGTGAGCTGAAATATCTATACCTACTTTTCATGAGCTCGTTATAACCCTGCTTGACATTCAAATAATGCAAGATCTGCAGCAGAGAAAACAGCCCAATAAGTGATACACTGGAATCAGGGTCTCTGTCTCTACATTATTCTTCTCTCAGATGGGATCGCAAGAACCTGGTGACAGATTCCCTTTAATGTTAATCTAAAATGTTACATTTATAGAAAAGGTTGGTGCAACCTTTGCAGCCACACATGGGCTCAAGAGGTAAGGAGGTCGACATCTACCTTGAAAGCAGGTGGAACTGTGCATTGTGGTGAGCCAATGGACTGCAAAGAGACCATATATTGTTTTTGCACAGGGCCCTCTTATGTCTGTGTCTATTCCTGATTTAGAGCATCAAGAGTAAAAAATATAAACACAGTTTAGCAACCTGGAAGTATTGCGTTTCATTCCTAGTGTCCTGTTTGAAGTTCAACCAAGGAGAGTATTAATATAGCAAATGATGACAATCTTTGTACAGTGCTCTGGAATATGGAATATGTTAGTGCTATATAGGCAAAAATTTTAAAAAAAAATAAAGAAAGGTAATTAATATAGTCCCTTCAAAATCAACCGTCATGAGTAGAGCTGCTCGGACTTGCAAAAAACCGGGATCTGCGAATCACTGCTCAATTAAAAAAACAAACCCGATCCGCTCCGTTATCCGGTGCCCATATAAGTCAATTGGGACCAGAATCCGGAGATTAAAAACGTTGGTGGAAGGGATAGGGGGGTAGGAGCGCGCGCAGTATACTCACCCAGGCTGTGTCAAGGCGGCAAACTTCTTCCAGGTCACGCTTTTCCCTTTCGATGCTGACCATTTCAATATTGACTGTTTTGCCCTCCCCCCGTCGCGTGTAATTGGTTGCAGTTAGGCTCGCCACCACCCTGAGTGTCAGCGTGTCAGCTGACTGCAACCAATCACAGGCAACAGGATGGCTGGTGGGCAGGGAAAGCAGTGCAAGTGTCTGCGGGTCAGTATGGTGAGCGTGCATGCAGACAGAAACATATGCAGTCCTGTCAGAAGAGTGTGCGGCTGTGCCAGTGATGCGATGTCTCGTGCGATTTTGGCATGACATCAGCCAGCATGGCCTGCTGCTCTCTGAATATCAGCGTGCATGCACCTAAAAACACATGCACGCTCCTGTCAGAAGTGTGCACAGCTGTGCCGGTGATGCGATGTCAGTCTCGTACAAGTCTGGCATGACATCACCCGGCACGACCTGCCGTTCTCTGAACATGAGCGTGCATGTACCTAGAAACACATGCACGCTCCTGTCAGAAGTGTGCAGCTGTGCCGGTGAAGCGATGTCAGATTCGTGCGAGTCCCTCGCAAGTGTGACTCCAGCCTAAGAGAAACCGCATGCGGCTTTTTTAAAAATTTAAATAAAGAATTAAAAAAAAACAACGTGCAGTTCCCCCTAATTTTGATCCCCAGCCAAGAAAAAGCTGTCTGGCACTGGTATTCTCATCCCGCAGCCGCGCAGATCCGGACTTTTGCAGCCCGGATCCGCTCAACCCAAGTCATGACAGAGGACTAACTATTCCTGTTCTTCTCTTCTATACTCGACGTGTGATGTCTATATCTTTATCTCATTCTGCCTGGTTCTATATTCCTGTTGTACCTTCTCGTAGGTGTATGTTCTATACATCAAATGTTATTTACATATTCCATCTGAGACATATATAGCGAGCTCGGAGCTGATTGATATGTAATTGTTGTAGCTGTCTGTCTCTATGCTGAATTCTAAGAGCAGCGCAGCAGAATACATAAAGCCGTCTATGGAGCGGAGACTTATGATAGATTACAGTGTCTGTCTGACGTGCATTACTCTTGCATGATAATGATAACAGAAAGCTACAGTAGACCTGGACACGTGTCTCTCTCATCTCAATATTGTTCATTTGTCTTCATTTTAGAAATTAAGAAATGATGACAGTGCCAAAATGAAAAGGTAGAAAACAATGAATATATCATTATGTAGCAAATATGCAACATTTATTAAAATTCCATTGTTTTGAATCTCCATATAAACGATGATATATAACCAACGCTGTAGAATTAATTATTTACAGTCCAATAAAATGGTCATATTAAAGAATTTTATCTAACCAAGCAATCATCCACACTGGATCTGACATCTAAAGGCTACTTTACACGCTGGCAAGCATACCCACCCCTGTCGGTTGTGCGTCACAGGAAATCGCTGCCCGCGGCGCACAACATCGCTAACACCTGTCACACGGACTTACCTTCCCTGCGACGTCGCTGTGGCCGGTGAACCACCTCCTTTCTAAGGGGGCGGTTCGTGCGGCGTCACAGCGACGTTACACGGCAGCCGTCCAATAGCAGAGAAGGGGCGGAGATGAGCGGCCGGAACATGCAGCCCACCTCCTTCCTTCCTCATTGCCGGTGGACGGAGGTAAGGAGATGTTCGTCGCTCCTGCGGTGTCACACACAGCGATGTGTGATGCCACAGGAACGAGGAATAACATCACTAGTGCTCAAACAACGATATTTAGTGTTTGAGCGACCTCTCCAAAACCAACGATTTTTACCACTTTTGCGATCGTTGAAGGTCACTTGTATGTGTCACACACTGCGATGCCGCTAATGACGCCGGATGTGCATCACAAACACCATGACCCCCGACGATAAATCGTTAGCGATATCACAGCATGTAAAGCACCCTTAAGACTGAGATACATAAGCACTAAGGCATAACAATTATACATTTTGTGGGGCAATAAGGTGCGACTGACAGGGGAATACAGGATCTTCTGAGATTTAAGGGTGCTTTACACGCTGCGACATCGCTACCGATATATCGTCGGGGTCACGTCATTAGTGACGCACATCCTGCGCCTGTAGCGACATCGCAGCGTGTGACACCAAGGAGCGACGATCAACAATCGAAAAATCGTTCAAAAACGGTGATCGTTGACACGTCGCTTCTTTCCTTAATATCGTTGCTGCCACAGGTACGATGTTTTTCGTCGTATCTGCGGCACCACACATCGCTATGTGTGACACCACAGGAGCGATGAACATCTGCTTACCTGTGTCCACCAGCAATGCGGAAGGAGGTGGGCGGGATGTTACATCCCGCACATCTCCGCCCCTCCGCTTCTATTGGCCGGCCGCTTAGTAACGCCGCAGTGACATCGCTATGATGCCGAATGCACCTCCCCCTTGAGGGAGGGATTGTTCGGCGGTCACAGCGACGTCGCTGACAAGGTATGTGCGTGTGACGCTGCCGTAGCGATAATGTTCGCTATGGCAGCAAGCACCAAATGTCGCACGAACAACGGGGGCGGGTGATATCGCTTGCAACATCGCTAGCAATTGTTGACACATCGCTTCTTTCCTTAATATCGTTGCTGCCACAGGTACGATGTTTTTCGTCGTACCTGCGGCACCACACATCGCTATGTGTGACACCGCAGGAGCAACGAACATCTGCTTACCTGCGTCCACCAGCAATGCGGAAGGAGGTGGGCGGGATGTTACATCCCGCACATCTCCGCCCCTCCGCTTCTATTGACCGGCCGCTTAGTAACGCCGCAGTGACATCGCTATGACGCCGAACGCACCTCCCCCTTGAGGGAGGGATTGTTCGGCGGTCACAGCGACGTCGCTGACAAGGTATGTGCATGTGACGCTGCTGTAGCGATAATGTTCGCTATGGCAGGAAGCACCAAATGTCGCACGAACGACGGGGGCGGGTGCTATCGCTCGCAACATCGCTAGCAAACGCTAGCGATGTCGCAGCGTGTAAAGCACCCTTTAGGCTGCGCTTCCACGAGCGTATAACTCAGATGAGTGCAATCCAATGTTTTTTCAGATAGCACTTGCTCCAGTGTTATATGATAGGGCAGTGGAGCAATGCCGATCAGGGCATTTTTTTCATACCGATTCGGCCTGGGAAAAAAAGTGCAGCATGCTGCAAGTGGCAGTGTATGTCAGACGCAGCACACCCAATCCAGGCTATGGGTGCATGCAAATCATCAGATTGCACTCGAATGACATCCGAGTGCAGTCCAATTTCCGCTGACTCACAGAATGGAGAAGATGGAGACATTTTGTTCTCCTTCTGCTTTCAGTGTGCTCCGATTCTCTCATCCAAAGAAATTGGATCACACTACGCTGACATTCTGATCAAACTCTGATCACAATATCATTAACATTATTGGCCTAATTTTTTTGCACAGAAGGATCTATGGCCGTCTGACTGCTGCCTTAAGATAGCTGTACTCAATTCTGGGAAGAAATACAAGGCAACAGCCTACAAAATCATTGAGGATAGAGAAAGTAGACAATGTTAAAAAGATTGTCCACTAGTAGGTCAACCCACTGGCGGACACAGACAGAAAAGGGCCACTGTGCAAAAAGAATATATGAGCCCTTTGCAGCTCAAGAGCATATAAAATTGCAAAATTACACCTGCTTTGGAGGTAGAAGTGGGCCCCCTGATCTCCACGAATCTTACGCCAATGGTATGTCCATCTCTGGGACAACCCCTTCTCATTCCACGTTTCCTCCAAATGAAATAAAAAAGCCTATACTCTCATGCCGGCACCTCTCCAGCAGTGTTGAGGCACACGTTCCCGGGGCTGACATGAGATTGTGAAGTCACATGGACCCCGTGCTCAGTCACCGCCAGCTTCTCTCTTCCCACCTTTGGGCATATGAGTTGATCAAGAGAAAGTGAGAAATGCAGCTGCCGCTCACCCCCTGCTGAGTGCTCCTGAGTCCAAATGTGGGAAGAGAGAAGCCAGCAGTGATTTGGTGCAGGGTCCATGTGACAGCACAATCTCTTCTAAGCCCTGGGAACTCGTGCCCCAACACAGCTGGAGAGGCACCGGCATGGGAGGTGAGTGTAGGATTTTTTATTTCACATGTGGGAAACGAGGAATGAGAAGAGGTTGAGTTAGTAGTGGAAAACCCCTTTAACAGTGTTTTTTAATTAGAAATAAGAAAAAGCACTGCTTTTGGATTTTTTTGCACATCACAATATCCGAGAGGCTGTGCTGTATTCGCACCTTGAAGTTGACAAGTTGTTTCTTTAAATGTTTTTGGAATTTGTAATGCATGAATAAATCTAATATATAAAGCTGAGTGTATGTGTGTATGTGTGAATGTCCACTAAATGAATCCGCATCGTCGCATTTACAATCACAAAATTTTGCACAGAAGCCTCATGTGACCCAGGGAACGTTGTAGACTATATTTTGACAGGAAAATGTAACTCCGTGCTTTACAGTTACTCTCCAAAAAACATGCCTCCATTAAAGTGAATGCAGCATGGAACTACAGGTTATTAATAGGTGCTGTAATTGGTTGCTATAGGAACAAACGACATTGTTAGTATAAGAAGCTTATGTGTGAGGTAATATGATGTCAGTGGAGAGACGGATAGAGAGAGAGAGACACAAAGAGACAGACAGACAGAGAGAGACAGACAGACAGAGACAGACGGTGAAAGAGACAGACTGGAAAGAGACAGGAAGGGAAAGAGACAGACAGGGAAAGACACAGACCTGGAAAGAGACAGACCTGGAAAGAGACAGAGCTGGAAAGAGACAGATGGGGAAAGAGACAGACAGAGACAGGCAGACAGGGACAGAGACAGGCAGACAGGCATAGAGACAGGCAGACAGGTAAAGAGACAGACAGCGAGACAGACAAAGACAGATGGGGAAAGAGACAGACTTTGATTGAGACAGACAGGGAAAGAGACAGAGAAATAGAGACAGACAAGGAAAGAGACAGACAGAGACAGGCAGACAGGGAAAGAGACTACAGAGAGACAGACAAAGACAGATGGGGAAAGAGACAGATGGGGAAAGAGACAGATGGGGAAAGAGACAGATGGGGAAAGAGACAGACCTGGAAAGAGACAGACCAGGAAAGAGACAGATCGGGAAAGAGACAGACAGGAAAAGAGACAGAACTTGAAAGAGACAGACCTGTAAAGAGACAGACCTGGAAATAGACGGAACTGGAAACAGATAGACGGGGAAAGAGACAGACAGAGAGACAGACAAAGACAGATGGGGAAAGAGAGAGATGGGGAAAGAGACTGATGTGGAAAGATACAGATGGGGAAAGAGACCGACCTTGAAAGAGACAGACCTGGAAAGAGACAGATGGGGAAAGAGACAGACGGGGAAAGAGACAGACGGGGAAAGAAACAGACGGGGAAAGAGACAGGCTTGGAAAGAGACAGACCTGGAAAGAGACAGACCTGGAAAGGGGCAGACCTGGAAAGAGATAGACCTGGAAAGGGACAGACCTGGAAAGAGATAGATGGGGAAAGAGACAGACCTGGAAAGAGACAGACGGGGCAAGAGACAGACGGGGCAAGAGACAGAGGGGGCAAGAGACAGACAGGGCAAGAGACAGACAGGGCAAGAGACAAAGAGATAGAGATAAACAGACAGACAGACACAGAGATAGAGACAGATAGACTGATACAATGACAGACAGAGAGCTACAAACAGACAGACATAGACACAGATTGTTTCTTCTTGCTAGATGCTGAACTGCCCACCTTTGAAAAATCAGAGGCTAAGCCCACCCCATTCAACTCATGAAGGTTTTTTGGCTTACTGTCATGGATGTCTGCTTATTATATGACCAAAAAGGAGTTAAAGCAACAAGAACTAAGTAAAGTATGTCTTTTTAACACGATCAAAAAGCAGAGTATTTTTTGCAGTACCTGCTTTAGGAACCTCCGGCATTTTTGCAGCATTTGTAAACCCTAAAAAAGACGTCAGGTGTCTTCAGTCTGTCTTTTTGTCTCCTCATAGACTTCTGAAGGAGAGATGAGTGGGCCCGTGGAAGTTCGGTTTGGTGGGCACAACCAAACTTTAAATTAAGATCTTTTGGGACCCAAACTTGACCTGAATTCCAATAGAAGTCCTCCCACATGCAGCCAGGATCACTTCCGGGGGCGGTGAGGCGGGCATATTCCTTTTTATTGGTTGGTGCAAACTATATTAGATCACGCTATTGTTACCCCCAGTGGGAACCATTCAAATACTGCAAGCAGCTTACACTGAGCAAAACACCGAGCGTACCCGAGCACATCGATGCTCACGCGAGTGCTGCTCATAGGTAAAGCACCCAAACTCCGAACCCAAACTCTGTTTTTTTTTTGTAAAGTCTGTGTTTGGTATAAACACATAACCTTCGGTTCGCTCATCTCTATTCTTTAGCTTTAGGTTATGGAAGCAGAAAATGCAAGAAGAATGGTCAGGTCACAACTTTTAAGCACTTTGCGTCTTTTGAAACATTGTAGAAAAGAGAAGGGAAAGTGGGGGGAAAGTTGCGAATAATATTAAAATGTTACTGTTAATCATACATTTTAAAATGTCATTAAAAAAGTAGTACTAAATCCAGACCTTATATAATAATATAGACTGGAGATCAGAATTAGAGCACAATATATGATCACATGATCAGTTCTTCTTTCAGAAATAATGTAATCTACTTTGATCAACATTTGAAGGTTTTTTCTAAATATTTAACATTTAAAGGTTTTTTCTTGAAGATACACTATGCCACTAGAATAGTGTTTTACAAAAGATCCAAAGTTTATTACCATAAATACTTTATTTTGTCCAAAACGTGATGATCATAATTAAAGAACAGCAATGAAGGTAACATTAACCAATCAGTTGGACGTGTACAGGCCTTTGCTTTGAATGACTTTAGCACATCTGTGGCCACAGGACGTCAATAGTCTCTCACACTGCTCTGGTGGGATTTTGGTCCACTCTTCTTCCACTCTCTTCCACAGTTCTTTGACTGTTGTGGATTTCTTGGCCATAACTTTGTCACCAAGGATTTTCCAGAGGTTTTCTAAAGGGTTTAAATCAGAACTCTGGGCTGGCCAGTTCATTGCTTCAATGTTTTCTGTTTCAAGGAACTGCTTTACTCGTTTTGCTGTCTGACAGGGGGCATTGTCCTGCTTGAAAATTGCCACGTGTTGTTGAAGAAGAATTTGATACACAATAGCATGAGGAGATAAGAGGGATGAGTGCAGAGATAATATGGGGAGTGGGGGGGATGGGTGCAGACACAGTATGGAGAGTGAGGGGGGATGGGTGCAGATACACTGATGAGTGAGGGGTGTGGGTGTAGATACACACTTGCATTCAATCTGCTATGTAGCTGTATGAGAGGTCCAACTCCTGCTTCAGATAACATTCCCCAAACACTTCCTCCACCACCTTTCACTGACTTCTTAACACACTTTGGGTTCAGAGTTTCCCCAGTTTGTCAACGAACATAATGTTTCCCATCAAACCCAAATAAATTAAACTTGCTTTCATTAGTAAAATGAACTATAGAGCACTTCTCCTCTGTCCACACAATATACTCCTCACCAAAAGTGAGTTTAGCCTTTTGCTTCTTTCTGCTAATGAAAGGTTTGGTCACTGCAGAGTGGGCTTTCAGTCCAAATGCTCTTAAACGTCGTGACACTGTAAGACAAGACAGATCCTTACCTTGCTCAGTGCTGAACTGGCAAGCAATTCCAGCTGCAGTGTTGAAATAATTACCCATGGAGATTCTCCGCATTATCCTGTCCTCTCTTGCAAGGGCTACCAGCCTTCTTGGGGGACTTGAAAGAGTTTGTGATGTTGTAGAGATGCAATATTCTTGAATTCACAGACTTAGAATAACCAACTTCTCTTGCTATGGCTGATAGGGTTACCCCTTTGGCCTTCATCTGGACAACCTACTGCCGACAGGTTTCTGGCTCTTTGGAACAGCACACCATTTGGTTTATCTTTCTCTTTAAATTATATAAGGTCAGGATTTAGAGCTAGTTTTTTAATAACATATTTAAATTTATGATTAAAAGTTACATTTTAATATTATTCATCACTCTTCTCCCACTTTCCCTTCCCTTTACTACAATCCCTCTTCTTGGTGGTGCACATCCTTGTGAATAAATATGGAAGACGATTAGAAGATGTTGGAAGGTCTTCCCACCTCATTTGCATATGACCATAAAAATGTTTTCTGCAAAATTATCCAGTACATTTAAAAAAAAAAAAAAAAAGGTCTGGCCCTTCTTAGTGTGTGGACCTCTACAAGAACCTGTGCTTACTTTGATACAGATTTTATAGCTGACAGGCTCCCTTTATTCATATGTTAATCTCATTAACTCAGCAATTTACCTAGTTCTTCTTCATTTGGCTCCTCTGTGGACATCTCATGAACAGCCATCCAAGACAGTAAATTAGTAAATATAGTCTATGGGTAGAGCTGAGTGAGTCTGTCAAGATTCAAATTCGACCTATTAGTTTAAATTTGCCTTGGAAATTCAAAATATATCAAATTTATTCAAAGCAGAATTGCTGGTAAAAGTTGTTTATTATGATTTGTGGCCTCTCCAGACCCCAAAGCGTAATAAACAGAGGGGTTAAAAAAAAAGTCTCACCGTGCCCCTCATCTGTCCTAATTCCAAGTCTATATGGTTTTGCTCAGGTGCTGACTAGGTTTCAGGCAACTACATAAAATCACTTAAGGTATAGTCAATACTTGAGATGCTGAAGAGTGAAGACGGAAGAGAGAAAAGGATAAAGAGTAAAGGGGGCTTTACACGCTACGATATCGTTAATGTTTTATCGTCGGGGTCACGCCGTTAGTGATGCACATCCGGCGTCATTAATGATATCGCAGTGTGTGACACTTTTGAGCGACCTAAAATGATCGCAAAAGCGGCCAAAATTGTTTGCCGTGGAGAGGTCGTCCTAAAACCAAAAATCGTTTAACGCCCATTAGCGATGTTGTTCCTCGTTCCTGCGGCAGCACACATCGCTGTGTGTGACACCGCAGGAGCGAGGAACATCTCCTTACCTGCGTCCACCGTCTATGCGAGCCTGCGAGCCTTGCATCGGTATCACCCAGCATGGTGCACAATCTCCTGACAAGAGCGCCTCAGCTGCATTGAAATCCATGCAGACGACCTGCTCCTGTCAGCAGAGTGTGCGGCGTGCCGGGTGATACCGATGCGTGACTCGGATGAGTTATATGCAAGTGGTGGAATCATACCCTAATGTGGAGTGTGGATTATGAACGTTAGTCTGAGAGGTCTACCATTATTGGATGTCTCATCTTGGCCTTACTAGGTTTCCCATTCATACCCCTGCTATAATACTGCTAAATTTTCATGTCATACATAAAAAGTAAAATATTCAGACAAGTTTTAGATTTCTATAAATTAATATTTTTAAAGATACTTTAATCTCCAGGGAAAAAAAAATGTAAAGATGAGAAAATTAGTATTTGTATTTATCTTTTGCAAGGAAACAGTTTCAAAGTAGTTTTTATGAGAAACTCAGCAAAGTCGTAAAAATGGAATAGATTTCCAGAAATATACAAAATACCATTTTTTATCACTTTAGCTCATGAAACTATTCTTGCTGCAAATGGCTTTTCAGGTCTAATAGCTACCATTCCATATCTACGCCATCGGACCAGCAAAATTATGCCTACATAAAAACCTGCCTTGTAAATTAAGAGCAGAAATGACTGCACAGCAAGGATGTAATTCTGGGGATCGACCGCTAGATGTCAAGGGAGCACAAGCTTCAGGAATACACACTATTATTAGCCCAGTTCATTTTCTATTTTATATGTGACTATGAAGAAAAGCTCTTTAGTTTGCTTGTGGTTCTCTGTTAATGTGTATGTAGAATTTAAACATGATATTTTCCAAAATAAGTCAAAAATAATATGCTAAATCAAGAAAAACCTGATGTTTGCTTGGTGACCACATTCTCAGAGTGTCACAGAAATGCAGATTTGTACAAGAAAAGGACACAGTTATTTCTGGCTACCAGATACTTTTTTTTTTAATTACCAACAAGGGTCATTTGTGAAATATAGTGCTGACATCATGGATTAGTTGTGACCAATGAGCAATGAGGGGTGAACAAATCTGCTTTAGCGATAACAGTGCCCTTTGGGTGTATTTGGGTGGTAGTGTCCTTAAAGGAACCCTGTCAGCACCGGAAAACTGCCAAGTACAGATGCTCGCAACATCATGGCGGGGCTCAACAATAAAATAAACCTTCCCACCTGCTTGATTTTCATCTATCTCCACCCTCCTCAGGCTGGAGCTGTCAATCAAAGAAGAGGAGGGCTGAGATAGAGGGAAGACAAGCAGCTGTGAAGGCGAATTTAAAAGACTGGCGGCACCATGATGCACTGAGCGTCTATACTTGGTTTCAACAGTCATTCTGTGCTGACAGAGTTCCTTTAAGGTATGTGCACATGCTGAGTTTTTGGTGCAGAAATTTTCTGCACCAAAAAACACACCTTGAGGAAGAAAAATGCAATGTTTTTGTGCCATACATTTTTTGTGTGATATCAATGGCTGGAAGGGGTAAAAAAATGCAGAAAAAGAAATGCACCAAGAATTGCCATGCTGTACATTTTTTTTTTTGCACCCAAAACTGCAAGGAAAAATTAGTAACGTGCGCACAGCACTTCAGAATTCTCATTGATTTCGCTGTCATAAGGATAGATATGTAGATTTGGGCTTCAAACTGCACCAAGGCTATGTTCACACACTGCATCCTTTCTTAACCACAAAGAAGTAGTGTTTTTGGCCCCAAGAAACACACCCGCGGCAAAACTACATAAAAAAACCACATGCATTTTTGACACTTTTTTACCAAATTTTGCTCAATGCGTTTTTTTAAGTCAAATCTATTGACTGGAAGGGCTCAAAAATGCTCGAAAAACGCAAAAAGAATTGACATGCTGCATCAACAAAAACACAGCCAAAAAAGATGCCCAGTGTGGACAGCAAAACCGAAATCTCATAGTCTTTGCTGGGAGAAAGAAATGCAAGCATATAGGTGCATCTTTCTGACCTGAAAAATGCACCAAAAAACGCAGAAAAAAATGCCCTGTGTGAACATAGCCCAAAACTGCTTTAAAAATGCATCAAAAACAACACTGTGTGCACAATGCCTTAATCCAAGCTTTACATTCAGGCTGTTGGGATCCTAGTTACAATCTTATCTTTTGGTGTGATCGCCAATCTAAATACTCTATCCTTGGATATTAGTTAACAGTGAAAAATGTTGTATTCACTACCATAATGCTTAAATTAGATACAAAATATTATTGTCCCTACTGTTTGTCTGCATCATTTACTGAAGGATTCTGAAATGGTCAGTCATGTTAAAATTCTGCAGAGAACAGTTAGTAACTAATAAGTTATTCTGCAGAATGTTAGACCAGGGTGTTTTTCATTACATCTCACATGCTGACAAACCTGCTCTAAGATATTGTGGGGTGTGTTCTTTTTCTCCTTTATGCTGCTGCCTGCTTATGATTGGGTACTGTCATGCAGGGGAAGAAGTAAACACCTACAGTAAAAATGCTCTGATAATACCTACTTGCACTTAGCAAAGATTAACTCTTCAGGTGCAAAATATTTTCCTACTATCTCCTGTGATGGTCGTTTCCCTTCTTTTTAGAGACTAGTGACAGGTATTGGACTGGAGCCTCTCATTTCCATTTAAAACTGCATTTAAATGAAGTTTCCTGCTTTATGAGTTAATGTCAGTTCTGTTGCCAGCAGCTCATAGCAGTGCAGGTCAGCTGTAGCTGCTTTGTACCCATGCCTCTTTAGGTTTAATTAGTGGGGTTTCCCAGCAATCCTTGCTATTGATAGAATTAATTCAGTTCTGTCCATACTAGTGGAAGGAGCTGCTGGGGGACTATCCTGTGCCCATCTAACGTGTTACTTTGGAGTCTGTCTGCAGCTGTGGATTTTGGTGTTTGTATCCTTATGTTTATCCCCCACCCCCCGTCTGTCTTTCCTTTCCTTCCATGTTTATTAGTGCAGTGGTGGAACTAGTGTCTCCTGCCGCCCTCTGGTGTTTGCCTGGCTAGTGAGGGATTAGGTATTCGGCTCGGCAATGGATTGAAACACCCCATATAGGGATGCCAGTGAGCTTAGGTACAGCTTGAGGAGAGTGCAGGAGTGCAGGAGTAAAGGAGTTATCCCATCCCCTCTCACTAGAGCTAGGGCACACGTTGTTAAGGTTTCCCTTTGTGTTTGTAGTTTTTTGTAGTGCGTCAGATGCCCATAGATCTGAACATCAGTGTCATGCGGTGCTTTCGGACTTCATCTTCTCCAAGCGTGACATCTCCACAGCAGAGAGGCAAAATGAAAATCTCCTCTCCAGCTACTATTACACCATGTGTCCAGTTCATGAAAAATGTTATGCAAGATCCTCTTTATTGATACCATACTGATACAAATGTTTTTTCTTTCTAAAACAACTGATCCAAAAAGCCTCATTTTGAAAACAGTAAGGGTACTGTCACACTTTAGCGACGCAGCAGCGATCCCACCAGCGATCTGACCTGGTCAGAATCGCTGCTGCGTCGCTGCATGGTCGCTGGTGAGCTGTCAATTAGGCAGATCTCACCAGCGACCAGTGACCAGCCCCCAGCCAGCAGCGACGTGCAAGGGACACTGCGCTTGCACGGAGCCGGCGTCTGGAAGCTGCGGACACTGGTAACTAAGGTAAACATCGGGTATGGTTACCCGATGTTTACCTTAGTTGCCAGCGCACACCGCTTAGCTTAGCGTGTGCAGGGAGCAGGAGCCGGCACTGGCAGCGTGAGAGCTGCGGAGGCTGGTAACGAAGGTAAATATCGGGTCACCACCTTGGTTACCCAATGTTTACTTTGGTTACAGCTTACCGCTGGCTGTCAGACGCCAGCTCCTGCTCCCTGCACATTCAGGATTGTTGCTCTCTCACTGTCACACACAGCGATGTGTGCTTATCAGCAGGAGAGCAACAATAAAAAAAACTAACCAGGGCTGTGTGTAACGAGCAGCGATCTCACAGGAGGGGCCAGATCGCTGCTCAGTGTCACACACAGCAAGATCGCTAATGAGGTCACTGCTGCGTCACAAAATGACGTGACTCAGCAGCGATCTCAGTAGCGATCTCGCTGTGTGTGAAGCACCCCTAATTCTTAAATAGGTTTTATTCTTTTAAAGATAACATTTATGGCATGAAAAAAAATAAATAAAAAAAGAAACGTTGCAGAGGGAACTCAATAAAACTTGTAATTTGTTAATGTCCATGTTTAAAAAGACCCCATAGGAAGGGGCATTGTCAATCTGATGCGTTGCAATCGCCACAATGATCTTAGTCAGATATATCAGCAAATAAAATAGTACACAATATATACAAGACACGTGATAATAACATCACACATGAACATAATTAATTTTACAACTTAGTGTGTAAGACCTTCCCAATCACAACACAATGATACTGTATATCTATTAAAATAAGGTAATCTATATTTTTAATAAATGAAGATAATATCCTTTTTATTATTCCTACCCCTCTCGTATCTAATTTAATTATCCAGAATGCTTCCCTCATACATAATTTTTTCTGCCATATACCTCCTTGTTTACAAATACTAACTTCTTTTTACTCCATAAACAATAAGATAATTTGTCTGTCCATAATGTTTTTCTAAAAAGTGCCTGCTAATACCTGAATAACTTGTATTTTTTTTAATTGATATTATATAGATGTTCAGCTATTCTTTTTTGTTTTTTTCTTGTGCAATTTCCTTTTTCAATAGGTGAATGCTGCAGCCACAACTCTAAGGCAGATGTTCTACATGTACGGTGTACGCTGCTTAATGCTTTTTTCAAAATTTATGGCATCTTTATTTAATTCTGATGACTAGAGTTGAGCGCGGTTCGTGGTTCGAGGTTCTCCAGTTCTAGGCTCGAGTGATTTTGGGGGCTGTTCGAGATCGAACTAGAACTCGAGCTTTTTGCAAAAGCTCGATAGTTCTAGATACGTTCGAGAACGGTTCTAGCAGCAAAAAGCAGGGCTTTTTACAGCTACAGTGTGCAGGAGCCATCGCTGGCAGCCTGCCAGAAGCTGGTAACCAAGATAAACATCGGGTATCCAAGCAAAGCACCATATATATATATGGTCCCGCTCAGCTTACCTGCGGTGATGAAGTCCCGCCATCCCGACCTCAGCGCTGTCACTGTCCTCCATGGCCGCCGCTTGTCACATCACCTCTCGCTTCCGACCCGAGACTGACTAGCGGTGACGTCACGGGCCTCTCGCGATATTTGGCTGTGAAGGCGGCGGTCATTGAACTCAGTGACAGGGGCTGTCAGTGTGCTGGAGATCAGCGCAGGTAATGTACCTCGCTGACAGCAGCACTTGTCATCCCCTGCAGTGACCTGGGCTGACCCATTGATGTTAGCTCAGGTCACTGCATTGCTCTCCCAGCCAATGGGGAACATTCTGCTCTTCATTGCCTGGGACAGTGTGGATCATCATGGCAACCCCTTGGATTACACCAGACCTGGATTTGTTTTTCTTTCTAATAAATTGGTTAAAGAGGGAATGTATTGGGGAGTGTTTTTTCAAATAAAAATGTGTTTGTCGTCTATTTTTTTTTATTACTGACTGGGTTGGTGATGTCGGGTATCTGATAGACGCCTGACCTCACCAACCCCAGGGCTTGATGCCAGGTGACATTACACATCTGGTATTAACCCCATATATTACCCCGTTTGCCACCGCACCAGGGCGCGGGATGAGCTGGGGCGAAGCACCAGGATTGGCGCATCTAATGGATGCGCCACTTCTGGGGCGGCTGCGGCCTGCTATTTTTAGGCTGGGGAGAGTCCAATAACCATGGACCTCCCTAGTCTGAGAATATCAGGCCCCAGCTGTCTGCTTTACCTTGGCTGGTGATCCAATTTTGGGGGACTCCTACGTGTTTTTTTTTTTTTTTAATTATTTATTTAATTTAAAATAACAGCGTGGGGTGCCCTCAGTTTTGGATTACCAGCCAAGTTGAGGTTGCCAGCTGTGGTCTGCAGGCTGCAGCCGTCTGCTTTACCCTAGCTGGCTACAAAACTAGGGGGAACCATACGTCATTTTTTTTTTCATTTTTTTTGGCTAAATACAAAGCTAAGCACCCCTTAGTGCCACATGAAAGGCACCAAAGGGTGCTCCATTTTTTCTCCATTTTTTCTCCATTTTTTCTCCATTTTATTCTCCACTTTTTCTCCACTTTTTCTCCACTTTTTCTCCAATTTTTCCTCCACTTTTTCTCCATTTTTTTCTCCACTTTTTCTCCATTTTTTTTCTCCACTTTTTCTCCACTTTTTCTCCGTTCTTTTTTTATGGTCAGTCTACCCATTAGCTCTGCCATGCATACTGTAGCTCTACACCTACTGCACATGTTACTTTATGATAGACAGCTCTGGTACGAAAGAGATGTCAAAGCCTACTCTGACCCCATATTTGTCATTACTATATTGTCCTTGTACTGTATTATGACATTTGTATCATGTGTTTCATTGCTTGCTGTGTTGCAATTTTTTTGCTGCATCCCAATTGTACCTCTACATTGTTCGAGTTTATGTTATTGTTCTCTCACTCTTATGTGATACTGATTATTGTCATTTTTCATGATTACATGCAGATAAGTCCAATCTGACGAAGGCTCAGGCCGAAACGTCATTTGTAACTTGTTTTGGACAAAAACATATATGCTTATGAAAATTTTTTTTTTATTAATACGGACCAATAAAGAGTGATTTTGCATTACTATCCGTTGTGAATTACTGACTTAGTCTGGGAGATTTAGAGTGCTGAGGTTACTCACTAATTTTATCTGTTATTATCTCTGATCACCTATATACCAGTGAGCAGAGCTTCCTCTACAGTAGTTCTCCTGATTAGGCATGCCCTTACCTCACGAGCAGGGCATTGCAGCTTTGGTAGCAACCATTACGACATGGACTCTGCTGCTGTGGACCCGAGAAGAGTGAGTGCAGATTCATTGCACCCACACTCCTCACATGAAGGGTCCGCACTCCTAGAAAATGGGGGATACGTTCCCTGAGTGTCTCCCCCCCCATATTCTAGACGGTCCAGAGTCGTCGTGGGACCCCTTTATTTTTTTTCTTACAATAAATTGGTGAAAGAGGAAATGTTTTGGGGACTGTTTTTTTCAAATAAATTTCTTTTGTCGATTTTTTTTTTTTTTTTTTTTTGTTTTTGTTAGTACTGACAGTTTATGATGTTGGGTATCTAATAGACGCCATGACATCACAAACTGCTGGGCTTGATCTCAGGTGACTTTACAGCTAGTATCAACCCGATTTATTACCCCATTTGCCACTGCACCAGGGCACGGGATGAGCTGGGGTGAAGCGCCAGGATTGGCGCATCTAGTGGATGCGCCACGTCTAGGGTGCCTGCGGCCTGCTACTTTTAGGCTGTGAAGGCCCAATAACTATGGACCTTCCCACCCTGAGAATACCAGACCACAGCTGTCCGCTTTACCTTGGCTGGTGATCCAATTTGGGGGGGACCCTACTTTTATTGTGTAATTATTAATATTTATAAAATAATTATAAAAAAGAGCCTGAGGGGACCTCCACATTGGATCCCCAACCACGGTAAAGCTGCCAGCTGTGGTTTTCAGGCTACAGCCGTCTGCTTTACCCTAGCTGGCTATCAAAAATGGGGGGCCCCACGTCAATTTTTTTTTTTAACTATTTTTTAAATAGAAAAAATTAATGGGCTTCCCTGTATTTTGATTGCCAACCAAGGTAACGGCAGGCAAATGGGAGTGGCAACCCATAGCTGTCTGGTTTATCTGCGCTGAGAATCAAAAATACCGCGGAGCGCTACGTCATTTTTTTAAAGATTTATTTTTACAGCACTGTGATGTCCAGCAATCAAAATACAGGGAAGCCCATTTTATTTTTAGTTATTTAAATAAATAATTAAAAAAAATATATATGGGCTCCCGCTGCATTTTTTGTATTGCTAGCTAAGGGTAATCCAAGCAGCTACTGGCTGCTAACCCCCACTGCTTGGTGTTACCTTCACTGGCAATGGAAAATCCAGGGAAGCATTTTTTATTTTTTTTGCCAAAAAACTACAAAAAAAGGACGTGAGCTTCGCCATATTTTTGTATGCTAGCCAGGTATAGCACGCAGGTGCTGGAAGAGTTGAATACAGCGCCAGAATATGGCGCTTCTATGAAAATGCCATTTTCTGAGGCGGCTGCAGACTGCAATTCGCAGCAGTGGGGCCTAGAAAGCTCAGGCCAACCTGTGCTGCGGATTCCAATCCCCAGCTGCCTAGTTGTACCTGGCTGGACACAAAAATGGGGCGAAGCCTGCGTCATTTGTTTTCTAATTATTTCATGAAATAATAAAAAAAGGGCTTCCCTTTATTTTTGGTTCCCAGCCAGGTACAAATAGGCAACTGGGGGTTGGGGGCAGCCGTACCTGCCTGCTGTACCTGGCTAGCATACAAAAAAATGTGAGCAAGGATGGTTGACCTTAGGGAGATCAACATCCACCACTGCGGAGACACCATCACGTGTTTCTCAACGCAGTGATTCTAGAGCAATGCCCCCTGGGTAATATTCAAAGCAAGAAGGCCTGCGGAGACACCATCACATGTCTCAACGCTGGCAGGAAACTAGCCAGGTCTTTCACCGGGAAGGAACAACCACGGGAAGAGCAGTCTCCAGTCAAGGAGACCACCTATGCCAAACATGGTATCCATCCACAGACAGCCGTTTCGGGGTATTTGCCCCTCATCAGTGTGGAGTAGGAATCTGGCTAGTGGGAGCATTGCCTAGTAAAAGACTATGTGAGCAAGGATGGTTGACCTTAGGGAGATCAACATCCACCACTGCGGAGACACCATCACGTGTTTCTCAACGCAGTGATTCTAGAGCAATGCCCCCTGGGTAATATTCAAAGCAAGAAGGCCTGCGGAGACACCATCACATGTCTCAACGCTGGCAGGAAACTAGCCAGGTCTTTCACCGGGAAGGAACAACCATGGGAAGAGCAGTCTCCAGTCAAGGAGACCACCTATGCCAAACATGGCATCCATCCACAGACAGCCGTTTCGGGGTATTTGCCCCTCATCAGTGTGGAGTAGGAATCTGGCTAGTGGGAGCATTGCCTAGTAAAAGACTATGTGAGCAAGGATGGTTGACCTTAGGGAGATCAACATCCACCACTGCGGAGACACCATCACGTGTTTCTCAACGCAGTGATTCTAGAGCAATGCCCCCTGGGTAATATTCAAAGCAAGAAGGTAATCATGAGTTAATACTGGCTTTGTTTTACTAGCCGGTATTAAGCCAGAGATTCTTAATGTCAGGCACGTTTGACCCGGCCATTAAGAATCTCCAATAAAGGGTTAAAAAAAGACACCACACAGAGAATAAATACTTTAATAGAAATAAATACACAGACACATTAGAGACTCCATCTTTATTACCCCCTGTCAGCCCTCCACGATCCTGCTCTTCTGTCTTCTTTCTTTCTTTCTTTCTTTCTAGTGTAGTAGTAGTAGTGACGATTGTAGTGAGGAAGGATGAGGTTCACCAGCTCATCACTAGGGGCTGGGGAACCTCATCCTCACTACAATCCTCACTACAATCGTGAAGCAGCGTGCAGCCTTCACTCCGTGAATGATCAGTGCTGGCTGTCAGCGGTAACAGCGGTAACGCTGACAGACGCGTTACCATAGCAATGGTGCTCTCGGAGCCGTGGTTAGCGGTGACGTCACCGCTAACTGCGTTGCTATGGCAACGGTGATCTCCGTAAATGACCGGCTGTGTCAGCCGGTCCCTAACAGAACGGGGAGTCGACCGTGTGCTAGAGCATGTCGCCGGTACACGGCGATACACATATGTGCACCGTGTACCGGAGAGATGCACTCACAGGTCCTACATGACGCGTCATAGTCATGTGACCAGTCTGTAGCCAATGAGATAATAGCCACGTGACTGGTCACATGGCTATTTTGCCGTCACGATAGGTCCTGCTTCTCTGCTGGCAGTGCAGGTCACCGGGAGGATTAAGCGATCATCGGATGGAATAGCGGCAGGAGACAGAGTGCAGAAGGGATCGCGGGGACCGGTAAGTGTTATGGCAATGTTTATTAACTGTTTGTGTACATTTATAATGCATTTTTATGTGTTTGTGATTGCCTCCCATTATAGCCTATTGGTTCTAGTTCGGTTCGTCGAACGTTCGACGAACCGAACTCGAACGGGACCCCCGTTCGGCGAACCGACCTCGAGCCGAACCGCGACCGGTTCGCTCATCTCTACTGATGACAGAACGTGTCTCGCCATCCTGACCCCTCATCTCTCTATCCTGGCCCATTCTCTCTCCATCCTGGCCCCATGTCTCTCCATCCTGGCCCCATGTCTCTCCATCCTGGCCCCATGTCTCTCCATCCTGATCCCATGTCTATCCATTCTGACCACATGTCAATCCATCCTGGCTGCATGTCCCTTCATCCGGGCTTCATGTCTATCCATCTTGGTTCCATGTCTTTCCATTTTGGCCCCATGTCTCTCCATCCTGGCCCTATGTGTCTTCATCCTGGCTCCATGTGTCGCCATTCTGGCCCAATGCATCTCCATCCTAGCCCCATGTCTCTCCATCCTGGCTCCATGTCTCTCCATCCTGGCCTCATGTCTCTCCATCTTGGCCTCATGTTGCTACATACTGGCCCCATTTCTCTCCATCCAGGCTCCATGTGTCTCCATACTAGACTCATGTCTTTCTATCCTGGGCCCATATCTCTTCATCCTGGTCCCGTGTCTCTCCATCCTGGCCACATCTGCTTCCATTCTGGCTCCATGTCTCACCATCTTGGTCCCATGTCGTCAATCCTGGCACAATGTATCTCCATTATGCCCCATGTGTCTCCATCCTGGCCTCATGTCTCACCTTCCTTGGCCCTGTCTCTCCATCCTGGCCCCATGTCTCTCCATCCTGGCCCCATGTCTCTCCATCCTGGCCCCATGTCTCTCCATCCTGGCCCCATGTCTCTCCATCCTGGCCCCATGTCTCTCTAGTCTGGCCCCCATGTCTCTCTATCCTGGCTCCTATATACAAGTGCATCTGAATAAATTAGAATATCATCAAAAAGTTAATTTATTTCATTAATTCAATACAAAAAGGGAAATACATATACTAAATAAAGTAATTACAAACAGAGTGATCTATTTCAAGTGTTTATTTGTGTTAATGTTGATGATTATTGCTTACAGACAATGAAAACCCAAAAGTCATTATCTCAGAAAATTAGAATAATTACCACAAAACTCATGCAAAGGCTTCCTAAGCATTTAAAATTGTCCCTTTGTCTGTTTCAGTAGGCTACACAATCATGGGGAAGAATGCTGACTTGACAGATGTCCATAAGACAGTCATTGACAAACTCCACAAGGAGGGTAAGCCACAAAAGGTCATTTCTAAAGAAGCTGGCTGTTCACATAGTGCTGTATCAAGAAGAAAATGTGTCTATGCTTATCAATAACAACAAAAACAGCCAAGCAAAGGTATAAATAGTATTGTGGTAACAATTAAAATATAACTTTTAATAATTAAAATATTTTCCTCACAACATACAGTTAGGTCCAGAAATATTTGGACAGTGACACAATTTTCGCGAGTTGGGCTCTGCATGCCACCACATTGGATTTGAAATGAAACCTCTACAACAGAATTCAAGTGCAGATTGTAACGTTTAATTTGAAGGTTTGAACAAAAATATCTGATAGAAATTGTAGGAATTGTACACATTTCTTTACAAACACTCCACATTTTAGGAGGTCAAAAGTAATTGGACAAATAAACCAAACCCAAACAAAATATTTTTATTTTCAATATTTTGTTGCGAATCCTTTGGAGGCAATCACTGCCTTAAGTCTGGAACCCATGGACATCACCAAACGCTGGGTTTCCTCCTTCTTAATGCTTTGCCAGGCCTTTACAGCCGCAGCCTTCAGGTCTTGCTTGTTTGTGGGTCTTTCCGTCTTAAGTCTGGATTTAAGCAAGTGAAATGCATGCTCAATTGGGTTAAGATCTGGTGATTGACTTGGCCATTGCAGAATGTTCCACTTTTTTACACTCATGAACTCCTGGGTAGCTTTGGCTGTATGCTTGGGGTCATTGTCCATCTGTACTATGAAGCGCCGTCCGATCAACTTTGCGGCATTTGGCTGAATCTGGGCTGAAAGTATATCCCGGTACACTTCAGAATTCATCCGGCTACTCTTGTCTGCTGTTATGTCATCAATAAACACAAGTGACCCAGTGCCATTGAAACCCATGCATGCCCATGTCATCACGTTGCCTCCACCATGTTTTACAGAGGATGTGGTGTGCCTTGGATCATGTGCCGTTCCCTTTCTTCTCCAAACTTTTTTCTTCCCATCATTCTGGTACAGGTTGATCTTTGTCTCATCTGTCCATAGAATACTTTTCCAGAACTGAGCTGGCTTCATGAGGTGTTTTTCAGCAAATTTAACTCTGGCCCGTCTATTTTTGGAATTGATGAATGGTTTGCATCTAGATGTGAACCCTTTGTATTTACTTTCATGGAGTCTTCTCTTTACTGTTGACTTAGAGACAGATACACCTACTTCACTGAGAGTGTTCTGGACTTCAGTTGATGTTGTGAACGGGTTCTTCTTCACCAAAGAAAGTATGCGGCGATCATCCACCACTGTTGTCATCCATGGACGCCCAGGCCTTTTTGAGTTCCCAAGCTCACCAGTCAATTCCTTTTTTTTCTCAGAATGTACCCGACTCTTGATTTTGCTACTCCAAGCATGTCTGCTATCTCTCTGATGGATTTTTTCTTTTTTTTCAGCCTCAGGATGTTCTGCTTCACCTCAATTGAGAGTTCCTTAGACCACATGTTGTCTGGTCACAGCAACAGCTTCCAAATGCAAAACCACACACCTGTAATCAACCCCAGACCTTTTTAACTACTTCATTGATTACAGGTTAACGAGGGAGACGCCTTCAGAGTTAATTGCAGCCCTTAGAGTCCCTTGTCCAATTACTTTTGGTCCCTTGAAAAAGAGGAGGCTATGCATTACAGAGCTATGATTCCTAAACCCTTTCTCCGATTTGGATGTGAAAACTCTCATATTGCAGCTGGGAGTGTGCACTTTCAGCCCATATTATATATATATAATTGTATTTCTGAACATGTTTTTGTAAACAGCTAAAATAACAAAACTTGTGTCACTGTCCAAATATTTCTGGACCTAACTGTATATGGTTGTAAAACCAACCTAAAATCTAATCAGAGCAATTGTAAAGCTCCCACTAGAACCAGTAAGGCCAAAAACAGTGAGGAATTCACTCACCATGCATGAAAATATAAAGGTGTCAAAAATTAGACAATTGCCCCCCAATGTGTACGCTAACATAAAATTTGCATAGAATATACCTGACAGTATTCAAGGGAGGTCTAAGAATGTATATGGTCAGACAGTTGCCATTTGAGGAGTACTGTGAGGCTGTTGTTTCTGCGCCCTCCTCTATTGGACAACATTCATTTCACTATAATTACCGCAGTGATGTTTAACCAATGGTTTTGGTGGTACTCTGAATACTGTTTTTTTGTTTTTTTTGTTTCAGAGTGCTGTATCCAAGCATATTAATAGAAAGTTGAGTGGAAGGAAAAAGTGTGGTTAAAAAAAAGGTTTTTTCGTTACATATTTTACTTCATGATAGTTGTAAATTTAGGACAATATTTTTTGCTTTTATTTGTGAAAAAATAGAAAATTTGATGAAAATTCAGAGAATTTTGCAATTGTCAAATTTTTATGCCCTTAAACCAGTGAGTTATGTCACACAAAATAGTTAATAAATTACATTTCCCACATGTCTACTTTACATTAGTGCAAGTTTTGAAACAAAGTTTTTTGGGGTTAGGAAGTTAGAAGGGTTCAAAGTTCATCATCAATTTCCCAAAATGTACAAAACCATTTTTTAGGGACTACATCACATTTGAAGTGACTTTGAAAGCCCTAGGTGACAGAAAATACCCTAAAGTGACACCATTCTAAAAACTGCACCCCTCACACTGCTCAAAATCACATAAAAAATGATTAACCCTTCAGGTGTTCCACAGGAACTAAAGCGATGCGGAATGAAAAAAATAGTAATGATCATTTTACTTAAAAATGTTGTTCTAGCCGAAATTTCTTCAATTTAGAAGAAATAACACAACAAAATGGACCTCAAAATCTGTTACCCAATTTTTTATGAGTGCGCTGATACCCCACATTTGGTCAGAAACCTCTATTTGGACAAATGGGAGAGACCGCAATAGAAGGAGCAATATTTGAATTTTGGAAATCAAATTTGGCTGAAATAGATTGCGGGCACCATGTCATATTTGTAGGGCTCGTAAAATACCTAAACAGCAGAAACCCCCTAAAGTGAACCCAGTTTGGAAGCTAGACTCTTCAAATAATTTATCTAGATGTTTGGTGAGCACCTTGAACCCCCAGGGGCTCCACAGAAGTTTATAACATTGAGCTGTGAAGAAAAAAAAAAGATACATGTTTACCACAAAATTGTTACTTCAACCAAATAGTTTTTTTTTCACTATGGTAAGAGGAAAAAATGCACAAAAAAAATGTATTGTGCAATTTCTCCTAAGTACGCTTATACCTCATATGTGGTGAAAATTTGTGCGCCCAAATTAACCATTTGGGCGCACAACAGGGCTTGTAAGGGAAGTAGTGCCAGTTGACTGCAAGATTGGCTTGAATCATTACTGAATTTCCTTGTCGCGTTTGGAGACCCCCCCTAAGGTGCCTAAACAGTGGAGCTCCCTCACAAGTTACCCCATTCTGGAAACTAGACCCCTCAAGGATTTTATTTAGGGGTAAAGTGAGCATTCTGAATACACAGGTACTTCACAGAATTTGATAACTTTAGGTCGCCATATTGAAAATGTTAATTTTTTTCACAAAAATGTTGCTTTAGCACCAAATGTCTCACTTTTTCAAGAAGCAACACCAAAAAGTGGACACTACAGTGTGTTATACAATTTCTTATGAGTGTAGGGATACCCCACATGTGGTCAAAAACCTCTGTTTGGATAAACCGTAGGGCTTGGAATGGAAGGAGCATCATTTGAATTTTGGAAAAGTTGAAATAAATTGTGGGCACCATGTTGCATTTGCAGGGCCCCTAGGATACCTATACAACAGAAACCTCTCACAAGTGGCTGCATTTTGGAAACTAAACCCCTGAAGGATTTTATTCAAGGGTATAGTAAGCATTTTGAATCCACAGGTACGTTAAAAAAAATGTTGCTGTAGCACCAAATTTCTCATTTTTAGGCTATGTGCTCACGATCCAGCGACACTGTGTCTAGTAAGCAGTGCCAGCCCTCCTGCAGAGGTGGGAGTGTTGTTGGTGCCCACGATTTGGGTTCAGGCTGCTGTAGACTTTAGGGTTGCTTCTCACTTGCGAGTTTCTCGCAGTAGAGCAATGCGAGAAAAACTCGCATTGAAATCGGACACATGTTAGTTAGTGATTCAGCTCTCATCTGCGATTTTTTATTTTTTTTTTTTCTCAGTCCAAATCGGACCGAGAAAAAAACCGCAGCATGCTGCTTTTTTGCGAGTTTCTCGCACCATTTGTCCCAATGATTTCCTATGGAAGGGGATTAAAAGTAGCATCACACACGCGCACCACCGTTCACATTTGCGAGTGTGGCAGTAACTTCACTCATTAGATGAATGTGACAGCACATTCCCATAGGTTAATTAAATGACACATGTGTAATAGCTTTTATCTAATTAAGATGTTGCATGAAACTAGCATCGCAATCGCAACACACACGCGAGCAAAAAGCATCGCACTTGCGTTGCACTCGCACCTAACGTGAACTAAAATCAGACGAGTTTTTTTCAGCCCAGTCGGACCGATTTTACTCGCATAGATGTGTTTCCAACCTTAGCTCTACTCTCCCCACAGAGAACACTCTCATCTCCACAGCATGAATTGACATGCTGAGGCTCAGGAAGTTGAACCGCAGGTCAGTATATGCTGCAGAAAAAAGAAGCACAATGGACAGGAGATTTCTCAAAATCCTTCCAATGCGCTTGTACTGCACAATGTAACATTATGGACGCAGTGAAAACTCTGTGTCCAAAATGCTGCAAACCTGGATCGTGGGCACATAGCCTAAAAAGCTAAGATGGATGGATATCAAACACATATACTCTATAATGTCCCACCCTCCTCCATATTCTAAGCTGACACCCTTTAGTGACTTTCATGTGGCACTAAAGGGTGCTTAGCCTTGTATTTAGCCAAAAAATAAATGAATAATTAAAAAAAAAACCAAGATCACAGCTGGCAGCTTCACCTTGCCTGGTAATCCAAAATGGAGGGCACCCCAGGCTGCTTTTTTTAATTATTTATAAATAATTAAAAAAAAACAAAAAAAAAACGTGGGATCCCTCCCAAATTGGATTACCAGCAAAGTTGAAGCTGACAGCTGTGGTCTCATATTCTCAGAGTGGGAAGTGCCATGGCTATTTGGCCATTACCAGCCCAAAAATAGCAGGCCACAGCCGCCTCAGAAGTGGCGTATTCATTAGATGCGCCAAACCTGGTGTTTCGCCCCAGCTCATCCCGTTGTCCTGGTGCAGTGGCAAACAGGGTATTAATTGGAATTGATACCAGATGTAATGTCACCTGGCATCAAGCCCAGCGGTTAGTTATGTCACAGCGTCTATCAGATGCCCGACATCACTAACTGGCAGTAATAAAAAAAAATAGACAAAAAAATTCATTTGAAAAAACACTCCCCGAAACATTACCTCTTTTACCAATTTATTGAAAAGAAAAAAAGATATGGTTCACTGTAATCCATTTTGGAGGTTCCAGGATGACTTTGGATCTTTTAGAATATGGGGGTATGCTCAGGGAACGTATCCCCCATTTTCTGGAAGTGCAGACCCTCCAAGTAAGGAGTGTGGGTGCAATGATACTGCACCCACTCTCTCTGGGTCCACAGCAGTAGAGAGTACTTTAAGCTCAGCATCTTTGAAGGCAGGAAGCTGGCTCTGCTCTTGTGGCCAGCATCTATTCTGAAGGAGGAGGGATCACGGGGGATCAATGCTGCGTAAGGTATCGGGGACAACAGGGAACACCGGGTTTATAGGGGGTAAGCTAGCTGGATCTGGGGAGGAGTTTTCTGGTGCATCTGCCATGGCACATGCGACAGAAAGCAGAGGAGGAAAATGAATGTGGCCAGCGCACTGGTCATGCGCGCCACCATCTTTCATTATCGGGAGGGGGTTGGGGGTTGGGGGGGGTACTTTGGCAATGCCAAGGGACCGGAGGGGACCAGGAGAGGAGATTTATCTGCCATCTGAAATGTTTGATCATGCCAGGTGGGAGATAAATCATTTTTTACTGGTGCCGCCATTTACTGTCACATCATCATGGCTACACGGTGTGTACCGGTGATCACGTGACCGGGAACCAGAAAAAACAGCCGGAATCAAGATCTCCAGGGTAGCTGAAATCCCGGACATTTTCCAACACTGGGGGGCACTATTTACTTTTTTCTGACCACCGTTTTAAAACGGCAGATCGGAATAAGTACCTTATTGTACCACCGTTTTAATCCGTACGGTTGTCGTAAAGGTGTTAAAATCATTTTTTCAGTTGGTTTTATATAATATTCTAATTTTATGAAATAATGACTTTTTGGGTTTTCATTGGCTGCAAGCCATAATCATCAACATTAACAGAAATAAACACTTGAAATAGATAACTCTGTGTGTAATGACTGTAAAACATATGCATTTCTCCTTTTTGTATTGAATTACTGAAATAAATTAACTTTTTGATATTTTAATTTATTGAGATGCACTTGTATCTGTTCCTCATTTTGCGGCTTTTCAGTACAAGCAAATAAAAATATATTTTCATCTCACGTGGCTGCAATTCAGCGACATCTTCTTCTTACTTGATATATGACTCGTGAATGAATTTGTGCATGGCAGTGACATCATACGCCAGAGCTGACAGAGGCCTTTGATTGGTTGGCATCTGTTAACTATTGCTATGCATGAATTTCTATCAGCTGAATATGCATCTGATGACACATGTTCAGTTGAATACTGAAACAGCGGAGTCCTCCCCTTGGGGCCCGATGAGCAGAAGCAAAGGAGTGGGGCCCAGATTGGGTGACACACGCTCTCAGCATGTCTCACCCAGTCCGGATCCCATCTTTGCTTCTGCTCACTGGGCTTCATACACCAGTAAAGGCAGTAATGCCCTTATAGCAGCCCAGTGAAAGACCCTTTGCTGGCTACGAATAATGTTTACAAGTTGATACTTGCCAAAGGGATACTACTAGGTATTAGCCATGCAGGGTGCACAAATTTTTGCACTTGCCCATTTTTTTGTTAATTTAAATTTGTTAAAGATGAAAATAATTTAATTTTTTTGGCCTAATATTCAAAGAAAATGTGAAAATGGACCTGGAAATGTGTTTTGAAATTTCTTCTGAGTACGCTAATACACCATATGTGGTGGAAAACTGTTTTAGCGCATGGCAAGGCTCGAAGGGAAGGAGTGCCAATGATTTTTTTTTTAGAGGACTCCATGTCGCGTTTGAAGAGTCCCTGATGTCCCTAAACAGTGGAAATACCAAAGTGAATCATTTTTGCAAACTAGACCCACCAAGGAATTTATGAAGAGGTGTGATGAACATTCTGAACCCCCAGGTGCTTCATAGAATTTTATAACGTTGAGCTGTAAAAATGAAAAAATACATTTTCACAACACAAATATTGCTTTAACCTCAATTTTTTCATTTTCACAAGTGTAAATGGACCCCAAAATGTATTGTAAAATTGCTCCTGAGTACGCTGATACTCCATATGTGGTGGGAAACTACTGTTTGGACATACTCTCAAACTCTGAAAGGAAGGAGTGACATTTTGGAGCACAGATTTTGATGGAATGGTCAGTGGGTATCATGCTGCATTTGAAGAGCTCTTCATTTGCCTAAACAGTAGAAACCCCACACAAGTGACTGCATTCTGCAACAAGACAATGTAGAACTGTGAAAATGAAAAAATTCATTTTTCTCACAAATTCTGTTTAGCCCCCATTTTTTCTTTTTTTTACAAGGATAGCAGGAAAATTGTACCTCAAAATTTATTGTGCAATTTCTCCTGAGTACACTGATATCCCATATGTGGTGGGAAACTATTGGACATACTGTCGAGCTCTGAAAGGAAGGAGTAACGTTTTGGAGCGCAAATTTGAATAGAATGATTTGCAGGTTTTATTTCGTGTTTGGAGAGGAATTTATCTAGGTGCTTCACAGAATTTTACAATGTAGAGCAGTAAAAATGGGATTTTTCTCACATAAAGGTTTTGGCGCCAAATTTTTTTCATTTTCATAGGGATTGCAGGAGAATTTGGGCTTCAAAATTACAACTACTGTTAGGACATACTGTCGAGCTCTGAAAGAAAGAAAGGAAGGAATGATGTTTTGGAGTGCAGACTTTGATGGAATTATCTGCTGGCGTTGTCATGTTTGGAGAGCGTCTGAGGTGCCAAAATAGTAGAAACACCCCACATGTAACCCTATATTGGAATTGATCTACATTTTTCCTGGTATGTGAATTTTATAATGTGGTGGCATATGTGAGTTGGCATTCGTAGAGTGCATCAGGGTGTCATACGTAAGTTGTGTAGAGTAAATTGGGTTCATATTTGTGAGTTGTGTAGAGAGCATCAGGTTGGCATATAGGAGTTTTTGAATATACAATTATGTGTTGAGAAGGAAGGTTCTATACAAACTGATGTATACCATAAAGATACACCAGTAAATTCCTTGCTGCAGGACTCTACAGCACATGTCCATCCATTCGTTAGAGCCATCCTGGTTGAGCTTTTCCTAAGGACCCGATGCCATTGTTTTATCTCCCAAAGATTCAAACAGCAACCATCCATCTTCAGAGACAGATTTTTATCTAGGGGATACAGTCATAGAAGCATACAAATAGCTACAAAAGAGCTACAGCTACATCTAGGGACAACTTCTTGATACATTCCAAATATGAAAAGAACTATGAAATTAGAACATGAAGCTCTCTATTTTATTTTACAAACCGGCAATGATTTGGCTGCTCACTAACCACAAAGTCCAAGAATGATCCCCAGGAGAAGCAGAAATCTGAAAGATTTCTTAGTTGCAAGCCACTATGTAAAGAAGTCTAATACATCCTTCAACACCAAGAGCCAAAAGATTGGCTGTTTCCCATGTGACAACCGCATGGTTAGTCCTAATATCCTAATATTTTGAGGTCATTACATTAGCAGATGGCTGAAAGAATATCGAATATGAGATTTTATCTCATGCAAGTCTACTCATGTGGTTTACTATGCCACTTGCTCATGTCCATCCATACATCTACATTAGGATAACATCACGTGAGCTTAACATCTACATTAGGATAACATCACGTGAGGCCTGGAAGTAGCTTCAAGCGTCCTGGTAATTTACCCGACAGGGGTGAAGCCTTCAAGATAAATCCCTTACCTGCTCCAAAATCGAGCTACTAGCGCACCGATGGGATAGGACTTTCCCTACAAAACACAGTCCACCAAATCCCAAGTGTGAACCCTGAGAGCAAGCTCACTCCGTTAGCCATACGGGTGAGCGGGACGCGATTAGTTCCATACTATTGGGTCCACACAGTGTACAAGGTGCCACGGAAAAGGCCACAAGCTAACAAGCAACATCAAGGGCACGGATCCCTCCTGGCTGCAGCGGTGCTCATAATTCTGGTTTACAAGCTGTCGGGGTCAGTATTGTTGGACTGAGTGAGTACGCAAAAGCCCTCCTTTTTCCCCAACGGCACCCCACTCCTGCACCATCAACACCGGACCCCGGGGCACGAACCCCCTACCCACGGAGGGGTTAAACACCTTGCTGCCGTACCATCGCCACCGGGCTTCCCCCTTCACCAACAGCAGTGGTGCCACTTCACCTTACCACGCACCATGGGTGGCGTCATGAACTTCTAACTCCCCTGTACATACTCCCCTTCTTAAACTCGAGTTTCCGCAAGAACCCCCGGGTCTGGAGACCCCTATAGCCACCGTGGTTCCAGATCCGAGCGGCTCGGCTGCTGGCACGGGGGCGGTACACTTCAAAAAAGCTGGCGTCACAAACAGGATACGAGTGAGTCAAGAGTCCTTTACCTGACATTTCCGCCATCTTTTCGAGCCAAAACGCTGTCTTCCCCGAGAAAGCATGGGAAGCCTAAGCCCCGCCCTTCGTCTTGCATGTGAGTCCATAACCGGAAATTCCCAGAGGGCCACAGCGCGCGAGAGAGTGCTACAAAAAGATCGAGGGGGCGTGCCGGAATGTAAAGAGAGCGGAAGTGGAGCAGGGATGCCAGGACTCTGCGACAACGTTCCTGTAAGACGCAGTGGCAAGATGGCGGAACGAGACTGGTCACCAGAACGTGTTGTCCCTAGGACCGCGACATGGATAGAGGAGGAAACGGAGCAGCTGTGCAGGAGGATGCAGACGCAGTTCCTGTTTATACTAAACCACTGGAGGGAAGAGATGAGGAAACTGGCGGTGGCGGTGCAAGCCGTGAGATTGAAATCCCAAGTGAAGAGAGGGTAAGTGGTTACCCAGTCCCTACTGATTGCCCAAATCTGGCCACAGCGGCTGAGGGATCCGGACCACCCCCACTCGCGGTGAGCACTCCACCATCACCTACCCCGTCCTCCACGGATGGCGAGCTGCCCTCACCAACCCCGGCAGCGGAACCTTCGGTGCATTAACAGAAAGTCCCAGTTGTGGAGATCCCAATCACGAGTCACGACCCTCCTTCCAGTCACGGCAGCGGACATCCAGACACCGGCCAGACCAGACCCAGCCACCTCACCGGACCTGTCCTCAGAGGCGGAGCACCCGGACCCTGCAACCCCGGCTGCGGAGCAGTCGGTTTGTCTACTAACGACCACAGAAGCGGAGCCAAGATGTCCACCTGTCCCGCTGCCACGCGCGGCATCCCGACGGCTGTTGGGGGTGCCAGAGTTCAAATAAAGCCAGAGCCAGATAGGGAGCTGAAGCCTGACGCTGATGCCCCCTACTGGGAATGACAACAATACCAGCTACAATCAGAGATCGTAACCCGAGTCCGGCGATGACTGGAGCTTGCCGCCCGTGATCGAGCAGAAAAGGAGCAAATAAGGAGCACTGCTTCTCGAGTTAAAGGGCCATGGTGCCGTGGCCTGGTGGAGCGATTTTACCCCAAGCAGGGATGGAGGTTTAGCCACGAAGCAGGCCTCACAACAGGGGTTTATGTGTCCCGACGAGATGTGGCGCAGCACCTCCCTTGGGGCCATCCGGAGCGTAATCTTCAGCCTAAGGAGATGGTTACCTATACCCGGCATTGCAGAAAGCGGGGCTGGTATGCCCTGGAGATAACCAAACGTGATGTTTGAAGAAGGGTTTGTGTCGGCGTCAGTAGCACGTAGTCGCAAGGAAGCATGGCTACGGGACCCGACGATGTATAATGCCAGTTGCTTTACGATGCCATAGATATTAGGTATCGGTGATTTCATTTATTGTTTTTCATAGGTTGTTATTTTTCCTATAGAAAATGTTACTAAATAAGTGCTAATCAACCAGTTTTAATGAAAAGAGTGAAAGCTACCAGATTTGCAAGAAGATTGTTAAAATGTGTACAACTGGTACATGGACTCAGTTAAAGTTTTATATTTAGTAAAAATTGACCATGGTCACAGGACTGGCATGACCAATAGAGATGAGCGATGTTCGAGGTTCAAGGTTCGCCAATTTCATGTTCGAGTGATTTTGGGGGTGCTTGAAATTGAACTCGAACGCGAGCTTTTTGCTAAAAGCTCGATAGCTCGAGTTACGCTCGAGAACGGTTCGATCAGCAAAAAGCCTAGCTATTTACTAGCTGGCTTTTCACTGTAATAGTGTGAGTCACAGTGATTCACACTATTATCAAATTTCAGCATATAGTGTGCATGGGGGACGCGGTTTAGATCTGTGCTGCTAAGAGAATGCCGATCGCCATTTTTTTTTTTTCTAAGCGTGCATGCAGTGGGGCAGGCCAGCATGTCAGCCAATCCCAGACACACACACACACAGCTAAGTGGACTTTTAGCCAGAGAAGCAACGGCATGTGTGATAGGATGTCCATGTCACATGTCCCTGCATTATAAAAATGGACATTTTCCTCCAGCACACCATTATCTGCCTTCTGCGTCTTGGTGTCAGTCACCACTGGCGTAGCTCCTGTTTCCGATACTGCTGTGTACGCTCTATACACAGCGCTATACAGAATAGGGATAGAAGTTTCTTTCAGCCCTTGTAGGGGCTAATACCGGCAGGGTCAGAGCCATAGGTGACAGTCAGGGCCCTGAAAACAGATTTTAACAGCTACACAAGATGACAGCGTCTGTGTAGCTAAGGTCAGGGATTTCCTCGCTGCATTTCCCCATTAAGAGGGATAGAAAGGGAGGCTTCCTTTCCTCTACCCAGACCCACAAACCTGCCACTGTACCCTCCTGCCCTTTGCACACTCAAACTCATTGTTACTAAGCCATTATACTAGCAAACACTAAGGAAACTTAGTGGCATCCTAAACATAGCTGTTGGACTTCTGTTTTGTCCCACTAGTGCAAAGATATTTGCAGCACGTCTGCCTGCATTGCACACTCAAACTCATTGTTACTAAGCCATTCTACTAGCAAACACTGAGGAAACTTAGTGGCATCCTAAAAGTGGCTGTTGGACTTCCATTAGTGCCCCACTGGGGCCAAGCTATTTCTAGCACCTCTGCATGACACCCTCCTGCTCTGTTTTTAATAAGCTATAATGATAGCAAAAAATGCTGCCATTTAGTGGCATACAAGAAGTGGCTGTTGTACTCCATTAGTGCCCCACTGGTGCAAATCTATGTGCAGCACCTCTGCATGACACCCTCATGCACATTTTGCTACGCTAATTTTATAGCAAACTCAGGGAATTCCTTGCTGCATTTGATCATTCGGAGGGATAGAAAGTGAGGCTTCCTTTACTGTCCTGGTACCCACAGAACACGGCCACTGTACCCACCTGTCCACTTTTGCCACGCTATTTAATTTGCTCAAAGAGCTGACTCTTTTTCTGCCTTCCTAAAATTGTCTGTAATACTAAGTTAGTGTTCCTTTGCTGCCAAGCAAGGTACAACACATGTGCATTCTACTCTCCTTTCCATTTCTGGAATGCAATTATTAACTGCAGGTAGTCCAGCCAATCTGTGACGAAGGTGCAGGTGTGGATATAATGTAGCCTACATCCAATGTTGGTTTTCTCGATGTCTGACAGCTCAACAATACCATCTGTTTCCACTTCCAAAACAAGTGATGACCTGCCAATCACACTCCCTGTTGCGTGTAAAGGGGTGGAAGTTCAGTGTTAAAAACCATGTGAGACTGCTGTCCCCACAGTCACAGAGGATGAAGAGCACGCAGATGCACTTGATGGGGCAGGCGGTGGTTGCACAGGCACGCTAGGCCACATTGTAGCACAGTGAAATTCACATTGCGACTTATGCTTCATTTTAAGTCGTGTACAGGGTGGGCTCCCCAGTATGCAGCAAAACCAGGCAACAGGAAAAGGACTCTAGGCAGTTGGGTTGATAAATGATTGTTTAACTTTACCAAAACAAACAATAAGAACCATGCATACAATTTAAATAATTGAACAATCTATTCTGTTGCCTACTACCTGCTAATCCCTCTGCGTAGCAGTAATTGTGTGTTTGTGCGTGTGTGTGTGTGTGTGTGTGTGTGTGTGTGTGTGTGTGTGTGTGTGTGTGTGTGCGAACACGACTTACCAGTGTCGCATCACAAGAGGTTCCAAGTTATCTACCTAAACATAGACAAAACACATTACCCCCCTGAATACCCTTGTTAGCTGAAGCCTCACAGATAAGGCAGATGATAGCAGTGAGAATGCAAACCACACAGCTCTGCAACACAGTCATGGAAATCTTGAAAAGCAACAGTCAATACAAACATGTGTTGATGTCCCTCTGATTTAAACTGTACGTGACAATTTGACAGTGCAGAGGCAGCAAGTCTTATTGTCTATATAGTCGGCCTACCCAGAACAGATATGTGTTTTGCTAATAAAACAAAGTGTTGCGTGCCTGCATTATTGTCTGGGCACAGCCTACCGTACCCGGATACTGTGATGTCCAGTTGCCAGAAATACAGACTTTACGCTCCTCTCACAGGAAGCAGTATAGACAGCACCGTAAGAATGTTGGTCTGTGGCACAGGATGCTGCTCACTGGCGTTACGGTACTCCTCACCAAACTCCAAAATGACTCCCCTCACAATTGAACGAAGTGTTTCCGCGATGGCTCCTTGCTGTAACACACACCTTTTAGCTTTTCATTCTGTTCATAGACAGCATCTCCAAGTCCACGCCCGAAGAGCAATTTCTCCTCCACGTCTAAGTGTGGAGAGGCAGCTAGTGCGCATGCGTGTGCCGATTTTACCCCAGCCGCAGCCTAACTACAGTGTTTCGCCTAGTGAGTATGCTCAACCTGACTGTACCATTCCTGAGGCTAAGTCTTCATTTCGGGATACAGCGCATGCTCCCACACTTAGTGCGAAAAGCCTATTTGCACAGGTACTTGCACTCCGTGCCGGGTCTAAGTCCTGTTTTGTGCCTAGACACCATGCTAAAGCTGATAGTCTTTTTTCAGAGACTGTATTTCATGCTACTGAGCATGCTCAGGCACTTACTGCATCAGAGACTAGGTCCGGTAATGAACTCTTTGGCCCTCCCCCTGATGTGGGGGGCCCATATAGACCACAGGGCATCAGGTGTCCTGACGATGTGGCCAGGCCACTCCCAAATGGCTTGCAGAGGCCCGCCCCTATGACTTGTCACCTCATTATTGATGGTCAGACGATGACTGGTGAGGTGTTTGTGTCGTGGCAGCCATGAGGTCATTATTGAAGTTGCGGTTCCAAATAGGACGCTAGTTATGCCACTCATGACGTGTCACTCTGCTTTTGTCTCCAGGAGGTGCAATGTGGTCCACCCTGGTTTGGGGCGGACCCAGGTTTTAAAACTGGCTGGAGCCAACAAGGAGGTGCGCAGTCTATTGTTACGAGGGGACCCGGGGAAGCGTGCCAAGATGGGAAATGGACAGCTTCCGCCGGTCAAGGTCCACTGTGCGGTGTAAGGGACCGCTGCTATGGTCAGGAAAGAGTGAGCGGGTTGCTACTAGTGATCGTCTGGAACGTCACAGACGATCTATGTACACCGGTCCGCCCTAACCCGTGAGGGTTGTATGGCTCGGGGCTTCTCGTACGGTGTACCTGTTGCACGGGGACGCACAGAGGTGCCTACGCACGTGTGCCAGCGGGAGTCACAGGATATGGCACGAGGGTAGCACAGAGGTGCCCACGCACGTGTGCTTTCAATAACCAGGTGAGTCCGGTGGAGACTCGAGGAGCTCACCTGGGACAGGAACACGGCCTGTTGAAGGAGATACTGCCGGAGCAGCAAGGCAGGGGCAAGACCTGCAAACCAGGTGCTGCCTGAGCAGCAAGGGCAAAGCCCACGAAAGACAATGACGTCTGTACAGTGGCGTGGCAGCACGCTGCCAGACATCCAAACATAGAAGGACGGTCGCGCCCCGCCATGATGGCAGGGGGAGCTTTTAAGGAGGTGTAGCTCCACCCAAGGGCGGGCGCGAGACGGGCGTGACTCAATCAGGGTTCATGATGTCCTGGCCCAGCCAGTCAGGATTCAGCACATCACCAGCCTCGTCATGGGGCCGTGTGATATCAGTGAGCGAATCAGAAGACGTCACGTGGAGCACATGCTCATCCTCCTGCCTCTGGGTCATAAAGGCGGGATCCCCGGTTTCACAATGTGCAGAGACATGGGAAGTCTTGCTGCTTCCCTGAGCATCTATTCTTTGCACACTGCGCAACTTCCCAGAGCCTCCATGATGCTGAGCCGGAGAGCTCGTGGCAGGCAAGGGATGGGAGACCGCTCCATTCCCTGCAAGGGGAGAACCACTAGGTGTCACCCTTCTGCTGTGTCTCCGAGAAGGCAACTCCTGCAGTCTCCCAGACCTTTGGTGCTGCTGAGCAGTAGGGCTCGTGGCCGACAAGGAATGGGGGACCACCTCATTCCTTGCAACAAGAGAGCCACGACGTGTAACAGTCTATTATGCTCCGAAAGAGCACACCTCCATGTGTTGAACCCATTGCGGCTTTAGGCCAGAGGTAGGCAGGGATAGGGCGTCGATGCAGGCTGCCACCACAGTTGGTAACGCAGAATGGTTAAAACCAGCTCCTGTCCTACCAGTCCTGCTTGTGCAGCCCAGTGGCATTAACAGGCCTGCTGCTGCTGATGCGCCTGCTGTCCTCAGGTGTGGCCCCAATGCACACGGTCAGCATACTCAATGGCCCCTGTGTTGTTAACAGGGAGTTCCTGGGCTGGGTGGGCGTTTGGACCCTGTGACGCTAACAGGGCTCCCAGTCTCCAGATCCGAGTGGCGTCTAACTCGGTTCAGGCTACTATTAGTTTCATAGCCACACAGCTCTGTATCCTCCCTTCCAGTTGCCAACCTCTCCTTTTCCATCTGGGAGCACGGTGGACATTGACTGCTGATGGGGATATATACCTTTCTCTTTCTTTTCTTATTAATTTTCGTTATATAGCGGTAACATAGTATATACCACCTTATCCAAATCTGCCAGTCCCACCGTAACAGATGGTGTTTCTTCAGCAAATGTTACTTTTGCTTAACCACCAAACCCACGGACAAAAACTTTTTTCCCCTTTCCAACACACCTGTTCCCCTTTCCATCAGCATCTGTCCTTTTTCAACTCCTTTTGTATATGACCAAAAGTGCAACTCTGCAGGGACACCGTACTCAATGCCATCTCAGCACAGCAGCTAGCCCCAGATGTGGACAAGTAAAAGACCATTTCCTCCTATCCATGACAAAGCGTTGAGATTCACTCTGTGCAGCACTGGTGTTTACTGGAAAAGCAGATCTAAGAATCCGTACCACCTTCTGCAGATACTCCTGTATACGTGCGTCCCTTTCTATGGCAGGAATTATTTCGCCAAATTTTGTCTTGTACCAGGGATCTAACAGTGTGGCAACCCAGTAGTTAGCATTACTTCGAATTCGTACAATCCGAGGGTCATGTTGTAGGTAGTGCAGCAAGAAGGCGCTCATGTGTCTTCTGCATCCAGGAGGACAAAGTCCTTGGTGTGTTGGTGGCAGAGAGGTGAGAATCGTGCCTTCTTCCTCTGCCCTCTGCCCCCAACCTCGCACAACCGAAATGTGAGCAAGCTCTCACTCATCTGCTGAGTCTTCCATGCCCACTGCCGGTTCGTCCTCCATTTCTTCATGGGCTCCTGCACCTTCCTCAACACTTTTTGCTGATACTATGCGCCCTTGTTAATCCCTCTCCCCCACCATGACTGCCGCCTAGGTGCCGCTGACCATCTGGACCTCTTAGATCTTGTTATCCCTTCCGCATATGACTCCTCCTGTACTTCCTCCCCTTCCTCTTGTCCCAACACCTGACTCTGAATAATGCTTACAGTGTGCTCCATCATGTAGATGACCAGAATTGTCACGCTGAGAATGGCATTGCCAGTGCTAAACATCTTCGTCGACATTTGTAAACTGTGTAGAAGGGTGCACTCCAGCAGCGTGATCTGCACCACCTCTGGATCAAGTTAGGCCAGGCTATATGTCATAATGTATTGCAGCAGGGTTCGGCGGTGCTGCCACAAACGCTGCAACATGTGCAGATTCAAATTCCTGTGTGTCGGCACATCGCATTTCAGGCGTTTAACCACCAGACCTAAAGACTTCTGTAGCGACGAAAGTTGTTGAGCTGCTGTGTGTGAACGATGGAAGTGAGCACATAGCGAGCGTGCCCGCTGCACAAGGCCATGTAGGCCGGGATGGTGTTTTAAAAATTGCTGGAGAATTGGATTCAAGATGTGAGCCATACAAGGCACGTGTGTCACATTGCCCTGACGATGGCCCGAAGCCAGGTTTGCATCATTGCCGCACACTGCGGTTAAGTCATCAACGGAATACGCTCCGTCAATTTGTACTCCGGTCGCCAGGTGACAACGTGTTCCTTTCATGCATAGTGCTGATGATGGGAGAAAAGTTGATGCCAGTGGCGCAGGTAGACGCAGGTTATGCTCACCCACTGGGCTGCATTACCTTGACAGATGCAGAATCTCTGGCTGAATGTAGCTGGTGGGTATCTCACAGATGAAATACCATCATTCAGCTACAACCAATGGGAAGACACCACACCCTTTTTTATGCCCATCCTGTCTACAGACCACTGCCAGCTATGAACCTCTGGTTACTTTTACCCCCAGTTCAGTTTTATGATTTTGTGTGCTTGTTACCTGACTACTTTTCCTGCTTGCTGTTTATGTACCTTGTTGGCCGATCCGCATTTCACCTCTGCTTGTTTTCTGATTAAGTCCTGGCCATCCCATTCTGTTCCTGTTCCTCAATTAATGTTTTGTCCCTGCCTGACTACTATTCTCTGGAACTGCAGCCTTCCACAGGTATTGATCACCTTGGGCCCTGTGTAATTCCTAATCCCTGTATAGGGGTTAAAGGGTTTCAGGGTTCTGGAGGTCCTGCTTGGTGAGTGGCTTCCCTCTAGCCTATCCTTTACAGCCCATCTGAGTGTGTGGATTAAGGAAGGCGTTACACCGTGCCCTCTGCAGAAGGCCATGTAGGCCAGGATAGTGCTTTAAAAATTGCTGGGCAACCAGGTTCAACACGTGAGCCACACAAGGCACGTGTGTCACATTGTCACGGCGAAGGGCCGCACCCATGTTTGCATCATTGTCACACCCGGCCTTCCCTGGCTGCTGGTTGAGTGGAGACAACCATTGATGAAACTTGGTCTCCAGAGCTAACCGTCCACAACTTCTCAGCAGTGTGACTCATATTTCCCATACATTTCAAAGTAAACATTTGACCGCATGATGGCATTGAGCTCTGTTGCCAGCATAGTAAGGAGGTGTGTGGTATTCCTTGTGCGCAGTTACAAGGAAGGGTGCCCGGACCATACAGGGTTTGGGCCGAGGTGAAGGACCCACACGAGGTTGAGGAGGCAGAAGCAGTGTATTAACTTCTACATACAGAGGAAGGATTGATACAACTCGTGGGGACAGCAAGACTTGTACAGCAGACCCTTCTCCATCTCACCCCATAGTAACCCATTGCCCAGTCAGTGACATGTAACGCCCCTGTCCATGCTTACTGGGCCAAGTATCTGTGGTGAAATGCACCCTGTCACACAGTTTCTCAAAGAAGCGGTGATGTTTGGTGCGACATGCTGGTGTAGCGCGTGCACGCCTTTGTTGGAGAAGGAGTGGCGCCTGGGCATCGGCTCTTGGGGCACTGCGATGGGCATAAGGTCACGAAAATCCTCGGTTAAAAAGGTTGGAAAGGAAGCATTTTGGTAGCCAACAGTTTGCAGATGCTGAAAGTCAACCTCTAAGCCATGTCATGCCCTTCTAAAATCATGTAAAACACAGCAAGGGGACTCCAACCACAGTCTCCCTCGTTTCCACTAATTGGGCCACACACACCCCACTTGACTGGCATCAGTTGACCCCCATTTTCAAGATGAAAAAGATGCTTTGCATGAAGCACTCTCAAAAATACGCGTGCCTTTCGCCTCCCCTGGCTGAGCCAGGGGAAGAAAAGTCCTCTGAGAGCCATGACTTGTTCATCTTGGTGAACGTTAGTCTGTCCACATTGTCAGTGGACTGATGCGTGTGCTTAGCTGTCAGCAGACCCCCAGCAGCACTGAGGACACGTTCCGAGAAAACGCTGGCTGCGGGACACAACAAGATCCCCAAGGCGTACGTGGTGAGCTCAGGCAATTTATCCAGATTGGAAGCCGAAAATGAGCAGGGCTCAAGTTGCACAGTAATGGCATCGACGTTCCCTTGCATATACTCATATCTGTGTCTCCTCCTCTTTTTCCTTGTCCAGCTCCTTTTGTTTTCGCATGAGTATATGTCCTTGTCACTTTCCCATGTGTTTGTGTTGTGTTGTGAGTTGTTTGTCACCTTTTGGACACCTTTGAGGGTGTTTTCTAGGTGTTTTTATGTGTTTGTGATTGCCTGCCATTGTTTCCTATGCGGTTCGAGTTCAGTTAGTCGAACGTTCGCCGAACTGAACTAGAACGAGACCTCCGTTCGACGAACCGAACTCGAGCCGAACCGCAGCTGGTTCGCTCATCTCTAGTAGGCAGGGATAGGGCGTCGGTGCAGGCCACCACCACAGTTGGTAGCGCAGAACGTTTAAGAACAGCTCCTGTTCTACCAGTCCTGCTAGTGCAGCCCAGTGGCATTAACTGGGCTGCTGCTGCTGTTCCTGCTGTCCACAGGTGTGGCCCCTACGCACACGGACAGCGTACCCAATGGCCCCTGTGTTGTTAACAGGGAGTTTCTGGGCTGGGTGTGTGTGTGGACCCTGTGACGCTAACAGGGATCCCAGTCTCCAGATCCGAGTGTCGTCTAACTCGGTTCAGGCTACTATTAGTTTCAGAGCCACCCAGCTCTGTATCCTCCACCTAACCTTCGAGTTGCCAATGTCGCGAGTGGGGAGGACGCCACTGCGCGGCGCTCGCTAACGCTCAGGTCCGGCGCTGCTGCGATGGCTGCTTGGTGGCTCAAGCGGTGGGCCGGATCTGGGGACTCGAGCGGCGCTCATCGCCCATAAGTGAGTGGCCGGCTTCAGGTGCGGCCACTTCCGGGGCCGATGGCTCTTTGTCGCGGACGGCTACTTCCCGCGGGGCCTTCCACGGTAGCGAGAGGGACACAGGCCGTTCCCGAACACTGCCCCAGGCCGGTCCTCTAGGGCGGATGGGCTGGCTTCCGCTACCGGTGTTGGGGGTAGCGGACCGAGCGGAGGGGCAACAGCAGCTGGTACGGATGGCGGGGGAAGCAGGAGGGTGAGCGGGCGCAGGCCGGGCCCCTCAGCCGCAGCGGCCGGTCCTTCTCGGACATAGGGGCGTGCGTTGCTTACCCGCTCCTCCAACTCTGTCTCCACCTCTTGTCTCCGCACGGCCGCCACCACTTCCTCCATCTCAGCCACCCAGCGCTCAATCAGGAACCGGACCTGGGCTTGAAGGCGGCAGCACATCTGTGCGGTCCGGGCTTCCACCCACGCCGCTGTTCCTGGCGTGGGCTCGGGGATTTCCGTGGTGCCGGACGGATGGGAGATCATACGTGGCAGTGTTCCAGGAACCAATTGTTTGCAAAGTCCTGGCGTCCCCGCTTTTATAGCCTCGGCTACATCAAGCAGACACACTCTCGTGCCCCCTTGGTACTCTTCAGCACTTCCGTTTGTTGGGGGCGGGGCTTCGCTTTCGCACCTTCCCTGCTCGGAGAAGACGCTTGAGTGGGAGATTTTCGCGCCAAGATGGCGGCGCTTCAAAATTTTCAGCCGGACACCGCCGGCGGAGATCACAAGGCGCACTTCTACTGGTAAGTAGAGGGGTTCAATCCTGTTCACAGCGCCAAGTTGTCACGGGCGGGGAGGACGCCACTGCGCTGTGCTCGCTAATGCTCGGGTCCGGCGCTGCTGCGATGGCTGCTCGGTGGCTCGAGCGGTGGGCCGTATCCGGTGACTCGAGCGGCGCTCCTCGCCCGTGAGTGAAAGGGGTGGTTGGTTTGGGGGATTTAGTCTGTGACGCCACCGACGGGTCGTGGTGAAGATGGGCACCACCGCTGCTGGTGACGGGGATCCCGGGAGCGATGGTAGGGAGCAGCTGGAATGTTGTTTTCCCCCTCCGTGGGTAGGGGTCGGTGGTCCCGGGGCCCGATGACGATGTGATGGGGAGGCAGGGTTGGTGAGGTGCAGGGTTGCAGGGACAGCGCGGTGCGATGCCGGATGGCACGGGTGTACTCACTCAGCAAGAAAGGTACAAAGTCCTCGGTAAACCAAACGGCTGGATGGACGGGTCCCGCAGCTGGCTGCAGTGTCTCTCCCTGGACAGGTGATGGCGGCTGTCTTTCCCTGCACCTTGATGTTCTCCTTCTGACTACTATGGATTCCCAACGGTAGTCCGCTCCCCGGTGTATGGGTACCGGAGGAGCCCGTTTGCCTGCAGGCGCTGGCCCTTGGGTCTCTAGCCTTAGGCGGTAGCTGTATACCCTCACGGTGTGGGCTGTTGCCTTCAATCGGGACTTTTGCTGTTGTGAAACCCCTGGGGTTCCAGTCACATTCGGATCTGACTATTGACGGCGGCTCCAAGCCTGGTCAGGGTCCGATGGCCCTGCCTGTGTGTGCTGGCTTCACTTCGCTCCCCGGTCGGTACCGGCGGGCCGTCGCCCGACCCCGGTCCTACGGTTGTGTGTTGCTCCACCACTCCTGCAGATGGCCACCACCGTCTGCCAACCTTGCTGTCAGTGCCTGGGCCACAAACCCAGACACCCAAGTGCTCAGTCCTCTCACTTCAAACTCCAAACTCTATCTTACACTTTTCCTGCCTCCAGGCCTGTGAAATCCTCGGTGGGTGGGGCCAACCGCTTGGCTCCGCCCAACCTGGTGTGGACATCAGACACTGGAGGGAGGCAACAAGGGTTTCTGTTTGGCTGGTGTCCCTGTCTAATGGGGGTGGGGGGTGTTTGTATGTTATCTGTGACGACCTGGCTAGGCCAGGGCACCACACCAACATCTCCTTTTCCATCTTCACCACCTTTCTCTTTCTTTTCTTCTTTATTTTTTTATATAGCGCTAACATAGTATATACCACCTTATCCAAATCTGCCAGTCCCCCAGTAACAGATGGTGTTTCTTCAGCAAATGTTACTGTTGCTTAACCACCAAACCCACGGACACAAACTTTTTACCCTTTTCCAACACACCTGTTCCCTTTTCCACCAGCATCTGTCCTATTTCCACTCATTTTGTATATGACCAAATTTGCAACTTCACAGGGACACCCTACTCAAAGCCGTCTCAGCACAGCAGCCAGCCCTAGGTCCCTCAGATGTGGACAAGTAAAATACCATTTCCTCCTAGCCATGACAAAGTGTTGAGATTCACTCTGTGCAGCACTGGTGTTTAGTGAAAAAGCAGATCTAAGATTGCGTACCACCTTCTGCTGATACTCCTGCATACCTCCTTTCTATGGCAGGACTTGTTTCACCAAATTTTGTCTTGTACCAGGGATCTAACAGTGTGGCAACCCACTAGTCAGCATTACTTCGAATTCGGTCAATCCGAGGGTCATGTTGTAGGTAGTGCAGCAAGAAGGCGCTCATGTGTCTTGTACATCCAGGAGGACCAAGTCCTTGCTGTGTTGATGGCGGAGAGGTAAGAATCATGCCTCCTTCCTCTGTCCTCTCCCCCCAACCTCGCACAACCAAAATGTGAGCAAGCTCTCCTTCATCTGCTGAGTCTTCCATGCCCATCGCCAGTTCGTCTTCCATTTCTTACTGGGCTCCTGCACCTTCCTCAAGAGTTTTGCTGACACTATGCGCCCTTGTTAATCCCTCTCCCCCACCGTCCCATGCCTGCCGCCTTGGTGCCGCTGACCTCTGGACCTTGTAGATCTTGTTATCCCTTCCGCATATGACTCCTCCTGTACTTCCTCCCCTTCCTCTTGTCCCACCACCTGACTCCGAATAATGTTTACAGTGTGCTCCAGCATGTAGATGACCGGAATTGTCATGCTGAGAATGGCATCGCTAGTGCTAAACATCTTCGTCGACATTTGCAAACTGTGAAAAAGGGGTGCATAGGTCCTTGATCTGACACCACTCCAGCAGTGGGATCTGCTGCACCACCTCTTGATCTAGTTAGCCCAGGCTATACGTCATAACGTATTGCAGCAGGGGTCGGCGGTGCTGCCACAGACGCTGCAACATGTGCAGATTCGAATTCCTGCGTGTCGGCGCATCGCATTTCAGGCAGTGAACCGGCAGACCGAAAGACTTCTGGAGTGATACAAGTTGTTGAGCTGCTGGGTGTGAACGGTGGAAGTGAGCACATAGCGAGCGTGCCCGCTGCAGAAGGCCATGTAGGCCGGGATGGTGGTTTAAAAAGTGCTGGAGAACTAGGTTCAACACGTGACCCATACAAGGCACGTGTGTCACATTGTCCTGACGAAGGACCGCAGCCAGGTTTGCATCATTGCCGCACACGGCTGTTAAGTCACCACCGGAGTCCGCTCCATCAATTTGTACTCCGGTCGCCAGGTGACACCGTGTTCCTTTTGTGCATAGTGCTGATGATGGGAGAGGAGTTGATGCCAGCGGCGCCGGTGGATGCAGGTTATGCTCACCCACTGGGCTGCATTACCTGGAGATATGCAGAACCACTGGCTGAATGTAGGTGGTGGGTGTCTCACAGATGAAGTACCATCATTCAGCTACATCCAATGGGGAGACACCACACCCTTTTTTAGGCACATCCGGTCTGCTGACCACTGCCAGACATAGCTCTAAACCTCTGGTTCCTGTTATTATTATTATTTATTTATAGAGCACCATTGATTCCATGGTGCTGTACATGAGAAGGGGGTTACAAGCAGAATACATATATAAGTTACAATGGACAGACTAGTATAGAGGGAAGAGGGCCCTGACCTTGCGGGCTTACATTCTATAGGATTTTGGGGAGGAGACAGTAGATGGGGTGTAGTTTGGGCGGCACCTCCGCACGGTGTAGGGGCGGCAGCTCCGCACGGTGTAGGGGCGGCAGCTCCGCACGGTGGTGGGGCGGCAGCTCCGCGCGGTGGTGGGCAGCCGCTGTGGTGGTGGTGAAGCAGTGAGGTCATTGAAGGTTATAGGCGTCTCTGAACAGATGAGTTTTCAAGTTCTGTTTGAAGTTTGCAAGTGTAGTAGATAGTCTCACATGTTGAGGCAGCGAGTTCCAGGAGACTGGGGATGCTCGGGAGAAGTTTTTGAGTCGGTTGCGTGAGGAGCGAATGAGAGAGGAGGAGAGAAGGAGATCTTGGGAGGATCGGAGATTGCGTTTTGGAGAGTAGTGAGAAATTAGTTCAGAGATATATGGAGGAGGTAGATTATGGATGGCTTTGTAGGTCAGTGTTAGTAGTTTGAATTGGATACGGTGGAAGATTGGGAGCCAGTGGAGGGATTTGCAGAGAGGAGAAGCAGGGTGGTATTGAGGAGAGAGGTGGATCATTCGGGCAGCAGAATTAAGGATGGACTGGAGAGGGGCGAGCATGTAAGCAGGAAGACCACAGAGGAGGATGTTGCAGTAGTTGGGGCGGGAGATTATGAGAGCATTCACTAGCATTTTTGTAGATTGGGAATTGAGGAAAGGGCGGATTCTGGAAATATTTTTGAGTTGAAGATGGCAGGAGGTGGTCAGGGACTGGATGTGTGGTATGAAGGACAAGGCAGAGTCAAAGGTCACTCCGAGGCACCGAACTTTGTGTGCTGGGAAGAACGTGATGTTATTTATGGTAATAGGTAGATCAGGTAGAGGGTGTAGGTGAGATGGAGGAAAGATGATCAGTTCAGTTTTGGCCACATTGAGCTTTAGGAAGCAAGAGGAAAAGAAGGAAGATATAGCCGATAGACACTCTGGGATTCTGGACAGCAGAGAAGTGACATCTGGACCAGAGAGGTAGATCTGAGTGTCATTGGCATATAGGTGGTACTGGAAGCCGTGGGACTTTGAGTTGTCCCAGGCCAAATGTATAGATGGAAAAGAGTAAGGGTCCCAGGACAGAGCCTTGAGGGACGCCAACAGAGAGATGGCGGGATGAAGAGGTTGTGTGGGAGTGGGAGACACTAAAAGTGCGGTTGGAGAGGCATGAAGAGATCCAAGAGAGGGCAAGGTCTCTGACACCGAGGGAAGAGAGGATCTGTAGTAGCAGGGAGTGGTCGACAGTGTCAAAGGCTGAGGACAGGTCTAGAAGTAGGAGTATAGAGAAGTGGTTGTTAGCTTTGGCAGTAAGTAAGTCATTTGTGATTTTAGTCAGGGCAGTTTCAGTGGAATGATGTGGACGGAAGCCAGACTGTAGGTTGTCAAAGAGAGAGTTAGAGGAGAGGTAGGAGGAAAGTTCAGCATGGACGTGCTGTTCCAGGAGTTTTGAGGTGAATGGGAGTAGCGATATGGGGCGATAGCTGGCAGGAGAGGTTGGGTCAAGGGAAGGTTTGTTTAGGATGGGTGTGACTGTTGCATGTTTAAAGGCAGAAGGGAAGGTACGAGTTGTTAAAGATAGGTTGAAGAGATGGGTTAAGGCTGGAATAAGCATAGCGGTGAGGTTGGGGAGGAGGTGGGATGGGATGGGGTCAAGTGTAGAGATGAGCAAACCGGTCCCGGTTCGGCTCGAGGTCGGTTCGCCGAACGGAGGTCCCGTTCGAGTTCGGCTCGTCGAACGTTCGACGAACCGAACTCGAACTGCATAGGAAACAATGACAGGCAATCACAAACACATAAAAACACCTAGAAAACACCCTCAAAGGTGTCCAAAAGGTGACAAACAACACAAACACATGGGAAAGTGACAAGGACATATACTCATGCAAAAACAAAAGAGCTGGACAAGGAAAAAGAGGAGGAGACACAGATATAGGCATGGCACGCCCTTCTAAAATCATGTAAAACACCGCAAGGTGACTCCAAGCGGAGTCTCCCTTTTTTCCAAAAATTGGGCCCCACACACACCCACCCCTTCAGTGGCAGCAGTTGTGCCCCAGTTGTACACTTCACAGCTAGATTTGCATCAAGCACATTCAAAAATACGCCATAATTAACGGTTCCCAGGATGACACCGGGGTAGGTAGCAAAGTCTTTCCTGATCCCAGCTCTGTTCATCTTGGCTCCTTTTTAAAAACAATGTAAGCAAGGGTTACTCCAAGCGGAGTCTCCCTTTTTTCCAAAAATTGGGCCCCACACACACCCACCCCTTCAGTGGCAGCAGTTGTGCCCCAGTTGTACACTTCACAGCTAGATTTGCATCAAGCACATTCAAAAATACGCCATAATTAACCGTCCCCAGGATGACACCGGGGTAGGTAGCAAAGTCTTTCCTGATCCCAGCTCTGTTCATCTTGGCTCCTTTTAAAAAACACAGCAAGCAAGGGTTACTCCAAGCGGAGTCTCCCTTTTTTCCAAAAATTGGGCCCCACACACACCCACCCCTTCAGTGGCAGCAGTTGTGCCCCAGTTGTACACTTCACAGCTAGATTTGCATCAAGCACATTCAAAAATACGCCATAATTAACCGTCCCCAGGATGACTCTGGAGTAGGTAGATAAAGTCTTTGCTGAACCATGACTTGTTCATCTTGGCTTCTTTTAAAAACAATGTAAGCAAGGGTTACTCCAAGCGGAGTATCCCTTTTTTCAAAAAATTGGGCCCCACACACACCCACCCCTTCAGTGGCAGCAGTTGTGCCCTAGTTGCAAACAGGATGTTTTGATTTGCATCAAGCACATTCCAAATCCACAAGCATTTACTCTCCCCAGGATGACACAGGGGTAGTAAATTCCTTCTGGATCCATGACTTGTTCATTTTGATGAACGTCAGTCTGTCCACATTGTCACTGGACAGACGCGTGCGCTTATCTGTCAGCACACACCCAGCAGCACTGAAGACACGTTCAGAGACAACGCTGGCAGCTGGACATGACAAAATCTCCAAGGCGTAACTGGAGAGCTCTGGCCATTTTTCTAGATTTGAAGCCCAAAAGGAGCAAGGCTCCATTTGCAAAGTCATGGCATCGATGTTCATTTGGAGATACTCCTGTATCATCCTCTCCAGCCGTTGACTATGTGTCAGACTTGTTGTCTCTGGTGGCCTTGCAAAAGAGGGTCTAAAAAAATTATGAAAAGATTCCATAAAATTGCTGTTACCAGCACCAGATACGGTCCTACTGGTACAGGTAGACTGTTGAAGATGACGAGACCGTCCCATGTTTGGCAAGTTACAACTGGGAGAATCACTCCCTGCACCTGCACGGTTGTTTGGTGGAAAAGCTGAGCTAAGATCGAGTAACAGCTTCTGCTGATACTCCTGCATACGTGCGTCCCTTTCTATGGCTGGAATTATGTCACAAAATTTGGACTTGTACCGGGGATCTAATAGTGTGGCAAGCCAGTAGTCATCATCACTTCTAATTTTGACAATACGAGGGTCATGTTGGAGGTAGTGCAACAAGAAGGCACTCATGTGTCTTGCGTAGCCATGCGGACCAAGTCCACGCTGTGTTTGTGGCATAGAGGTGCTAACCGTTCTTTCTTCCTCTGACATCTCCCCCCAACCTCTTTCAACTGAAATTTGACCAAGGTCTCCCTCATCCGCTGAGTCTTCCATGTCCATGGACAGTTCGTCCTCCATTTCTTCATGTTCTCCTGCACCTTCCTCAACATCTCGCCTGCTACCATGCGCCCTTGTTGATCCCTGTCTTCCATGGTCCCATGCCTGCCGCCTTGGTGATGATGAACGTCTGGACCTTGGTGATGTTGTTGTGTCTTGCGCATATGAATCCTCCTGTAGTTCATCCACTTCCTGTTGACCCACACCCTGACTGCGAATAGTGTTTAGCGTGTGCTCCAGCATGTAAATGACTGGAATCGTCATGCTGATAATGGCATTGTCAGCGCTAAACATATTCGTCGCCATGTCGAAACTGCAGAAGGGTGCATAGGTCCTTGATCTGAGACTACTCCATCAGGGTGATCTGACCCACCTCTGCATCTCGTTGGCCTAGGCTATACGTCATGACGTATTGCACCAGGGCTCGGCGGTGCTGCCACAGTCGCTGTAACATGTGGAGAGTTGAATTCCAGCGTGTCGCCACATCGCATTTCAGGCGATGAACTGGCAGGCCGAAAGACTTCTGGAGCGATGCAAGTCGCTCAGCTGCGGCGATTGAACGGCGGAAGTGAGCAGACGGTTTTCGTGCCCTGTTCAGAAGGCCATCTAGGCCGGGATAGTGTGTTAAAAATTGCTGGACGACAAGGTTCAACACGTGAGCCATACAAGGTACGTGTGTCACCTTGCCCAGGCGAAGGGCCGCACCCAGGTTTGCAGCATTGTCGCACACGGCCTTACCAGGCTGCAGGTTGAGTGGAGACAACCATTTATTAAACTCGGACCGCAGAGCTGACCACAACTCCTCAGCTGTGTGACTCTTATTCCCAAGACATGTCAAGCTAAAGACCGCCTGATGCCGTTGCGCTCTGCTGCCAGCATAGTAATGAGGGGTGCGTGATTCCTTTTGCGCTGTGAGAACGCTGGTGGCCTGACCAGGCAGGCTTGGGGCGGAGGTGGAGGACCCAGATGAGGTGGAGGATGCAGAAGCAGTGGCGGAACTTGGACAGACAGAGGATTGACACACAAGTCGCGGGGACGGCAAGACTTGTGCAGCAGACCCTTCACCATCTATCACCATAGTTACCCAGTGCCCAGTCAGCGACATGTAACGTCCCTGTCCATGCTTACTGGTCCAAGTATCGGTGGTGAAATGCACCCGTTCACACACAGAGTTTCTCAAGGAAGCGGTGATGTTGTGTGCGACATGCTGGTGTAGCGCGGGCACACCTTTCTTAGAGAAGTAGTGGCGACTAGGCATCTGGTACTGGGGCACAGCGACAGACATAAAGTCTCTAAAATCCTATGTGTCCACTAGGCGGAAAGGCAGCATTTCGGTAGCCAACAGCTTACAGAGGGATAGAGTCAACCTCTTAGCTTTGTCATGGGTCGCAGGAAGTGGCCTTTTATTTGACCACATCTGAGGGACAGAGATCTGGCTGCTGTGTGTAGACGGTGTTGAGTAGGGTGCCCCTGGAAAAATGTAGGTTTGTGAGGAAAGTGCTGGCGGAGACATGATGTTGCCTTCATCCAACGTTGGTGCTATCGATGTCTGAGAGAGCTGTACACACTCACTTGTTTCCCCTTCCAAACCAACTACGACCTACCAAGCAAACTGCCTGTTGCGGTTACAGTGGTGGAAGTTGTGGGTGGAAAAACAGGTGTGACAGCTGTCCCCACAGTCCTAGAAGATGACGAGCGCGCGGATGCACTGGAAGGGGCAGGCGGTGGATGGTTCGCTCCGCTAGGCCGCATTGCAGCACGGTGAGCTTCCCACCGGGCCATATGATATTTATTCATGTGACGATTCATGGAAGAAGTTGTCAAACTGCTGAGGTTTTGACCTCTACTAAGAGAACCATGACAAATTTTACAGATCACATAATTGGGGCGATCTTTTTCTATGTCAAAAAAGGACCAAGGCAAGGCTTAGAGGCCATGCGACCTGTTGATCCACCCCGAATAATGCTCAGAGGCAGAGTGGTGGCTGAGGATGCAGTTGTAGACGTGCTACCAGTACTCCGACTCTGTCCAGGAAGGCGCAAGGTAACTTCGTCATCACTTGCATCCTCCTCCACCACCTCTGTTGACCTCCTCGAGTGCCTGACTGTGGGTTGACAGTATATGGGATCTAGAACTTCATCATCAATTGTTGTGTTTGCACTCCCCTCCCCCTCAGACCGAGCCTCTTCTTGCCCTGACCGAATATTTAAGTTGTCATCCCAATCGGGTATCTGCGTCTCATCTTCATCAGTATGTTCCTCATTGTCTATAACCACAGGTGTTACAGTTTGTGACAAAGGGTCAACATTATGCTCAGAAACTTGGTCCTCACGGCCTGAATCAGAGTCACAAAGGTTCTGGGCATCACTGCAGACCATTTCCTGTTCTGTACTCACTGTAGCTTGGGAGCAGACCTCTGATTCCCAGGCTATAGTGTGACTGAACAGCTCTGCAGACTCAGCCATCTCAGTTCCACCATACTGTGCAGGGCTGATGGAGACTTCAGAGCTGGGAGAAAGCAAGTTTGATTGGGATGACAACTCAGAGGACTGGTGTTTTTTGGATGCAGTACTTGAAGTGGCTGAGAGGGCACTTGTTGGACCACTTGAGATCCATTCAAGCATTTTCCTTTTTTGGCCATCATCTACCTTTGTTCCTGTTGTTCGTGTCCGTAAAAAAGGGAGCACATCGGATTGTCCACGGTAAGTAGTAGACATCTTACTTTTGCTGGTAGATGGTCTATCTTCAGCAGATGATAATGGAGCTTTTCCACCTTCCCCACGGACAAACCCTTTTTTTCCTTTTCCACCACGCCTCTTCCCCTTTCCACCAGCATCTGTCATTTTGCCACTCATGTTGATTGCGACAAGATTGTGCACTGAAAATGTGGTAGTAAAAATTGAGAGGTGGTGTAGATTGCAGCGGTGGTCTAGCTTTATTAACAGCAGAATAATAAAGAATAAATATCCCTGACAATGCAACTACGGCCCTTAAACTGGCAGCATCAATTGCTAGTATAATGGCTTAGTTATAATGAGTTGGAGTGTGCAATGCAGGCAGAGGTGCTGCAAATATCTTTGCACTAGTGGGAATATAGCAAAGTCCAATAGCCTCGTTTAGGATGCCACTAGGTACACTGAGTGTTTGCTAGTATAATGGCTTAGTTATAATGAGTTGGAGTGTGCAATGCAGGCAGAGGTGCTGCAAATATCTTTGCACTAGTGTGACTAGACAAAAGTCCAATAGCCACGTTTAGGATGCCACTAGGTACACTGAGTGTTTGCTAGTATAATGGCTTAGTTATATTGAGTTGGAGTGTGCAATGCAGGCAGAGGTGCTGCAAATGTCTTTGCACTAGTGGGACTATAGCAAAGTCCAATAGCCAAGTTTAGGATGCCACTAGGTACACTGAGTGTTTGCTAGTATAATGGCTTAGTTATAATGAGTTGGAGTGTGCAATGCAGGCAGAGGTGCTGCAAATGTCTTTGCCCTAGTGGGACTATAGCAAAGTCCAATAGCCACGTTTAGGATGCCACTAGGTACACTGAGTGTTTGCTAGTATAATGGCTTAGTTATAATGAGTTGGAGTGTGCAGAGGACAGGAGGGTACAGTGCCAGGGTTGTGGGTCTCTGGGTAGAGGAATGGAAGCCTGCCTTTCTATGCCCTCCTAATGGGGAAATGCAGCGACGAAATCCCTGACCTTTGCTACACAGACGCTGTCGCTGTTTTCAGGACCTGTCACCTATGGCTCTGACCCTGCCGGTACGAGCCCTTAAAAGGACTGATGGAAAGTGCTATCCCTATGCTGTCCAGCGCTGTGTATGGAGCGCATACAGCAGTATCGGCGATAGGACAAAGGACGAAGCTGCGCCAGTGATGTCTGCCATTATACAAACAGCAGTGATCTGAAGGCACTGTTCCCGCACACTATACACTGAAATGTCATAATAGTGTGAGTCACAGAGTGACTTACACTATTACAGCGGAAAGCCAGCTAGGAATTAGCTGTTTTTTTGCTGCTAGAACCGTTCTCGAACGTTTCTAGAACTATCGAGCTTTTGCAAAAAGCTCGAGTTCTAGTTCGATCTAGAACAGGCGCCAAAATCACTCGAGCCTAGAACTGGAGAACCGCGAACCGCGCTCAACTCTAGTCAAGTGCGCAGGTTATGAGGTGCGCTTTTGTGAGAAGATGCGCAAGTTCTCCTTCGGTGATGGTGGGGAGGAAGTTTATGGGGGAGGGGAAATGGTCTGTTATATGTGGGGGTTGTGGTGGTTGAGCAGAAAAGACTTGTCTGATTTGGTCGATCTCTTCTTTGAAATGTATAGCAAATTCTTCTGCGGAGATGAGGGAGGTTGGAGGGGGCAGCGTTGGGTGAAGGAGGGAGGTAGAAGTATTAAATAGCTGTTTGGGGTTGTGTGTTAAACAGAATATGAGGTTTGTGAAGTAATCCTGTTTAGCGGAGGTGAGGGCCAAGCGAAATGTATGAATAGCATTTTTGAATGTGGTGAAGTCTTCTTGGGAGTGCATTTTCTTCCAGCGCTGCTGCTGCAGCCCTAGACACTTGCCGTAGTTTTTTAGTTAGGCTGTTGTGCCAGGGCTGTCTATTAATTCATCTCGCTCTGCCATGTACAAGGGGAGTGACTGAATCAAGAGCTGATATGAGAGTGGCGTTGTAGAAACTGGTAGCACTGTTTGTGTCGTGGAGTGAAGATATGGAGGACAGAGGTAGGATAGAATCAGAAAGGGTGTGTATGTTGATGTGTGCAAGGTTTCTGCAGGGGGGTGCTAGGTGCTGGACAGGGGGGGGCAGGTGAGGAGGACAGGGCTGAAAAAGTCAGTAGATGGTCGTCGGATAAGGGGAGAGTGGAGATTGTGACGTTGGATAGAGAGCAGAGACGGGTGAAGATAAGGTCTAGTGTGTGTCCATCTTTGTGGGTGACAGAGGCGGACCACTGAGTTAGACCAAAAGATGAAGCGAGGGAGAGGAGTTTGGAAGCAGCTGACTGGCGAGTATCAGTGGCGATGTTGCAGTCACCCATGATGATAGTGGGAATGTCAGCAGAGAGAAAGTGTAGAAGCCAGGCAGAGAACTGGTCGATAAAGGCAGTGGTTGGGCTCGGGGGTCTGTATATGACGGCCACTTGGAGGTTGGAGGGAGAATAGATGCGGACAGAGTGCACTTCAAAGGAAGGCAGGACAAGGGAGGGTAGAGGTGAGATTGGGTTGAAGCTGCAGTTGTTAGAAAGAAGGAGGCCCACTCCTCCACCCTGTCTATTGCCAGGGTGAGGAGTGTGGGTGAAGTGAAGGCCACCGTAGCACAGCGCAGCAGGGGAGGCAGTGTTGGAAGGTGTCAGCCATGTTTCGGTGAGGCCCAGAAAGGATAGATTGCTAGAGGTAAAAAGATCGTAAATGACGTGCAGTTTATTACAGAGGGGCATTCCAGAGTGCTCTAGAGAGAGGGGGTGGCGGGGTGGGTGAGAGGGGAATGGATTTTATATTGGAGAGGTTGCAGTAGTTACTACTAGGTGGAGAGCGATAGGGGGGTGAAAAAGAGGAGTGTCTCATCTGTGGGGGTCCAGGATTGGGAGATATGTCACCAGCAGTGAGGAGAAGTAGAGAAAGGGAGAGCAGGAGGGAGAAGGAGATGGACGGCATGGTCTGCGTGTTAAGAGAGATCTGAGATTTAAGAGCAGGTCAGCAGATGAGGACAGGTGGGGAGGTAAGAGTGAAGGGGAGATAAATAATTGTTTGGAAAGTGCTGTTCCGCCCAGTTCTGTTTTGTGATTTTTTTTTTTTGTGCTTCTTTCCTGACTATGTCTCCTGCCTGCTGTTTATGTACCTCGTTGCCTGATCCGCATTTGACCTCTGCTTGTTTTCTGATTAACTCCTGGCCGTCCCATTCTGTTCCTGTTCCTCAATTCGTGGTTTGACCCTGCCTGACTACTACTCTCCCGGACTGCAGCCTTCCACAGGTATTGATCACCTTGGGCCCTGTGTAATTCCAAATCCCTGTATTGGGGCTAAAGGGTTTCAGGGTTCTGTGGGTCCTGGTTGGTGAGTGGCTTCCCTGTAGCCTATCCTTTACAGCCCGTCTGAGTGTGTGGATTCAGGCAAGAGTTACACCGTGCCCTCTGCAGAAGGCCATGTAGGCCGGGATAGTAGTTTAAAAATTGCTGGACAACCAGGTTCAACACGTGAGCCACACAAGGCACGTGTGTCACATTGTCATGGCGAAGGGCTGCACCCAGGTTTGCATCATTGTCACACCCAGCCTTCCCTGGCTGCTGGTTGAGTGGAGACAACCATTGATGAAACTCGGTCTTACTCTCCAGAGCTTACCGTCCACAACTTCTCAGCGGTGTGACTCACATTTCCCAGACATTTCAAAGTAAAGAGTCGACCGCCTGATGCCGTTGAGCTCTGCTGCCAGCATAGTAAGGAGGTGTGTGGGATTCCTTGTGCGCAGTTACAACGCGGGTGGCCTGACCACACAGGGTTTGGGCGGAGGTGTAGGATCCAGACGAGGTTGAGGTGGCAGAAGCAGTGTAGGAACTTCTACATACAGAGGAAGGATTGACACACAACTCGTGGGGACGGCAAGACTTGTACAGCAGACCCTTCTCCATCTCTCCCCATAGAAACCCAGTGCCCAGTTAGCGACATGTAACGCCCCTGTCCATGGTGACTGGGCCAAGTATCTGTGGTACAATGCACCCTGTCACACACAGAGTTTCTCAAAGAAGCGGTGATCTTTTGTGCGACATGCGGGTGTAGCGCGGGCACGCCTTTGTTGGAGAAGGAGTGGCGACTGGGCACCGGCTCTTGGGGCACTGCAATGGGCATAAGGTCTCAAAAATCCTCTGTAAAAAAGGTTGGAAAGGCAGCATTTCTGTACCCAACCATTTCCAGATGCTGAAAGTCAACCTCTTAGGCATGTCATGCCCTTCGAAAATCATGTAAAACACAGTGATTGGACTCCAACCACAGTCTCCCTCGTTTCCAAAAATTGGGCCTCACACACACCACTTGACTGGCATCAGTTGTCCCCCAGTTGCAATCTTACAAAGATGCTTTGCATGAAGCACTCTCAAAAATACACCTGCCTTTCGCCTCCCCAGGATGACACAGGGGTAGAAAAGTCCTTGTGGATCCATGACTTGTTCATCTTGATGAACGTTAGTCTGTCCACATTGTCACTGGACAGACACGTGCGCTTATCTGTCAGCACACACCCAGCAGCACTGAATACACGTTCCGAAAGAACACTGGCTGCGTGACACGACAAGATCCCCAAGGCGTAAGTGGCAAGTTCAGGCAATTTATCCAGATTGGAAGCCTAGAATGAGCAAGGCTCAAGTTGCACAGTAATGGCATCGATGTTCACTTGCATATACTCATATATCTGTGTCTCCTCTTTTTCCTCGTCCAGCTGTTTAGTTTTCGCATGAGTATTTATCCTTGTCACTTTCCCATGTGTTTGTGTTGTCTTGGGAGTTGTTTGTCACCTTTTGGACACCTTTGAGGGTGTTTTCTAGGTGTTATGTGTTTGTGATTGCCTCCCATTGTTTTTAATGAGGTTCGAGAGGTTCATCGAACGGCTCGCCGAACCAAACTCGAACGCGGCCTCCATTCGATGAACCGAGTTGAACTCTAGCCTCTAGAGGTTCGCTCATCTATAGTGACCAACACAAACTTGTGTATTGTACATTTTTGCACCTCCTGTGCCAACCAGAGTCGTCTAAAGATAGCACCCGAGACCTTAACCTGGTCATGGACCCGCGGATAGATTTCCAGGGGGTCAGGTTGTTTGGGTGGTGGGTTATTGGGTCCGGGACGTTGGGACTGGACTGTCGCAGGAAGGGGCTGCAATGGAGTAGGTTGAGCCTCCGTTACCATTGAAACCATTAGCATCCCATAGTTGGACGGTGAACTCTTAAAAAGTAATGTTTAAGTAAAGTGCCTCCCCTGTGTGGGATGTAACCCGTTAATAACAGTGTGTAATGTCAACATGTTCCTTTTTCTTCTACAGTTGAAACAAAAATAAACCTCTGGTGTCCTGTAGCTCGGGGATGAGCTACGCTTAACCAAGGGGGAATGTGACACTCTGGCCTATCAGGTCATTACAGGGTATTGTGCAATTTGCCCTTCTTCATAATATCCAATCCTCCTTGGATCCCCGGTCGCAGGAGACGGGGCAAGGGGCACGGATTGCCGAAGAGGGCAGCTGGTGGCCTTGAGCCATCTCCGGGCAGGGGCCAGGGCATGACGGGGTACGCGGACCCTAGGCCAGGAAGTAGCTTCAAGCATCCTGGTAATTTACCCAACGGGGTGAAGCCTTCAAGATTCATCCCTCACCCGCTCCAAAATCGGGCTACTAGCGCACCGATGGGATAGGACTTTCCCTACAAAACACAGTCCACCGATTTGCAAGCGTGAACCCTGAGAGCAAGCTCACTCCGTTAGCCATACGGGTGAGCGGGACCAGATTAGTTCCATACTAATCGGTCCACAGAGTGTACAAGGTGCGATGGAAAAGGACACAGGCTAACAAGCAACACCAAGGGCACGGATCCAAGCGTGCTCCCTTCTGGCTGCAGCGGTGCTCAGAATTCTGGTTTACAAGCTGTTGGTGTCAGTATTCTTGGACTGAGTGAGTACGCAAAAGCCCTCCTTTTTCCCCAACGCCACCCCACTCTTGCACCATCAACACCGGGCCCCGGGACACAAACCCCCTATCCACGGAGGGGTTAAACACCTTGCTGCCGTACCATCGCCATCGGGCTTCCCCCTTCACCAACAGCAGCGGTGGTACTCCACCTTACTATGCACTGTGGGTGGCATCACGAACTTCTAACTCCTTTGTACATACTCCCCTTCTTAAACTCGAGTGTCATCACGAACCCCCGGGTCCTGAGACCCCTTGAGCCACTGCATTTCCGGATCCGAGCGGCTGCTGGCACGGGGGCGGTATAGAGGTCTATACTATCTTTTTTTGTGACTACCACTGAGACTTTTTTTCTAATAACTTTTGTCATTATGATATACTTCTTGTATTCTAGTAATTAAGTTATGTTATTTTCTTGGCCTACTATTTGCCACGTATTGCTTAGGGGTTCTTCCTTCTTGCTGTTTTTGACGTTGCCTCCTTATTTGACCAGTAATTGTTCTAATAGTTCGTGCTATTTTTTAACATGATTCAAATAAAATAGTATTTTTTGTTCTGCCAATGGCTTTTGTTTACATCACTTTCTTTGGTGCTCTATGTGAGTGGTATAGCGCGCGTCTGGTTAGCATATGTGCAATGTGTAGATGTAATGCCCTCACCAGCGTCCCCACACTACCTGTTTCCTCCCCCATACGGGGATGCTGGCACACTCCCCCTGCCACTGCTCAAGGGTGGCATATGTTTCTTTTCCTGTCTCTAGCGTCTTCCTGCTCTTAAAGGGCCAGTGTTCTCTAATCTGGAAGTGACTCTTCTATAACTGAGAGGCACTGGAAAATTAAGGCATGCTCGCCCTATGGGAGGTACCTGAGCAATGTGGTCTTACTGCTGGAGACACGCTTGCTAGTTGTCAGGTCCCTGTTTCCTGTATCCTGTGTTAGTTACCTATACCTGCTAACCCGTACCTGTGTTCTAGTATCTGCCAAACCTGCTGTACCTGTAGGGCAGGTGGACTAGATCAGAGTGATCGACTCCCCCCATGTTTTCATTGTATCAAGGAGCATTTTGGTTTGTGGGCCTGTATAGATGAGCCTCGTAAAGTGGTTGGGGTGCTGCCACTACCATGTATTGTGGCCAAGAAAAAGACATTCTTCTTGTCCTTGTACTTGACCACAAGCATGTTGTCACTACATTGGGCTCTACTGTCGCATTTTCTGAGCAGCTGCCCAATTAATAACCGAGGGAGGCACCTCTGTTTTTTGTGCACAGTACCACAAGCTGTGGTAGCTCTGACAGAGAGGGACTTGAAGAGATGGATGCTGCTATAAAAATTGTCTGTGTACACGTGATAACCTTTCCCCAGCAGTGGATCCATGAATAAGACATTATGACATAAGTAATGTGTCGAAACGCGTTTGATGTAATCTGATGTAAGATCTTTATATGCTTGATGCCATTCCTATGAATTTTTAATGTAACGCAATAAAAGAATTATTTTAAGCAAAAAAACGCCTGGATCCGCTGGATAATTTTGCTTCTTTTGAATTGTGGACATCCATACCTAGGATTTTCCGTGCAGGTTCAAGTGGTAATTGTCCTGAGTATACTGCAAGCAGTGAGAGCTGGTTCATATGTTAATCCGTTAAAAAAAAAGAAGGGGACAGGAACAAGTCAGAAATTGGAAAAAAATATTGCCTTTCTACTTCAAAGCAGTGGAACAGGCCTAAAACGCTTGTGGTGCCACAAGTCCCAGCATAACCGTGGTAGAATAGCACAGAGACCGCTCTCCTCATGTCTCCAAGCAGGAATGAGGTGGAGCAGGGCTGTCACTGAGAGGTCAGACCGCTTCTTTGCTCACTGATTGTAGTGATCGCTGCTAACGCCAATGTTTCCAGGCTCCAGCCTTTGGTCGGTGCTATTATTGCACCGATTATTGTTGTACCTCAATGTTTCAGGCAATTTAATTTGCTTGAAACATTGAAATAGTTGTAATTGGCTCTTGGATATTGAACTGCCAATAACAGCGATGATAGTTGTGGGGTGGCAGCGAAACCCTTCGTGGCCAAGAGTCCCGGTGCCCTTCTGTCAGAACCATCAGACACCTTTATGGGATCACTGTCATTATAGTCACGGTGTCCGTATGATTGCCAGGACGTGTCCATATGTTCTAGGTCATGAACTCCTTCCAAACCAGGATGCATGGGTATGTCTAAGGTCATGAAGGGGTTAATAATCTCATTGGTAACAACCAAAGCGTGTAAGCGTGTGTATTTCTGTTTATGCCTCTCATAGTTGATACTGAATAAAATTAGATATTTTTAAAATTGTGGTTCCATTTTTGTCATCATTTGCATATCAATAACATCTACCCATCCCATAATTTTCATAATTCCATGACCTTTCCTTCATTTTTTAGTATTTTCATGGCACACACACTTACACAGCCCTGCTAAGAAATCACACATATTAGTCTCTTTAGCACGGTTCTCATTATTCTATAGTGGTTAATTATGTAACCTATTCTTTGACTTCATTTTTCCCATTCTCTAAATCTCCTGGGGAGATTAAGATATTAATTTTACTTGCCTCTAGGTATCGTGCGGCTCCTTATATGTCACATAGAGAAGTAAGCAATATTTTAATCAAATAGATAAATAATTCATACTCTACGTGTTATGTTACAAGAAGTTAGGAATCAGACACTTTCTACGTCCGATTAAAGCTATCAATGGTAAAGGACAAGTTCAGTACAATGGATTAGGTTTCAGGATTACTATTTAACTTTCCTTACTATAAAAAAATGTGTTGGGACTCAATCATTTAATATATTCCAGAAAATATGCAAAAAGTCAACAAGAAATTCTAAAGTATTGTACTTTCCTCCATTGTACATAACATTTAATTTCATAGCTTATAGTGAGGTATAAAAAAATTAACAATAACACCCTTTCAAACATGTCTGAGTATTTGCCATTTCAAAGTATACCTGTCTTTTTATATACTCCAGAATACTGCAAACTATAATGTTTGTATGATGAGCGGATATATCCAAGTGGAAATGAATACTCGTCAAATATTATAAAATATTCCTTCATCAAAATGGGAATTTTTGGTAAATCGCTTTCACGCAAATTCAGCAAATGGTAACCACTCTCCGCCATTTTTCTTGACCGTAAAGTACAATTAAAGGGTTAAAAAAATACTTATTCTCATCTTCTTGTTTATCTCTATGAAACTGTGCTCCTCATCGTCACTAATGTGGTCCTCTTCGTATTTTTTTTTATTACTGCTATGAGCACTGAAAGCCCCAGCCTAGCGTGAGGAGTACTGAGAGCTCACGATGGGGATAAGAAGATTCGGTGAGTTCAGGACAGGTGATGATGAGGAGCAGAGGGGCTGGAGCGGTGAGTAGTAAGGTGAGTTTAGGTATTTTTAAACATTTTTACATCTTAAGTTTATTATGCTCTGGAGTCAGGATAGACTCCAGAACATAATATGGGAAATTAAATTCACGGAGGATAACTCTCTCAAATTTCACTGGAAAATACGCATAAGCAGGCTAAGGCCCCCATCAAACGTCCGGGGTTCCAGTATGTGTGGTGTCCATTTCTAGTTGTATCGGAGACACAGACACATGTAGATCCATTAAATTCAATGTGTTTGGTCTCTGAAGCACCTGTGGATTCAAAGTACCCACCACATCTCTAGATAATTTTTTTGAGGGGTGTAGTTCACAAAATTAGGTGACTTGTGGGGGGTTTCTACTGTTTAGGCGCATCAGGGGTTCTGCAAATGCAGCAGGCGAACACCATTTATTCCAGTGAAAAAGTCTAATGGCACTCCTTCCTTTCCAAGTCCTGCTGTGCGCCCAAATAGTAGTTTGCACCTCATATGGAGTATCAGCATAGTTAAGAGAAATTTCACAACAATTGTATGGTCCATTTTCTCCTGTTACCCTTGTAAAAATAAAAACATTTGTGCTAAATTAACATTTTGTTGGAAAAATTTAAATTTTTATTTTTTTCTTCCACATTGCTTTAAATCTTGTGAAACATTGATGTTTTTGAATGTGGTTTTGATAATTTTGAGGAGTGCAGTTTTTAAAATGGTGTAACTGTGGGGGTATTTTCTGTCACTTAGGCACCTCAAAGTTACTTCAAATATGATGTGATCCCTAAAAAATGGCTTTATAAATTTTGTTGGAAAAATGAGAAATTGGTGATAAATTTTCAACCCTTCTAGGTTAATAATAAAAATAAATTATTTTAAAAGTGATACTGATGTAAAGTAGACACATAGAAAATGTTATTTATTAATGATATTGTGAACTATAACTATCTGTTTGATTCCTTAATGACCGAGGACATACCGGTACATCCTAAATCATGAAGGGGTGATCACCGCCGGTTGCTGTGTTGAGCCAATGGTAATCCCTGCACATGTCTGCTGATTTGAACAGCAGACGTGTGGCTAACAGGCGCAGGTGGATTCGCAATCCCCCCCACAACTATTAACCCATTAGAATGCACGGTTAAAATGTGACAGCCCAATTTAAATGGCTACGGTGGGGAAATCGCTTTTCCCCGCTGCCATCGGAGGCCCCATAACGCCATCACGGGGAGCCGATAGTTGCCATGGTAGCGATGGGTTATATTATGACTCCTGTCACGATCATGATGTAGTTCCTGTTACAGCTGGCAGAGCAGCAGCTGTAACAGGAGAGTAGCATTTCTGCTGATCAGAGTTGTGCAGCTATGATCAGCAGAAATGAATCATCAATCAGACTGCTGATCCTTATAGTCCCCTAGGGGGACTAGTAAAATAAAAATAAAAAGTAAAAAAAAGTTTTACAATTCTTTAAAAAAATTAAGAAAAACTAGAAGGTCACATCACTTCCCATTTGCCCAATTGAAAATAAAAGGGTTAAAAAAAGAAAAAATATACACATATTTGGTATCGCTGAGTTCAAAAATGAACGATTTATTAAAATATAAAATCAATTAATTTGATCAGTAAACTGCGTAGCAGCAAAAAAATTAAAATGCTACAAAATGGTGCAAAAAGTGTGCATTTTTTGCACAAATTTCTGAATTTTTTTAATTCCTTAGACAAAAGTAAACCTATTCTTGTTTGGTATCTACAAACTCATACCAACCTGAGGCATCACACTGACACATATGTTTTACCATGTAATGAACAACACTGTGAATAAAATACTTCCAAAACAATTGTGCAATTACACTTTTGTTTGCAAATTTTTCGACGCACTTTGAATTTTTTTTACCATTTTCCAGTGTATTATAAGGTAAAACTCATGTTTTCATTTAAAAGTACAACTCATCCCGCAAAAAGCAAGACCTCACATGGCAAGATTGACGGAAAAGTAACAAAGTTACAGCTTTTGAAAGAAGGGGAGGAAAAAAATGAAATGAAAAATCGAGGGGAAGGAGGTAAGTGTGTAAATATTCAAAGTGCGAAAATTGAAAACATTTTTGTCAAATTTTTGATATATTCATAAATAAGGGCTAATTATATTGACCAATGTTTACCAACAACATGAGGCACAATGTTTCATGAAAAAACATTCTCAGACTTCCGGATCTGGTCCTGGCTGAGGTGACAGCATATAGGGGAAGCTCCTGCCACCCCCCCGGAGAAACCGACAAAAAATAACTCACCCGGACACGTGGATGAGATAAAAAGACCGCAGTGGGGAATCAGAAGTCAGCAGGCATGGAGTGGTACCTGCTGAGAAGTGCTGGCTGCAGCGAGGTGTCCTGGAGAAGCAAGGATTCTGATGTGCCGCGTGTGGGGGAAGAAATTAACATGGTGCCGGAGAGTCTGATGGAGGAGGGGACGGAGTCCCAGCTGCAAGCCGCAGTAACACAGATTAGGAGAGGGGGAGATAAAGGAGATGTGAGCGATGAGACAGAAGAGGAGGGGGCTGGGGAGAGATGGATGCAGGGGACAGAAGAGGGAGGATCTCAGTGGGAAGATGAAGGTGACATGGACATGGAAGAGAGAGGGTAAGGAGGAGTTAGCAAGCAAAAGTTGCACAGTGGAGCAGCAGGAAGAGAAGGGAAAATAATCAAGCAACATGAGGGACCTAATCCTGAAAGACCTCACCAGAAGCTACATGCCAGAAACACTAATACCCCCTGTAAAGAAAACAAGAAGCAGCCAGGAACACCAATGTCTCAAGCATGCAAATTACTGCTGGCAGAGAGAGGTAAAAGCTCAGTGCAAAATAAGAAATATAAGACAATAGCACCACCTGGAGGCCAAAACAAGTACAACCAGGAGCTCAATATAGATTATAAAAAATTAGCTGAAGAATTGACATCACATCTGTCAAAAGAGATCAAAGTGGTCATGGAGACAGCCATACAAACATCATTGGCTGCTATGCAAAAGCAGATAAACGTCCAGGCATCTAGATTGGCAGAAACGGAACAGAGAATATCTGATTCTGAAGAAACAATTTTGGCTATGCAAGGACAAATAGCAAGTCTAGTGAAGTCTAATGAATATCTGAAAGACAAGGCTGAAGACTTGGAGAATCGGTCGAGACGAAATAATTTACGTATAGTCGGGCTGCCAGAATCGGTCTCATTGGGGCAACTGGACAATATATGTGAGCTGGAGGTACCTCAGGCCTTAGGCATAAAGGCAAAATTCAGAGTAGAAAGGGCTCATAGAGTGGGACCACTGCGACAACAAGAGGCGAACAAGGGAGAGGAACAGAATCTCAACTAGAAAAACCCAGTGAGGGCTAGACAGGTGATAGTTAAATATCTAGATTACAAGCACAAGGAGGAAATACTGAGGGCCTTTAGGGAACGAAAGCGCCCGTTACATTACCAAGGCAATAGATTGCTGATTTTTGGAGATTACTCGGCTGAAGTGTCCAGAAGAAGAAAAGATTTTAGCAAAATTTGCTCATTTCTATATAACAAAAAAATAAAATGTCAGCTGATGTACCCTGCTACACTAAAAGTTAAAAACCCCAATGGCTCGTTCGCTTACTACAAAGATTATAAAGAAGCAGAAAATGCTATCATGGCAGAGCCAGACAAGTCCCGGCCAGATGGACAGGGGAGAGGATCTAGTGAAGAAGGGAGCAACAGAAGAAGATTCTCCATGAGCCCAGGAAAAGATCTGGAACATCTCGGAGGGCAAACGCAAGTTGAGAGCAGAAAGGAGAGGAGAACAAGCCCAGGATTACAACAACCTACTCCTCGCACGGATCACAGAGACTAACTCTTGGGGAAGATTCAGGACAACTGAAATCAAATAGATCCCTTTCGTATTTTTTGTCAAGGAGAGAGGGGCGAGGGGTCGTGAGAGGTGGAAGGGGAGGTTATGTGCCAATTTTTGGGCCTCCTCCTTTGACTCCCTGCTCCACCTTCCCCCTTTTTTTTTTTATCTCTTTCCCCCTCTTCCCTTACCTCCTCTTTCCTTTGCCCAAGATCGGCATACAGACACAATTGAAGGGGATCTAATCTGAACGTCAGGATGGTTTCCAGGACTCAGAGCTAAGTTGGACCCGAATTTCCTTTTTTTTTTTCTCTTCTTCTTAAGAGGTTTTAACATATTGTCTCAATCTCCTCATATCATTCGGGGCGCGTTCATGATAGTCCGGGGATAAAATGTATACTTTAAGGGGGGGACTAGGGAGCTTAATGGTTTGGTCAGGAAAAGTGGAAGTCACTAACATGGCGAAAAGTGCCAAAAATTTCTTGATAGGGAAAACATGTTTCACAGTTACTTGTTTTTTGTTACTTTTGTTATACTTACAAGGTGGGGAAGGGAAGTGTCAACTTTGGGGGGCTAACAAGGTATTTAGTGATGATTGTCTCGTCTATCGGGAGGCTAGGGCCCACAGGAGAGGGACCAGCAAAAGCAGAATGCATTAGTAACCATGGTACAAATAATTACGTGGAACGTTAAAGGTCTGAGATCTCCTAACAAACGAGCAATGATATTGAGACACCTGAAAAGACTTAAAACAGACATTGCACTATTACAGGAAACGCACTTGGGGAAGGAGGATTTTTTCCGCATGAAGAAACACTGGGTGGGCACCGTATTCGGGGCGGAGGCACAAGGCAGGAAAGCGGGTACCATGATTCTTATAAATAAACAATTAAGTCATGAAGTAGTGACACACGAGGCGGATGACAAGGGAAGGTGGCAACACTTAACAATCATTAGTCCAGCGGGCAAACTTAGTATTTATAATGTTTACGGTCCAAACGCACAACAGAACTCCTTTCATGAAGGCATAAAGGCCAGATTACTAACAGAGGGGGGGACTAACATAATAGTGGGAGGAAACTTTAACATAGTTTCAGACTCAGCGGAGGATAGGAGGAGGGAGGAGGGAGTAGGAAACGTGGACAGGAGGTCAGACAATAGAGAGGCAACATTAGAAGATGTAGGATTGAAAGATATCTGGAGACTAACGCATCCGCATGATAGAGAATATACGCACTTTTCACACCCACATGATAGTTGGTCACGTATTAACCAGTTCTGGATATCTCAAGACCTAGTGAATGGAGTACAAAACTGTGAGATAGAGAACATGGTGATATCAGATCATAGTCCAGTGAGATTGGGCATTAGAGAAAAATTCAAGAGAGGTACAGATATCATATGGAGATTTCCATCGTTTCTTCTTAGACAAGAAAACTTCCAAAAAATACTGCAAGAGTGGTGGGGAGAATTCATAGAAGACAACAAGGAACATAAAGGGACACCAGTGTTATATTGGGAAACGGCAAAGGCGGTACTGAGGGGTCGATTGATGGGGTATGTGGCCATGATCAAACGAAAAACGAATGAAAACTATAATGCCCTGAGTGAAGCAGTTCGGGTAGCTTACACTAAGTACTTGGCAAACAGATCTCCCACAGCTAAAGACAGATGGTTGGAGGCGAAAAGGGGATTTGACGATTGGGCCAAAAGGAAGGAACAATTATTCTGGTCGCACAAAGAAGCTGAGTTGCATAGATTCGGCAACAAGGCGGGGAGAATGTTGGCAAACCTGGCAAGGGGCAGCAGAAAGATGACAGTGATCCCCAAACTGAAAACAAAGGGGGGAGGGGTAACCACGGACCCTAAGGAAATTAATAAACTGCTGGGAGATTATTTTAGAAAATTATATGGGCCAGGAGATAATGACATGACTGAAGAGGCAGAATGGCTGAGACAAGCATACATGCCCAGGTTAAATGAGGAAGACTTGAGTGCCTTGAATGCACCTATTACAGTGGAGGAGGTAATGAGAACAATTGGGGACCTTAACACCAACAAGGCACCGGGACCTGACGGTTTTAATAGCGAATTTTACAAGGCTATGAAGGATCTGATCTTGCCGGATCTTACGGCTGTATTTAACGCATTCCTAGAAGGAGGGGAAATTCCCAAAAATTCTAATGTAGCATATATCAAACTACTCCCCAAGGGGACCAAAGATCTAGATGATCCCTCTAGCTATAGGCCCATATCACTTATAAACCAGGATTTAAAAATAATGTCCAAGATCATGGCTAACAGATTGGCCATGATTCTACCTAGGATCATTACAGAACACCAGGTGGGGTTTATTAAAGGGAGAAATGCTGTCACTAACATTCGGAGGACAATTCTAGTGTTAGACACAGTGAGATTAGAGTGCACTGGGAAAGGGGCAAAACCAGCCCTAGTTACTCTTGACGCTGAAAAAGCGTTCGATAATGTAAACTGGAGCTGGTTAGACAAGGTAATGGAGGCCATAGGATTAGTAGGCAAAATGAGACTTTATATCAGAACACTATATGCCAACTCGGGAGCTAGGATACACACTCCGGGCTTTCTATCAGACGTGTTCCCTTTGATGAAGGGAACAAGACAAGGTTGCCCGCTATCTCCCCTCCTATTCAACCTGGCAATTGAACCTTTATCAAGAATTTTACAGGGACAGAACAGCTTTAAAGGGATCAAGATAAGGGAAATGGAAATAAAGATAGCGCTTTTTGCTGATGATGTTATACTGTATATGGGGGACCCCAGCGCAGATTTACCACAGACTCTTGCCTTGATTGAGAAATTTGGACTAATATCGGGATTTAAGCTAAACAAGAAAAAGTGCGAGATCATGTTTCTGAGGGGGCCTCAAGGACCAACAGGGGGAAACGCAAGGGATGGTTGTTTCTGTGGCATCCCTATAGCACAGACTTCAATTAAATACCTGGGAATACATATAGGGAGAACGATGGAATCGATCTACGAGCTAAATTACGGACCGTTAATAAGGAAAATTATAACACAAATTAAGTAATGGAAGGGTCTGCCTCTACCACTTCTGGCAAGATGTCACCTGATAAAAATGATGAGCTTTCCTAGATTACTATATCCATTCCAGACAATCCCGTTATTACTAAAACTAAAGGATGTGAATAGACTGAACTCTGCGTATGCGGATTTTGTATGGAGGGGAAGGAAACCCAGAATAAAATTGCGTACACTGATGAAGTCAGCGGAGGAGGGAGGACTTAGCTTCCCAGATGTTCGGGGATGTAATCTGGTGTGTATAATGAGGCATGTGTTGGATTGGATGAGAGGGACGAGTAGGCACTCAGACTACGGTATGGAAGCTAATTATGCATCACCATGGGATTTGACGTCCATTCTACACTCTCCACTGTCCAAGGTGGAAAGGCACATAAGGAGCTCAATCATATTCCGAGACACTATGTTAACCTGGAAATCAGTGAGAAAGAAGCTGAGTCTTTCATGGAAAGTGTCTAAGTACTTGAACCCTTGGGCATCTCCAAACTTCCCCTTGGGAAGAGAAAACAAGCTGTTTATTAGATGGAAAGAGAAGGGCATTGGGTGGGTGAAAGACGTTATGAATGTGGAGGAGAGAAGGTGGATGACAGGCAAAGAAGTGCTAGATAAGTATGACCTCAATAGCTCGCATATTATCCAATATGAACAATTAAAATTTGGGGTGCTTGGAGATTTGAGTGAGCTTGGAAGGGAACTGAACAGAAGTTTGATTGATGAACTTATGGAAGGTGATGTAGCAAGTGTCAATGTCTCTCATATCTACCGAATATTTCGGGGGGTGCTTATATCTAGGGAAGATAGCCGTACCCTAACAGCTTGTGGAAAACAATTGAAAGGACAAGAAGTGGTGGGCACCATATTGAAGGGTTGGGTACAAGTGCGGAAACATGTCACTAATGAGAGATGGAGGGACACTCAATTTAGAATCTTACATAGGGCTATCTTGGGATTCAATATACCAGGAAGAGATATGCAATGTCCTAAGTGTCAAGAAGAGAAAACAGATATGTTACATGGATTATGGAAATGTAAGAAAATTCAGGGGTTTTGGAATCAAGTTAGGGCATTTGTTAGAGCAACATGGGGAATTTCTAGTGATTTAGAGTTAATGGTGTGGATTTTTCACTCCTTTGAGAACGGAGTAAGAGGGGGTTCGGAGACGCAGGGACAGAAAAATTTTGCAATACTACATGACATAGCCATGATAGCCAAACGATGTATCTTAAAACACTGGATACACAGAGAAAGCCCATCCATGAAGGAAGTCATTGGCGAATTACATAACCTATTGAGACTAGAAAAAATGGCAGCGGAAAGGGACAAAGACAGGTTGACAGGCAAGTTTTTTGGGAGATGGAGAAACTTTATTGAACGCCAATTTACCCCGGGAGAAATAAATAATGTGATGACACCTTTTACACACTCAGAGTGGTATCTCTTGAATGATATCCAAGACAACTTGGGTAAATTAAGTATCATCCAGTAGTGGGTTGTGGAGAGCGGAGAAGATGAGCAGATAAGGGTATATCGGGACACGTCAGCAACTTCGGAAATACCTAGGGTTGACAAAGGTTTTAACGACTTACCAAAGAGCAGTTTGGAATTTTAAGTTGGGGCAATATCCCCTAATATGTTTTATTCTGTCAGAGGAATGTTCTTCTTTTGTAACCATGAAGGTCTTTGTTATGTTTATAAAAATTGAAAAAATTTAATAAAAACATTTGGGAAAAAAAAACCCCAACATTCTCAGATTTACTGGGATCTGTTGAAGCGTTCCAGAGTTATTACGACATAAAGAGACACTGGTCAGAATTTTACAAAATTGGCCTGGTCAGGAAAGTAAAAGCAGAATTCTGGATGAAGGGGTTAAAAAACACAGACAAGTGATAAAGTAAAAGTTCCTATGATACTTCTGATTAGCTTAACGTCAAACCAGCCATAAAGCGCATGTGCATATGGGCCAAATACAATATATCCAAAGACTACACATAATGAAATCGAAGAAAGAAACTCACGATACTACAATGAAAGATAAAGGTGAAAACCATGTAAAAAGGAGTTAAGCACAAAAAAAGAAATAAGGCTGTTAGTCACATGTCACCAGGATGCACAAACAAGGATAACCCAATGAGCATTTCAAATTAACTTCTTCAAATGCACTTTGCATGCCATATCTAAATGACAAATTATTAGTAATTGTGAGTGAGCACTACTGCTCTTCACAATATAAAAAAATCATATGTATAACAATAAGATCTGAGGTATAAGGACATGACACTATAAATATATTTGAAGGCAATCGGGGTTTACTAATTACATTCATTCCTGCACACAATGTCACTGTCATTATATTTCCTTGAGAACTGCATAGTCTTTGCAATAAAATGAAACCTTCTAATCAGAAGCGCACAGACCGCGTTATTTGGCATGAAGACTGGCATTTGAATAATTATTGTAATATTTCTAGAAGAAACAAATTAAAAAAAGTTTAGAAAAAAAAACTACAGTGCATAAATATTAATTTCTACAATTTATCTGCATTATTCACTCCTACTCCCAAGAGATTTCTTAAGAAGGGTTGAAGACAAAAGAATGTGATCAAATAGAGCAAAAATAAAGTAACATTTGATCATATATTCATACTCTGCAGTGTAGTAATGAAATAATCTACACCAATTTCCATAAGTTAACAAGATAGAAATGCTCAAAAAGTCATGGTTGCCAGGGGACAATGTGGGAACCCTCTTGGATGCTTCCTGATATGATACTATTCACTCATTCCCTGTTGATGCTGTCTGACATTACCAAGGCAAAGTACAATCCAACGAGTTTTGATTGTTTATTTGGGCTTCTATTTTTATGACTTTTTTCTGATGAGTGAAAACTGCAATAATTTAATATAAAATCGATACAGGTCGGATTTCATAAAAAAACAAACTAAAAATAATATAAACATATACACTACTGTAACTAATTAAAAGCATAATGCAAATAAATAAACAATGGATAGCTAGTAAACACTATTTTTTATCAAAAAAGTGCAAAGCCATCCCACTGTGACAAGGTGTACCCAATCGGTCATGTGTTAGCGATGGATTCCGCATTTGTTCCTCTTACACCCTTGTGATGGCTGTTAGCTGCTTATATCATTTTGCCTATTTGAAGGTTTATTAATTTCCTTGTTTACCTTAGTTTTTCATCTTTTCCGTCTTGCATGATTGAGTTATTTCTTCTCAACAATTTGTGCAGCTGGTTCCTGATAAAGGTCAAGGTTGTGACTGAATCGTTGAACTGATGCTGTAAATAAAATTCTTTCATCTCACATTCATTGGAGTGCCTGGTTCAAATTTCTTATTAGACGGACTTGAACCCTACCAGAGACCCCACATATGAATGGAAGTGCCGTGAATTCTATATTCCTCTGATTTGGCTCAAGTCTGTGGTGAGTAAAATTATGGATAAGGGCCACCTGATGGTCTTGTAGAAACTTGGAGCAATGCATGCAAGATAACCCTGTTGATGTGGTGTAGGAGGAGAAGAAGGAGGAGGAGGACAACAAAAATAATAAACTATGAACCATATATCTTTTGGGGTTAGGAAGGGGTGCATGGGCATATAGTAGAAAATAAAGGAACATTTGATTTGGTTTTATGTTCCGCTATTGTCATCTGCTGAGGTTGAGAAGTTGGGGCCATTCCAGGTTTTGTCAGCATTTTTAGTTGACAGGCGGATGTGACTATTAGTTATTTTGCACTAAAAACCCATGAAATCAACTTAAGCAAAGAGCGGTGACTTCGTCCAGCAACCCTCAGATTTGCCTCAACTACTTGTAAAACTATAAAAATAAAGATGCATTCATACAATAGGAGAAAGTCCCAAATGCACTTTTTGTGTGAACAAATCTACAAAGGACTTGAGGTGTTCTTTCCCTGAGATGGGTTGAAAACTTTCCCCCACAGGGTTCATGAATTTTCAGTGGCAAAGGTTTCCACGAAGATAAAAAAAACCCAACTGTTTGGAAACCCTTCTTTCAATCTGTTTAAGGCCTAGAGGCTGCCTGATGCTCTGAGCCAGCACAGGAGGAACTGCTGGCCACCTTAGCTGGAGCAAAAGTCGGATGCCTGAAGTTTCTTGCTGTGCCAGTTGTACCCTGAGTAGTGGCCTCAAATCTGGGACTCCTTGTTTTTTGGCAACAGAGAACCACCCCTTTTAAATGTAAATATTTTCTGAGGCCCTACTGTACGTGTGTTCCAGGGTGTATTGGAGTGCCTCTTTCTAATTTTTTGAAGCCTCAGGGCCTGCAGGGGTGTTTTGGGAGTAAATAAAGTGGTAAAAGAGGATGCTTTTCTTATATTTTATTTCAAATAAAAGATTTTTTGGGTGTTTGTGTTTATATCTTTTCACTTACAGATTAGTAATTGGGGAGTCTCATAGACAGCTCCCATTACTAATTTAGGGTTTAGTGGCAGCTGTCAAATTTTGTGGAGGAAACCTGATGATATACAGTTGTTTAACAGCCAAAGGCATTGGATACTTGATCAGGATCGATGGCCATCTCAATGCTGCACTACATGTGAGTATCCTACAAGACGAGTTACTTTAATAAATCAAAGAGGGCCACTTGATGAATAAAGGCAACAACTCTACAATTGAATAAAACTAAGAAAAAAGAGTCTTTCAGTTTGCCAAGTAGCGAAATATACCCACACAAGCCATATTGTGAAAATATATAAATATTTATTATAAAGGCTGTAAGGGAAAACAATACATAGGCATACATAAATATACACAACATAGGACCAAGGGAATTGGTGCTGGAGGGGAAACCCCACGTGTCCCAAGCATTCATTCAGGAGAACAGGTCTCTACTGAGTAGCGGCAGACATACCATAATAAAGTGACATCAGGCAGAAAAAGCTCAAGGAGAGTAAGAATGGCCAAGAAAGGCCAATGCAGTTGTTAGCCAAAGCCGAGCAAAACCTACCAGAAGGATATGATGCCGAGGGCCAGGGTAACACGTGGGGACCAGGCGTCCCAACACGTGTTTCGCTCCGTGTGCTTCGTCGGGGGACGATAAAAAATAGTGCAGGATATGAATCTTATATAGGAGGTCCGACCCCAATGAACCGACGCCCCCTCATTAAGTTAATCATACAAACCGGGGTATTGCGAGACGCGCGGCGCTGGGTCCTCAGCAGCGGAAGCCGGAGGGAAGAAAGCTTCCTGTGACGTCACAGCACTTCCGGAATTCCGCTGCTAAGGACGCCGGCAACAGCCGCGTCAGAAAGTAGAGACCTCCCTCTGACACGTCATCGGGTAAGTCCGCCTCAGTAGAGGAGGACAAGTCGTCCATTAATAAGACGGGCAAACATGCCCACAATATAAAACAGGGACGGATGGTCAGTAATAAGATCGTTCGGTAGCAGAGGGATTCGCAGTATACCATGGCTGGTTAGGCATAGTTGGAATATAAGAGAATCAGGAGATGCGTTATAGAGACAGGAAGGAAAGAACAACCAGCACTCTCACATATTCATAACCACATGCCCAACAATAAGACACAATGTGTATGATACTATACATACATGCGTATACCATAGAAATATAAATACGAGGATAAAATATCATACATATAATGCATACATATATAGATGAATAGAAATATATCCATTACGTCATTTTAGTGAAACATGTATGTATTTGAATTTCAATCCAGTGTCAAGGACAACTCCATGTCTCAAGATGACTTGAAAAACGACATCTTCCACCATAGGTATCCAAGGACGATAGGGGCATAGTGCATAATAGGGGTAGGACCAAAAACTAAGGAAAACAAACAGCACTGTTAAAATAGAGAAACAGAACAACGCCAAGGAACAATCATCCTATTAATACACAGTCTAAAAACTCATAGACACGAGCCAGCACAGGAGGAACTGCTGGCCACCTTAGCTGGAGCAAAAGTCGGATGCCTGAAGTTTCTTGCTGTGCCAGTTGTACCCTGAGTAGTGGCCTCAAATCTGGGACTCCTTGTTTTTTGGCAACAGAGAACCACCCCTTTTAAATGTAAATATTTTCTGAGGCCCTACTGTACGTGTGTTCCAGGGTGTATTGGAGTGCCTCTTTCTAATTTTTTGAAGCCTCAGGGCCTGCAGGGGTGTTTTGGGAGTAAATAAAGTGGTAAAAGAGGATGCTTTTCTTATATTTTATTTCAAATAAAAGATTTTTTGGGTGTTTGTGTTTATATCTTTTCACTTACAGATTAGTAATTGGGGAGTCTCATAGACAGCTCCCATTACTAATTTAGGGTTTAGTGGCAGCTGTCAAATTTTGTGGAGGAAACCTGATGATATACAGTTGTTTAACAGCCAAAGGCATTGGATACTTGATCAGGATCGATGGCCATCTCAATGCTGCACTACATGTGAGTATCCTACAAGACGAGTTACTTTGTACAATTGAGTATTATGGATATGAAAAGGATGACATAGTTTTCCACCAGGACAACGACTCAAAGCACACGTCGAGATTGCAGAAGAAATGATAATGAAGTACAGGTGCTGGATTGGTCCCCAAGGTCCTCAAACTACAACCCAATTGTAGACTTGAATAAAAAGCTGTATATATATGCAAGTGAGTTGACCAATATGCATCAACATTTGCAAAATGCAGAAGAGACCTGGGATCATATTTTGGTTGAGACATAATTCAATATGACAGAGAGCATGCCCAGAAAAATTCATGCAGCGTTGAAAGCCAAATGTGGATTTACAACATACTAACAAAGTAATAAAAATTTAAATTTTGATTTTTAGGAGCAGAACAGTAACAATGCAGTGACATGACAATAGTCTGCATAGCTAATCATATACTAAATAGTTACAAGTAAAATGTATGTATGAGATGGACAAGATGATTGTCTATAAAATGAAGGTCATCTTAGGTTTGAAGCTGTAGTAGATGGTGAAATATGAAGCCTAAAATTCAAAAGCTTAAAACATTGTTACCCTTTTGCTCATCAGTCTAAGAATAGTTCACCCCCTCAGAAGTGACCAGATATTCCTCATTGACACTGAGTTGTCACACTTAGCAACCCTGGTATCTCCAATATTAGATCAAACAGATAGAGTGGTCAACAGTGTGAGCAGCCTCTTCTTACCTCAACACCTCTGGTCTCTACAATATTAGATCATACAGAGAGAATAGCCAGTAGTGTGAGTAGTTTCTTCTTGCTTTGGTACCCCTGTTATCTCCAGTATTAGATCAGAATACCAACTTGAAGTCCTTTTTCCTATACATGAAGGAAGGAGACGCTTCATACTGCACGTGCTCACAGTCACATTTCTTGACATTCTAGGAAAGTTTGCTGCCGGTATAACAAGGCTGTGTCAATTTGGATTCTTTAGTGTTCACTTCCCTAGACAAAACTATTGTGATTTGCTTGTTAAAATAAATTAGGAATTTATTTATAATGAAATATCATTTACTTGTAAGCCAGGAGAAAATAGCCAGCTGGGCATCCACTGATAAAAGTAACAATTAGCTTTTATTTATAGCATTAAAAATTCAATAGCGGCACTGGCATATCAGTACTGGCGTTGCGTTATGGCTCAGTGTGAGACCATACTGAGCCATAACGCAATGCCAGTACTAATATGCCAGTGTCACTATTGAATTTTTAATGCTATAAATAAAAGCTCATTTTTACTTTTATCCGTGGATGCCCAGCTGGATTTTTTCTCCGGGTTCATGGTCTACTATTGCGCGGCTTGCTGCCATCCGTGCATGCCTAGATCCTATGACATTGATTGTACTAAGGTGCATACCGACATTCCTGCAAAGCGGTGAGCAGTTTCTTTTTCACTTTATTCATCATTTACTTATGTTTTTTTTATTTTTTATTCCTCAAGAACCCCTTTAAGGAGTTAAGTAGTGGAGCAAATAATAAAATCCAATGCTATTCTTTCGCTGTGTATACATTCTTTCCCTTACAATGTTCATTCATATTCTTTCCTAAATATAACTGATTACATGAGTAATTTAATGGAGAACAGACGTGTGTACAGCTTGGTGCCAGCTACATTTTTCTAGCTAATAAATATTTGTTTTGGATCTTGTTATTCTTCTTCTTATTCATTCTATGCGTGGGAGGCAATGTCTGATATGTGATTAACATAATAGATAGATCTGTTATTTACTTGGACAGCAGCATAATCTAAGAAAGTCCGAAGGAATATAGAATGCAAGGACAATCGAGAGCATCATAAAAATTGATGCAGGATGAAATTGAGAAGAAACATTATAAAACTGAAAATGTAAGAATACGTTGAAGTATGCACCAAGCGATCCTGCCTTCAGTACTAGAAAGTGCAACATCTCAGCTGAAATGTTGAGAAAAGAAATCATGACTTGTGCTCTTAGACAGAACCATAAAAATTGGAAACAATGACCGCAGTGCTCCTAGTCTCATTCAGTCCTATTACTGAAGGGAGATCATGTCAAAAAAGTTTGTTATGGTCGATTGGACAAAATAATTTGGAATAAAGGAGGGTGTTTTGGGAACATACAGTACATACAGGTTATGCATGCTCAACATTTGTTCAAGGAGTATAAATTGATTGACATGCTTGTAACAGAGGATAAAGCTAGGTGACATTTGAAATAGCACATTGATAAGAAAATGTCATCCCTGGAGCACATCAAGACGCTCTGCTGTCACTCCACCCGCATCAGCCCAACCTTTTAAGCATGCTTGTACCGTACCACTGCCGCAGTTCAAATGACTTTCATATCAGGAAGACCAGAGAAGAAATGAAGATAAGAGTTGTCATGAAAAAGTGGACTGAAGATTTATGAAACAATTACTTTTTACAGATATTTAATGTTTTCATATTGCAGCAAAAGTAAAGAAGGAGAGTCATGTCAGCCGACCCAGTCTTTTGGAATATATAATTATATGGCGGATTTTTAGAGTAAGAATAGATATGAGATTGGCAGATACAAATTGTTGCCACTGCCATGTCACTCTGAAGTCACTGCAACCTCTGTGTTATTACATTTCCTTCTTTTAAAAGTCTGCTTTTTAGTTGGCTGATAGGAAAATTTCTGTGAAATACACTATAATAAGCAAATTTAATAGAAACAAAAAAGTAAAGCTCTGAAGACCAGACTAAGGGTTCATTTCTTTAATTAATTTAATGTCATGACTCTAACCTGGCTCTGACGCTACAGAGCCAATGCATGTGTTTTGTCTCCGGGATTAGGTCAAATGGAAGAGGCCTGTTTAGTCGTGCCTCGTTCTGGAGGTCACACCACCATATCTTGGTGTTCTTACCTTCAGGTCACCGCCAGTTCCTGCTCTTCAGCGTGCAGCACTGGTTTCTGTGAGTTAACTCTGATCTAGTCCCACTACCCAGTACTCCTCTTCCTGACCTCTGTTCCCTCTGTCCCGTCTAATCTCCCTGTCTTCCTGACCCTAGTTCCGTTCCGTGTCCTCTCTTTCGCTCCCTCCTCATTACTTACCTGACCTCCGGGCCTCCGATCTTGGTTTGTTCTCTGACTATGGCAATGCTTCCCTCCACCTCCTGACGTGACCTCCTGGTTTCCGATCCCTTGCTTCCCCATGACTTCGGCTTGCTTACTCCTCTGTACTGATGAGACATCCCAGCTTAGACCTTGGCTTGATTGACTATCCCTATGCTTGTGCTAGCAGGTAGCAACCAATAGTGGGCCTCTGTCTTGCTGCACTTAGGAGCTCTTCATTTTACCTGAGTCCCTGCACCCCCTAGTGGTAGCTTGACATTTAATACACAAGCATAGGCTAATTAAATGCTGCTTGAGGTACCAGGAAATGTCCATGAACTAAAATACAGAACAGTTTTTCTATTTAGCTGTGTGCTCTGGAAAAAGGTCCCAAAAATAGCTACTTTTTAGGTCTTCTTCAAAAACTATGGGCTTGTCCCACATACAAAGTTCATTTTAATTTATTTATCTTGGAATAGTAATAATTTCAACAATTGGATGTATTAAAAAATGTTCAGGTGCTGAGATAATCTTGTAAATCTGTTCCTGCTATGCACTGTGCATTAGCTGTGTTTAACAAAAAAAAGCTGCTCTAGTTCATTGTCGGCCAATAGCTCCTGGCCAAGCTGGAAGCATAAAGGTTCGGTCACACATAACGAGATCATTAACGAGATCGTTACTACATCAGTTTCCGGATCGTTGTTAAATCGTTGGTGAGATCATTGGCGAGATGTCACACAGTCATTTTCCCAACGACTTTAGTAACGATGCAGCGACCTGCATAACGATCTCGTTTGTCATTGCGAACCTGTCACACAACAGCTATGTAACGATTCCGACCTCGAATAGGGGCGTAGTGTTTGATGCCGTAAGCCACATAGGCGTGCATATGCGTCGCCTTTTCCACACCCCTCCGCTCTGATTGGTGGACAATACTGCGTTCTGATTAGGCGGCCGGCCTAGAAGGCAACTTTGTATCGCTTCATCCTTTGTCCCTTTTTTAGCCTTGCTTGGAGGATAGAACCTGCGACTCCACCCGGATTCATTCGTACTTTGTTCCCGATTGCTTTCTTGCTTTTAGGATCGAAGTTGCATCTGCACCCGGATTCATCCCTCCTTCGTTCCCGAATGTTTGCTTACTGTTCTCAGCGCCAACCAATCGGTGCAGAGGGGGCACAGAAAAAGTGACGCAACTACACGCCTACGTGTCACACTTTAAGTTCTCATCTAGGTCGTTAACGAGATCGTTGGTAGGTGTCAAACATATAGATCCATCCTGCCCAGTAGGACTCTAATGAGCCAAAAATGGCCCAGGACATTCAGCAACGACCAACGATTTCACAGCAGGGGGCGGATCGTTGGTACGTGTCAAACATAACGAGATCGCTGGTGAAGTCGTTTCGTCACAGAAACTGTGACGTAGCAACGATGTCGTTAGCGATCTTGTTATGTGTGAAGTGGCCTTAAGTCACTTATGATAAGTGAGTATACAGATAAAACAGCATGGGCTCACAGCGACTGCTTTCTGAGATAGTACACTTCCCTGTCTGTTTTATCACAGGAGTGAGTGTTTCTGATGCATCACCAATCCTGTGAACTCATCATAAATCAAGTCAGTGAAGTATAAGCTTAGCGGATGCTTGAGCTCCTACCTTACTTATGTGATTTATCATGAGCTTAAAGGGCTGTAGCCACAATAGAAACACTCACTCCTGTATTACTAATTCATAGAAGTGTGTTACGTCAGAAACCAGCAGCTGCGAGACTTTGCTGTTCATCTGTATACTGATTTATCATGATTTACCTATGCTTTCACCTTGGCCAGGAGCTGTGAGATGTGTCGACCAGGAACTGGAGCATCTCTGCATGGTTGGGCACAGCATATGATATATAGCAGTGGCATATTTATAATAATTTTTTCAGTTTTGGTAAAAAAAAGTTAACACATACAATTATGGAACTTATTATTATTCCATGATATATTAATTAAGCCTTTAAGCATTTTACTTATGTAAGATGGTATTAAAAGGTCACAAATTGTTGCACACCATGGACTAGCTCAAAGAATTGTGATGCCAGCTCTACCAACTGTTCTGAAAAGTAGTATGACCTGTGGATTTGGCCATGGCACAGCTGGGCTCAACAAATCAATATCATTAATGTTGGTGTAAATGATAGCAGAAATGTACTTGTTAAGCTACAGCTCAAGTAGTGTAAATGTGCCGCCCTCGCGACAGCCGACGGGCTGCTCAGACCCGGATCCACAGTGGCTCGAGGGGTCTCCGGATCTGAGGCGGGGTCGCGCGGCTACCTTGGATTAAAAAGGGGGGTTTTGTTTTGGGGGGTGAATGGGATAATGTTCGTGACTCCACCCAAGGTGTGTAGTAACGTGAGGGACCATCGCTGCCGTTTGGGGGAGAGCCCGGGGACAATAGTGTGGCAGCTCGAGATGTTATCCCCTCCGTGGGCAGGGGGAGTGATGCCCCGGGACTCGGTGATGGATGGAGTTGGGAACCCGTCAGGAGTTAAGGGATGTCGGGTACTCACACAGTTCAAAGTCACTGACGCTGACACCAGGAAAACCAAACTCTTGAATGCTCTGTTTATGTTGGTTGAGCACGCTGGGTCAATGCCCCTTTGGTGTTGCTGGTTGGTCTGAAGCCTTGTCCCTTGGCACTGTGTGACTCTTGTATGGATCCCTTTCACTTGAAATTACTCAGGTCCCGCTCACCTGCGTGTCTAGCAGGGTGAGCTTGCTCTCAGGGTTCATGCTTGGGATTTTCTGGATGGTTTTGGGAAGTTCTATCCCCCTCATTGCGCTAGTACACCGATTATGGAGCGGGTGGGGAACGGTTCTTGAAGACTCCATTCCCTTCGGGTGAATTACTGGGCTGCGTGAAGCTTCTTCCCAGCATAGGGTCCGCGTACCCCGTCATGCCCTGGCCCCTGCCCGGTTGTAGCACAAGGCAGCCGGCCTGCTCTCAGTAGCAGCACTGTACCCCCTGCCACTACCCCCTGCGTTCCAGCTCCTTCTGGCCAGGCCAACGTCTGGCACCTGGGATGGGTACAGGAGCCCAGCTTCACAGCGTGACCTGTCCTGTCACCGCTGTCTCACTGCTCAACTACTACTCAACTACTGACATCTCTGCCCTCCCTCTTCCATCCCTCCATCTGGGTGGCCCTATTCCCCTCAGGCTGCCCAATCGGTGTTTGGTGGGTGTGGTGCAGAGTGTTCCTCAGGATTTATGTACACCTATTGGTAGCAACACCAAATTGACAGGACCCGTAACCAAGGAGGAGCGGGTACCATGCAGAAGGGCAGATTGCACGGCACCCTTGTGATGACCTGATAGGCCAGGGCGTCACATAAATATATGCCAAGTAGAGATAAGCGAACCCTTCAAAGTTCGGTTCGCCTTGTCTAACTGAACAAACACTACTTTCGCTGAACCATTCACCGAACCTTTGCGAACCTTTTTGATCCTTTTCGTACCCCATTAGATTCAATGAGAGACCAAATGTAAGGCAGAAAAAAGCTTTAGGACGGTCAAAAAGCTTCCAAAACAGCAAAATTACATTTGACACTGCAACACCACTGTTTTGGCATAGCCATTAGCTTCCTAGACTATTGACATAAGAAATATAAAAGTGGATGAGCGACAAGTGTAGGGCTAGTGCTCCCATACCACTGTCAGTACATACAAGACACAATTTGGAGACCCACTTTGGAGTCTTGATATTTAAAAACATTACATGCAGACAGCAGTACAGCAGCAACAATCCACACCCCCTTTCCCCATACACCAGGGAAGTATGATCTATGCAACACACAGAATGTGGGTTGGCATTTCCATTTTAAAAAGTGAGTGCACAGCGACCGTGTTTTCTGCAGTTGTGCATCCAGGCTGTAATAGTGCCCTAGAAATTCCTGTACAATGAGGTTGAGCCATGCAGTACACATGTAAGGTTACCCAGGTGTAGAGCCACAACCAGATTTGCACCGTTATCGCATATGGCCTTCCCTAGCTCCAGGTTCACTGAAGACAGCCATTGATCAAAGTGCGCCTAGATACTGATCCATAGCTCTGCAGCTGTGTGACTGCATTCACCGATGCATATTAATTTAACCACTACCTTATTGCGTTGAATTACACACAGGATGTGACCTGACATTTTTATTTTAAAAAATCAAGAAATGCATGAGTGACAGGTGTAGGCCTCTTGCTCCCATACTACAGACAAAAATGTAGGTCAGGCAACAGGAAAAATGGCAACAATTGGCACAGACTACAAATATGCCAAAAAAACAACATGGCTACATGGGACCGGCTCCATAGCAAGACCTGAATAAACATTTCTACCTTCACCATAGAAAGCAAGATGACAGATAGCAGGACAGCAGCATCAATTCAGCTCTCATCATTTCCCCATAGTCTGTTTGCACACCAAGGAAGTATGGTCCATGAAACACACAGGATGCGGGCTGGCATTTTTATTTTAAAAAGTGAGTACACAGTTCACTTAGCCACTGACATTTCTACATTGTGAGTCATGGGGAAAGCAAAGGAATTGTGTTATGATCTGGTCACCGTGGATGATCAAAACAATCCCATAAGCAGAAAAAACACAAAAGTAGTTGGAAACTGAGCTGACCGCAATGTCCTATCTGTCAGACCACACTAGAAGTAGCCAAACACACCTAGACACCACTTCACAGCCGGAGAATCTTACTACACCTCTCAGATAGAAATGAGGAAACCTATACCATATAAAGGCAACGGTGATGTAAGAAAACACAATACACAGATAGGAAATATAGATTAGCAAAGGCGAGGCCCGACTTCCTAGATAGAACAGGACAGGACAGATAACTGAATGCGGTCAGTGCAAAAACCAATCTCCTGATAAAAAAAATATTGAGACCACACAGACTTTTCCCCACTATATCAGGTACTCTTGTAAATAATGGGAGAAATAAAATACCAAAAATAACACAAGAAATACAAAACTGCAAATAATCAAATAGAACAGGGATAATCTCCCTTTTCTTGCAGTGGGACCTGCAGAGGGGAAACCCCCATACTCATCAAAACAGAAAGGCAATTCCTCTACTGCAAGAAAACAGACTTTAAGCAAAACAAAAAGAAAAACAAACACCCTTAGGTGTGGATCAAACAATAAAGCAAATAACTTGCAACTTATCTGGAATGGGACAGGCACAGGATAAATGGAAGGACAACTCCAAGCCAATTCAGAGACAGAGAAACAACATCAATAACCGGCCCCAGCCAGCAGACACTGCTCTTCGATATAACCCAGGTTGTTCTCCAATTGGGCTTCCTAAACACCCAATTAACTCCCACACCTGTTGAGGCACAGTCAGCTTCACCCCTAGTCCTGACCACCAGAGGGTGCTCCCAACTATCGACCCCTTGGATGACATTCACAACAGAATTGTCAACGGATCTACAGGAAAAGAAAGTTGAACTGTATAAAACAGGAAAGGGATACAAAAAGATATCCAAGGAATTGATTATGCCAGTCAGCAGTGTTCAAAGTGTGATTAACAAATGGAAAATCAGGGGCTCTGTAAAAGTCAAATCACGATCAGGTAGACCAACAAAACTTTCTACTACAAGTGCCAGGAAAATTGTCCGGTATGCAAAGAAAACCCCACAAATAACATCAGCTAACATACAGGACTCACAGGAAACTACCGGTATGGCTGTTTCAAGATGGACAATAAGGAGGCACTTGAATAAAAATGGGCTGCATGGTCAATCAACCAGAAGAAAGCCATTACTGTGCAAATGCCACAAAGTATCTCGCCTACAATATGCCAAACAACACAGATACAAACCTCCAAATTTCTGGAACAAGGTAATTTGGAGTGATGAGACCAAAATTAAACTTTTTGGCCATAACCATGAATGTTACATTTGGAGAGGTATCAACAAGGCCTATGATGAAAGGAACACCATTCCCACTGTAAAGTACATAGGTGGATCACTGATGATGTGGGGATGTGTGAGCTACAAAGGCACAGGAAACTTGGTCAAAGTTGAAGGAAAGATGAATGCAGCACGTTATCAGCAAATTCTGGAGGCAAATTTGCACTCATCAGCCCTGAAGCTGCGCATGGGAGGTACTTGGATGTTCCAAGATTACAACAATCCAAAACACAAGGCCAAGTCGATCTATCATTGGCTATAGCAGATTAAAGTGAAGGTTCTGGAGTGGCCATCTCAGTCTCCTGACCTCAATATCATTGAGCCACTCTGGGGAGAACTCAAGTGTGCAGTTTATGTAAGAAATCCCAGGAATTTACAGGAACTGGAGGCTTTTTGCCAAGAAGAATGGGCAGCTTTACCATCTGAGAAAATAAAGAGCCTCATCCACAACTACCACAAAAGACTCCAAGCTGTCATTTATGTTAGAGTGGGCAATACACGGTATTCAGAACTGGGGTATGAGAACTTTTGATCAGGGTCATTTGGATGTTTTTGGTTGTCATTAGGATTTAAAAATATAAAACGTTTGACAATAAATGGCTTCACCCAACCACTGACCATGAGTGGACAAAAAGTTTTTGTGTTATCATTCATATTGTCTGAAAAAAGGCCAAGAAAGCAAAAAAATCTGCTGAGGTATGTAAACTTTTCTATATGTTTGTTTAATGTTTTTTATTTATTTATTGCAATATTAATGCCGACTACATATCCAGTGGACTATTTATAATAACCCTTGGCTTATGTTTGCTGAATTTTTGTTGATATATATTTATTTACCTTGTTTGGTTGGTCTATGAACTTTCTCCTACCTGCATGAACTTTGCCTGCTCATCCATCCTATGTGATGGTATTAAAGACACATTATTTGAATGTTCATGAGCATTACTGGACTAAAGCGGGCTTTACACACTGCGACATCGCTAATGCGAAGTCGTTGGGGTCACGGATTTTGTGACGCACATCCGGCCGCATTAGCGATGCCGTTGCGTGTGACACCGATAAGCGATTTTGCATCGTTGCAAAAACGTGCAAAATCGCTAATCGGCGACACGGGGGTCCATTCTCAATTATCGTTACTGCAGCAGTAACGAAGTTGTTCCTCGTTCCTGCGGCAGCACACATCGCTGCGTGTGACGCCGCAGGAGCGAGGAAGCTCTCCCTACCTGCCTCCCGGCCGCTATGAGGAAGAAGGAGGTGGGCGGGATGTTACGTCCCGCTCATCTCCGCCCCTCCGCTGCTATTGGGCGGCGGTTCAGTGACGCTTCAGTGACGTCGCTGTGATGCCGCATGGACCGCCCCCTTAGAAAGGAGGCGGTTCGCCCGTCACAGCGACGTCGCCGGACAGGTAAGTATGTGTGACGGCTGTTGTGCGGCACGGGCAGCGATTTGCCCGTGTCGCGCAACAGATGGGGGCGGGTACCCACACTAGCGATATCGGGACCGATATCGCAGTGTGTAAAGTAGCCTTTACTCTGCTGATCCTTTTACGTGGAGTTTTGAAGATACCATACCTTGAATGTCTATGAGTTTTCCTGCACAAATTTTGCCTGCTGACTTACCTACCTAATTACTCTGAAGAACTTTGAATGCCTATGAGCTTTCCTGGACTAAATTTGGCCGCTGATTTATTATTTAATGTTATTGAAGATTGCTGCCCAATGTTTTGTCCATGGCTTTGAATCGATACTGGGTGGGTTTATCCACTATTCTAAATCGTTCATGAACTTTTTGGTTATTATTTATTTGAAAATCAAAAAGAAGGAGCCAACACAATTTCTATACTGTATTTGTTGATAAAATAGAGATTTTTGGCAAAACATTGCAATATTTTGAGCCACCCCGCCAACGTCACGGCAAATCCCATGGGGCAGTCCTACACTAAATATTATATTTTGTTTGGGGTGCCATATGGCCTCACACATCTAATGAAGAACTGCTTGAGGCAGCACTTACCTGGTGCTTTTCATTTTCATGGTGACTCGTACCTGTGACTGAGTCACAGCTGTGGGCGGGACAGGCCCAGGCAAGTGCTGCTAAGATTAAATAGACTGTGGACAGGACCGGTGGCTGTGTGTGAACAGTCACCAATAGCTAAACCAGTTTACAGATAGAACAACCATAATAGGGTGCACGGCCTGGTGGAGGCTAACCACCTGCCAAAAAAAATCAAAAGAAGAAGCCAGCACGATTTCTATATCACCCTATTATGGTTGTTCTATCTGTAAACTGTAAACCCCCAACGGGCCCATCATCACTGCCCACGGAGGGGTTAACATCTTGCTGCATAACCATCTCCCCCGGGTGCCCCATAACTGCAGCGGTGGTGTCTACACCTTCACCACATCCCGTGGGTGGTGTCACGAACTTAAACACGGCTCCGCCCGTACACCTACTTACCACCCCCCTAAGTAATGCCAGCACACTTTCAGAGCGAAGTGACCCAGGGTCGAGCCACCCACCAATGAGCCCGGATCCGGGCGGCTCGGCGGCAGCCGAGCACAGGGCGGTACACATCGACTCTTCTAGCGTCACGAACAGGAGACATAGCTATTCACTGACCTAGTGAATTGCGCCTTGAAATGAAGTCAGCGGTGATCCATTGCGAAATTTTCAAAATCCGCCATCTTGCCGCCATCTTTTGGCGTGAAGATTCCCGCCAGAGTTTTCTTCCCCGCAGAAAGGGCGTGAAAGTTGAAGCCCCGCCCCCCTGGGAACACGGCCGTGCAGCAAAGCGAGCGGTCAAAAAGCGAAACGGACTTGCCAAAGAAGGTAGTGCCGCGAAAAGACCAAGGGGGAGAAGCGGGAAGATGTCTTCCCCCAACCTCGATGGCGAAGTAGCGCCGGCCGCTGGAGTGGCGGCGCCCCCAGGTGCACTCGGTGACGGGAATGCGGGGAAGGCTGCGGCTCCGATGGTCGCCTATGTAATGCCAATCTCTTTGCCCTACATGCCCAGTGCTGCATGGCCACCCCAGTACGATGGTAAGCCTGATGCCTTACAGGTGTTCCGGAAAAAGATATGCACGATTCTCGATTTGTATGTCATGACTGGCAAGCAGCGTGCCGCGGTAGTGCTGGGGCAGCTGACCGGCGCGGCCGAGCAGCAGGTGGAGACTTGGGCAGACGCGGACCGGGCCTCGGTAACCGCCATTTTTGATAAACTCCAGGTCGCCTTTGAAACCCGCACGGAAGCGGAGTTACGGATGCAGTTTTACCATTGTCGGCAGCGACCAAAGGACAGTATAAGAGACTATGCCTTGCGGCTACAAACAGCCTTGCGTACACTAAAGCGGGTGGACCCCATCAATGAGGCTAATAGCAACAAAATGCTAGTGGAACAGTTCCTGCAGGGGCTGGGGTCCACCGAAGATCGCAAGCAACTGCGACTGTGGTCATTGGAACATACCGATTTGGACTTTGCAGTGCTGAAAGAGCGGGCCATCAAGGCCCTACAGGCACCAGAGGCCGTCACCCCCGATCCACCATCTTGGCCGGTTGACACTGCTCCCGTTTCGGTAGCACCTACCTTGCTGGCCCTACCGGCCCCTGCTGCAGCCACCGGAGCTCTAGAAGATCTGTCGTCACAAGTCCGGCGCCTGAATGAGAACGTCACCCGGATCCTCGCCACTCTCCGGCTACCAACGAGAGGCAAGCCCACGGAGAAGTTCCAGCTCACCGACAGCCTGGAGGACGTACCTTGGATGCAGCGGAGAAGGAACAATGACCCCCGGTATGGACCGCCTGTCTGCTACAAGTGTAACAAGACCGGCCATTACTCCAGACGGTCTCCGTTAAATGAGCAACCCCTGAGGCCAAGGGCCAATCCTCAGGAGTAGATCCACAAGGCCCAGCTGATTGGCGGGATCAGTACGTTAAAGGCCGTCCCATCATCTCCCTGGCGGTGGATGGTGTCCCGACCATGGCCCTACTTGACACCGGATCACAGGTGACGACTATGCCTTACTTGTTGTACCAGCGGTATTGGGCTGATAGTGATCTTGCCCCTCCGGACGATAGCCTAACTATCATTGCCGCCAATGGGCTCCCTATGATCCAGGTGGGGTTCAAGGAGGTGACCCTGACTGTGGGACGCACAGAGCTGAGACATCAAGGTATGGTTATGTACCGCCCATAGAGGGGCCCGGCCGCTTCCTCCGCTTGCTCGGGCCGAGCCGCTCGAGGTCCGGGCTCGGGTTGTTGGTGGCACGAGCGCCTCCGGACCGGGGGCTACGTCGCTCTGTTAGAGGGAAGAAGTAGCGGGGTGGTGGTGGTGACGGGATGAGGTGCGCAGCCAGGGAGGGCCGCGCTGTTGTCCAACGGGTCGCGACGCCATCCACGGGTCGTGGTGACGAGATGCACCACCGCTGCGGCTGGAGTGAAGGCGGGTTCGTCCGGGATCGGTGTTGCAGCCGCAGCCTAGATGTTAGCCCCTCCATGGGTAGGGGCCCCGGTGGCGGGGACTGGAGCACTGATGTTGTTGTCGGGGTGCAGGGTGCCGTGCTGCGGTGTAGTGTCGTGCTCGGATGGTACTGGTGAACTCATGATTGATTCACACTCAGAGTCACTGGTAAACCAAAATTCGGATGTGGTCAGTTCCCGCGGCCGGCTGCTGATGTCCCCTGTGGGGTTGATGGTGGCCCTTTTCCCGTGCACCTCTGGATGTTGTATTTCGGCTCCCCTGCCTGAGCAGTGGTAACCCGCTCCCCGGCGTTGAGCTGCCGGAGGAGCCCTCAGTTGCCCGCAGGCACTGGCCCGTCGGGTGTTTGGCCCTTAGCGGTGGCGCTCACCCGGTCTCGGTGGGCTTTTGCCTTCTTTCGGGACTTTGGGTGTGGATGAACCCGTGAGGTCCAGCTAGCAATCAGTCAATTTGCCTATACTCAGTGGCTTCTAAGCTAGGACGGGGCCTGAGTACCCGGTTTCTGGTGCTCCGGTACACGGTTGACTCCCTGGTTCGGGACCGGCGGGCTCCAACCCAGGCCCAGTCCGTACGGTTCCGCCGGTTGCTGTACCGATACTCCTGCAGACGGCCACCACCGCCTGCCTGACGTTTCCAAGGGACCCAGGCTCCTACCCGGGTCCCTGACAGTTGCTCCACTACCACTCACTGTCAACTCAAAACTCTTCTGTTTGAACTTCCTGCCCCAGGACAGTAATCTCCTTGGTGGGCATGCCTTTCCGCCTTACTCCGCCCACCTGGTGTGCTCTACTGGCTCTGAGTGAGGCATCAGGTCTCCCTTTCGGGTGACATGTGTGTGACCTCACAGGGGATGGGGGTGTGTGTGTATGTGGTAGGTGTAATTACCTGTGACCCCTGGATTCCAGGGCATCACAATTGTGGTGCTGAATGATTCCTGTTACCGTAACCCGAAAGTGGTCCTGGGGACCAATGTGATTGAGAATTGTATGGGGAAAGTGTTGAGCCTGTTCCAACAACTGTCTGCCACTGTGGGAGCAGGCCGGCAGAGGGCACTGCAAACGCTCATACAGCGGCAGCCGGTGAACATGACAGGATGTGAGATTGGTGGTGTGCGGTTGATGGGCGTTGCGACTTTGGTGGTGCCGCCGCGGAGCGAGATGATGATTTGGTGTAGGGCAGCAGTAAGACCCAAAGGACAGGATTACCCGGCAATGGTGGAGCCCTTGCCTTCGGAGCACTGGCCTACAGTAATGGCAGCCAGAGGGGTGATTGATGTCAGGAAGGGGAGAGTGCCCGTGAGAGTGCAGAATTGTGGAGAGGAAGAGGTCAGGCTCCTCCGCTACGCCACCATAGCCAAATTGTTCACCGTAGACGCACATGCTATCCACGAAACAACCCCACAACCACTACACCACACTCAGGCAGTGACCTTCCACCCGAACAATTAGAGGAGTGGTGCCGGGAGTTGCATGTTGGCACCGAGGCTACACCCATGCACTACAAGGAAGGGGTATACAGGGTAGTGCAGGAGTATGGGAAGGTTTTCAGCAAGCACCCGCTAGATTTTGAGAGAGTTAAAGGGGTTCAACACCATATCCCCACGGGTATGCATCCACCCATTAAAGAGAGGTACAGGCCAATCCCACCTGCACACTACCAGTGTGCCAAAGACATGTTGAAAAACATGAAGGAGGCAGGGGTCATCCGGGATAGTTGTAGTCCCTGGGCAGCTCCATTGGTGCTGGTGAGAAAGAAGGACGGCACCATGAGAATGTGTGTGGATTACCGGAAGATCAACCAGATAACGCATAAAGATGCCTACAATTTCCCCGCATTGAAGAGTCGCTCGCTGCACTGAAGACTGCTAATTATTTCTCTACCCTTGACCTTACTAGTGGCTACTGGCAGGTGGTGGTTGCACGGGAAGACTGCGAGAAGACTGCGTTTGCTACCCCCATGGGACTCTGCGAGTTCAACAGTATGCCGTTCAGGCTTTGCAATGCCCCGGGACCTTCCAGAGGCTCATAGAGTGCTGTTTGGGGCATCTCAACTTCGAGACTGTTCTGCTGTACTTGGACGACATGATTGTGCATTCCAAGATGTATGAAGCCCACCTGGTCCATCTGGCAGAAGTGTTTGCGGCCCTCGCCAAGTACGGGATGAAGTTAAAACCCTCTAAGTGCCATCTGTTGAAACCCAAAGTGCAGTACCTCGGGCACGTGGTGAGTGCGGAAGGAGTAGCTCCAGATCCTGAGAAGATTACAGCTATCCAGAGCTGGCCGCAACCAACCACGGGGAAGGTGGTGAGGCAGTACCTGGGCCTAGTGGGCTACAACCGCCGTTTTATCAAGGGGTACACGAAGATGGCCGTGCCCATGCAAGACCTCCTCGTTGGACAGACAGATATGCTAGGAGGCAGATGGTGGCCTAGCCTGCAGGAGCTGAGAAGATGGCTCGGTGGAACTGTGGTGGACCGGGACAGGGTAGTGGCCCGATGGTACCGACCCGGGGGAACCGACTTGGAAACTGGAGAACACAGGGGGGTACAAGGTCCAGAACCGACTGGACTGAGTTAATTGACTGATTGCGGTCTGGATTTTAGGTCCTTTCCCACCCAAGTCCCGACTGAAGACAACAGCCCACCGAGGGGGATAGAAAGCCACCGCACAGCCAGAGAGATCCCATGGGCCAGCGTCTGCGGGCAAACGGGCTCTCCCGACATACAGTTAGGTCCAGAAATATTTGGACAGTGACACAAGTTTTGTTATTTTAGCTGTTTACAAAAACATGTTCAGAAATACAATTATATATATAATATGGGCTGAAAGTGCACACTCCCAGCTGCAATATGAGAGTTTTCACATCCAAATCGGAGTAAGGGTTTAGGAATCATAGCTCTTTAATGCATAGCCTCCTCTTTTTAAAGGGACCAAAAGTAATTGGACAAGGGACTCTAAGGGCTGCAATTAACTCTGAAGGCGTCTCCCTCGTTAACCTGTAATCAATGAAGTAGTTAAAAGGTCTGGGGTTGATTACAGGTGAGTGGTTTTGCATTTGGAAGCTGTTGCTGTGGCCAGACAACATGCGGTCTAAGGAACTCTCAATTGAGGTGAAGCAGAACATCAAGAGGCTGAAAAAAAAGAAAAAATCCATCAGAGAGATAGCAGACATGCTTGGAGTAGCAAAATCAACAGTCGGGTACATTCTGAGAAAAAAGGAATTGACTGGTGAGCTTTGGAACTCAAAAAGGCCTGGGCGTCCACGGATGACAACAGTGGTGGATGATCGCCGCATACTTTCTTTGGTGAAGAAGAACCCGTTCACAACATCAACTGAAGTCCAGAACACTCTCAGTGAAGTAGGTGCATCTGTCTCTAAGTCAACAGTAAAGAGAAGACTCCATGAAAGTAAATACAAAGGGTTCACATCTAGATGCAAACCATTCATCAATTCCAAAAATAGACAGGCCAGAGTTAAATTTGCTAAAAAACACCTCATGAAGCCAGCTCAGTTCTGAAAAAGTATTCTATGGACAGATGAGACAAACATCAACCTGTACCAGAATGATGGGAAGAAAAAAGTTTGGAGAAGAAAGGGAACGGCACATGATCCAAGGCACACCACATCCTCTGTAAAACATGGTGGAGGCAACGTGATGGCATGGGCATGCATGGCTTTCAATGGCACTGGGTCACTTGTGTTTATTGATGACATAACAGCAGACAAGAGTAGCCGGATGAATTCTGAAGTGTACCGGGATATACTTTCAGCCCAGATTCAGCCAAATGCCGCAAAGTTGATCGGACGGCGCTTCATAGTACAGATGGACAATGACCCCAAGCATACAGCCAAAGCTACCCAGGAGTTCATGAGTGCAAAAAAGTGGAACATTCTGCAATGGCCAAGTCAATCACCAGATCTTAACCCAATTGAGCATGCATTTCACTTGCTCAAATCCAGACTTAAGACGGAAAGACCCACAAACAAGCAAGACCTGAAGGCTGCGGCTGTAAAGGCCTTGCACAGCATTAAGAAGGAGGAAACCCAGCGTTTGGTGATTTCCATGGGTTCCAGACTTAAGACAGTGATTGCCTCCAAAGGATTCGCAACAAAATATTGAAAATAAAAATATTTTGTTTGGGTTTGGTTTATTTGTCCAATTACTTTTGACCTCCTAAAATGTGGAGTGTTTGTAAAGAAATGTGTACAATTCCTACAATTTCTATCAGATATTTTTGTTCAAACATTCAAATTAAACGTTACAATCTGCACTTGAATTCTGTTGTAGAGGTTTCATTTCAAATCCAATGTGGTGGCATGCAGAGCCCAACTCGCGAAAATTGTGTCACTGTCCAAATATTTCTGGACCTAACTGTATACACAGCCGGGGAGCGGACTCCCATCGCTGAAGCGCAGGCAGTCTACACATACACTACACGGTACAGGAGAAAGGCTAAGACCACCGAACCGGGTGGGGGAAGAGACGCAGCCGGATGCGGGCACCGACCACCATCAACTTTGTTTATCAGAGACTTGTGTGTTTGTCAATAACAGTGAGTACAACAGTGCCATCCGGCCGCGCACCGCCCTGCACTGCCCAGCTATTAACCCCCAATGGGTCCCGAGGCCATTATCCCTGCCCATGGAGGGGTTAACATTAGAGATGAGCGATGTTCGAGGTTCGCCAATTTCATGTTCGAGTGATTTTGGGGGGTGCTCGAGATCGAACTCGAACTCGAGCTTTTTGCTAAAAGCTCGACAGTTCGAGTTACGTTCGAGAACGGATCGATCACCAAAAGCAGGGCTTTTTACAGCTACAGTGTGCAGGGAGCCATCACTGGCAGCCTGCGGTAAACTGGTAACCAATGTAAATATCGGGTATCCAAGCAAAGCGCTTTGCTTGGTAACCCGATATTTACCCTGGTTACTGTTCAGGGAGCAGACACTTCCCCGCTCGGCTCCGCCCCCTCCTGCACTCGGCATGTACACACACACACACACTCACACTCACCTGTCCCCAGCCATGCAGTCCCCGGCACTGACGTCCTCAGCGCCACATGGCCCCGCTAGGCTCCACTCACCTCGCACTTTGCTGCCTGCACACATGGCCCCACTAGGCTCCACCCACCTCGCACTCCGCACACATTACCCTGCTTGGCTCCACCCACCTAGCACTCCGCACACATTACCCTGCTTGGCTCCACCCATCTCGCACTCTGCACACATTACCCCACTAGGCTTCACCCACCTCGCACTCCGCACACATTACCCTGCTTGGCTCCACCCACCTTGCACTCCACACACATTACCCCGCTTCGCTCCACCCACCTTGCACTCCGCACACATTACCCTGCTCGGTTTACCTGCGGTGATGTAGTCCTGCCCTCCCAACCTCAGCGCTGTCACTGTCCTCCATGTCCGCTGCTTGTCACATCTCCTCCTCTCGCTGCCGACCCGAGACTGTCACTAGCGGTGATGTCACAGACTCTAGCGATACTTGGCTGTGATGGCGGCGGTCATTGAACTCAATGACAGCTCTGCTATCAGGAGTGCAGCGATCACTGCAGGTAATGTACCTCGCTAAGATCCTGACAGCAGCACTTGTCATGCCCTGCAGTGACCTGGGCTGACCTATTGATGTTAGCTCAGGTCACTGCATTGCTCTCCCAGCCAATGGGGAACATTTTGTTCTTCATTGACTGGGACAGTGACTATGGTATGGATCGTCATGGGAACCCATTGGATTAGAGCAGACCTGGATTTGTTTTTCTTTCTAATAAATTGGTGAAAGCGGGAATGTTTTGGGGAGTGTTTTTTCAAATAAAAATGTGTTTGTCGTCTATTTTTTTTTTTTTATTACTGACTGGGTTTGTGATGTCGGGTATGTGATAGACACCTGACCTCACGAACCCCAGGGCTTGATGCCAGGTGACATTACACATCTGGTAGTAACCCCATATATTACCCTGTTTGCCACTGCACAAGGGCACGGGATGAGCTGGGGCGAAGCACCAGGATTGGCGCATCTAATGAATGTGCCACTTCTGGGGCGGCTGCGGCCTGCTATTTTTAGGCTGGGGAGAGTCCAATAACCATGGACTTTCCTAGTCTGAGAATATCAGACCCCAGCTGTCCGCATTACCTTGGCTGGTGATCCAATTTTGGGGGGACCCCCACTTGTTGTTTTTTTTTTAATTATTTATTTAATTTAAAATACCAGCGTGGGGTGCCCTCAGTTTTGGATTACCAGCGAAGATGAAGTTGCCAGCTGTGGTCTGCTGGCTGCAGCCGTCTGCTTTACCTTAGCTGACTATCAAAAATAGGGGGAACCCCACGTCATTTTTTTTTTAATTTATTTTTTTTTTGGCTAAATACAAGGCTAAGCACCCCTTAGTGCCACATGAAAGGCACCAAAGGGTGCAAAATTACAAAATTCAGGAGAGTGGGACATTGTGTCTTTCTGCCATTATAATGACAGAAAAGACTGATATGAAGTGTACAAGCACAGGAAAATCACCAGAGCGCTCTACGCTGTGAAAAGCAGTAGAAAATGGCACTGGAGTGAACATGTGACCGCCTCATGTACGTTGAAGCTATGGATCCTAGGTAAATTTATGTATTTTCCCTCCTTCAGTTTTTTTGCAGTACGCAAAAAAATGGAAGGCACACGGATGACAAACAGATGACTTACGGACCGTATACGGAACGGAAAAGGATGCCACACGGATGCACCCATGAAAAAAAACGACCGTTTTTTGCGGCTGCAAAAACGGATTGGTCATGTGAATGTAGCCTTATTCTGATCTGTCGTTTATAATCAGCAGGCAGAAATAAGTGAATAGCGCCCCCCAGAGTCAGAAAATCTCAGGGGTTTCAGGGGTAGCTGCTACCCTGGAGATCATGATTCAGGCCGGTTTTTCCGGTCCCCGCTCACGTGATCACAGGTATACACCGTATACCGATGATCACATTACAGTAAATGACAGCGCTGATAAAAAATTATTTATCTCCTATCTGGCATGAACAAACATGTCAGATGGGAGATAAATCTCCTCCCCGGTCCCCTCCAATCCCCCGGTGTCACCAAAGTGACCCCCCCCCACCCACTCCCGGAAATTCAAGATGGCCGCACGCACAGCAGCGCGCCGGACGCATTCACCCTACTCCTCTCATGGCACATGCGACAGAAAACTCCTCCCCAGGCTCTGCCAGGTCACCCCCTATAAACCCACCGGTATTCCCCGGTGTCCCACGGTACCTGTGCAGCGTTGATCCCCCATAGCCCCCTCCTTCACAAAAGACGCTGCCGCATGCACAGAGCGGCTGTCAGCTCCGCTTCCTGTGTTCAGACACAGTGAGTGGTGGTAACCATGCATCTGTAAGCTACTGCAATGCCCTGCTCATGAGTAGAGTTGAGTGCGGTTCGCGGTTCGAGGTTCTCCAGTTCTAGGCTCGAGTGATTTTGGGGCCTGTTCTAGATCGAACTAGAACTCGAGCTTTTTGCAAAAGCTCGATAGTTCTAGAAACGTTCGAGAACGGTTCTAGCAGCAAAAGAACAGCTAATTCCTAGCTTGGTTTCCGCTGTAATAGTGTAAGTCACTCTGTGAATCACACTATTATGACATTTCAGTGTATAGTGTGCGGGAACAGCGCCTTCAGATCACTGCTGTTTCTATAATGGCGATCGCCATTTTTTTTTTTTTTTCCTTGTCTTCCTTCCCTAAGCGCGCGCGTCTTGTGGGGCGGGCCAGCATGTCAGCCAATCCCAGACACACACACAGCTAAGTGGACTTTTAGCCAGAGAAGCAACGGCATGTGTGATAGGATGTCCATGTCACATGTCCCTGCATTATAAAACCGGACATTTTCCTCCAGGACGCCATTATCTCTTCTGCGTCTTTGGTGTCAGACATCACTGTCGCAGCTCCGTCCTCCTGAGTCCTATCGCCGATACAGCTGTATGCTCTCCATACACAGCGTTAGACAGCTTAGGGAGAGCACTTTCTATCAGTCCTTTTAAGGGCTCAAACCGGCAGGGTCAGAGCCATAGGTGACAGGTCCTGAAAACAGCGACAGCGTCTGTGTAGCAAAGGTCAGGGATTTCCTCCCTGCATTTCCCTATTAGGAGGGAATAGAAAGGCAGGCTTCCTTTCCTCTACCCAGAGCCCCACAATCCTGGCACTGTACCCTCCTGTCCTCTGCACACTCCAACTCATTATAACTACGCCATTATACTAGCAAACACTCAGTGTACCTAGTGGCATCCTAAACGTGGCTATTGGACTTTGCTATAGTCCCACTAGTGCAAAGACATTTGCAGCACCTCTGCCTGCATTGCACACTCCAACTCATTATAACTAAGCCATTATACTAGCAAACACTCAGTGTACCTAGTGGCATCCTAAACGTGGCTATTGGACTTTGCTATAGTCCCACTAGTGCAAAGACATTTGCAGCACCTCTGCCTGCATTGCACACTCCAACTCATTATAACTAAGCCATTATACTAGCAAACACTCAGTGTACCTAGTGGCATCCTAAACGTGGCTATTGGACTTTGCTATAGTCCCACTAGTGCAAAGACATTTGCAGCACCTCTGCCTGCATTGCACACTCCAACTCATTATAACTAAGCCATTATACTAGCAAACACTCAGTGTACCTAGTGGCATCCTAAACGTGGCTATTGGACTTTGCTATAGTCCCACTAGTGCAAAGACATTTGCAGCACCTCTGCCTGCATTGCACACTCCAACTCATTATAACTAAGCCATTATACTAGCAAACACTCAGTGTACCTAGTGGCATCCTAAACGTGGCTATTGGACTTTGCTATAGTCCCACTAGTGCAAAGACATTTGCAGCACCTCTGCCTGCATTGCACACTCCAACTCATTATAACTAAGCCATTATACTAGCAAACACTCAGTGTACCTAGTGGCATCCTAAACGTGGCTATTGGACTTTGCTATAGTCCCACTAGTTCAAAGACATTTGCAGCACCTCTGCCTGCATTGCACACTCCAACTCATTATAACTAAGCCATTATACTAGCAAACACTCAGTGTACCTAGTGGCATCCTAAACGTGGCTATTGGACTTTGCTATAGTCCCACTAGTGCAAAGACATTTGCAGCACCTCTGCCTGCATTGCACACTCCAACTCATTATAACTAAGCCATTATACTAGCAAACACTCAGTGTACCTAGTGGCATCCCAAACGTGGCAATTGGACTTTGCTATAGTCCCACTAGTGCAAAGACATTTGCAGCACCTCTGCCTGCATTGCACACTCCAACTCATTATAACTAAGCCATTATACTAGCAAACACTCAGTGTACCTAGTGGCATCCTAAACGTGGCTATTGGACTTTGCTATAGTCCCACTAGTGCAAAGACATTTGCAGCACCTCTGCCTGCATTGCACACTCCAACTCATTATAACTAAGCCATTATACTAGCAATTTTTGCTGCCAGTTTAAGGGCCGTAGTTGCATTGTCAGGGATATTTATTCTTTATTATTCTGCTGTTAATAAAGCTAGACCACCACTGCAATCTACACCACCTCTCAATTTTTACTACCACATTTTCAGTGCACAATCTTGTCGCAATCAACATGAGTGGCAAAATGACAGATGCTGGTGGAAAGGGGAAGAGGCGTGGTGGAAAAGGCAAAAAAGGTTTTGTCCGTGGGGAAGGTGGCAAAGCTCCATTATCATCTGCTGAAGATAGACCATCTACCAGCAAAAGTAAGATGTCTACTACTTACTGTGGACAATCCGATGTGCTCCCTTTTTTACGGACACGAACAACAGGAACAAAGGTAGATGATGGCCAAAAAAGGAAAATGCTTGAATGGATCTCAAGTGGTCCAACAAGTGCCCTCTCATACACTTCAAGTACCGCATCCAAAAAACACCAGTCCTCTGAGTTGTCATCCCAATCAAACTTGATTTCTCCCAGCTCTGAAGTCTCCATCAGCCCTGCACAGTATGGTGGAACTGAGATGGCTGAGTCTGCAGAGCTGTTCAGTCACACTATAGCCTGGGAATCAGAGGTCTGCTCCCAAGCTACAGTGACTACAGAACAGGAAATGGTCTGCAGTGATGCCCAGAACCTTTGTGACTCTGATTCAGGCCGTGAGGACCAAGTTTCGGAGCATAATGTTGACCCTTTGTCACAAACTGTAACACCTGTGGTTATAGACAATGAGGAACATACTGATGAAGATGAGACTCAGATACCCGATTGGGATGACAACTTAAATATTCGGTCAAGGCAAGAAGAGGCTCGGTCTGAGGGGGAGGGGAGTGCAAACACAACAATTGATGATGAAGTTCTAGATCCCACCTACTGTCAACCCACAGTCAGGCACTCGAGGAGGTCAACAGAGGTGGTGGAGGAGGATGCAACTGATGACGAAGTTACCTTGTGCCTTCCTGGACAGAGTCGGAGTACTGGTAGCACGTCTACAACTGCATCCTCAGCCACCACTCTGCCTCTGAGCATTATTCGGGGTGGATCAACAGGTCGCATGGCCTCTAAGCCTTGCCTAGCCTGGTCCTTTTTTAACATAGAAAAAGATCGCCCAAATTATGTGATCTGTAAAATTTGTCATGGTTCTCTTAGTAGAGGTCAAAACCTCAGCAGTTTGACAACTTCTTCCATGAATCGTCACATGAATAAATATCATATGGCCCGGTGGGAAGCTCACCGTGCTGCAATGCGGCCTAGCGGAGCGAACCATCCACCGCATGCCCCTTCCAGTGCATCCGCGCGCTCGTCATCTTCTAGGACTGTGGGGACAGCTGTCACACCTGTTTTTCCTCCCACAACTTCCACCACTGTAACCGCAACAGGCAGTTTGCTTGGTAGGTCGTCAGTTGTTTTGGAAGGGGAAACAAGTGAGTGTGTACAGCTCTCTCAGACATCGATAGCACCAACTTTGGATGAAGGCAACATCATGTCTCCGCCTGCACTTTCCTCACAAACCTGCATTTTTCCAGGGACACCCTACTCAACACCGTCTACACACAGCAGCCAGATCTCTGTCCCTCAGACGTGGACAAATAAAAGGCCATTTCCTGCGACCCATGACAAAGCTAAGAGGTTGACTCTATCCCTCTGTAAGCTGTTGGCTACCGAAATGCTGCCTTTCCGCCTAGTGGACACACAGGATTTTAGAGACCTTATGTCTGTCGCTGTGCCCCAGTACCAGATGCCTAGTCGCCACTACTTCTCTAAGAAAGGTGTGCCCGCGCTAGACCAGCATGTCGCACACAACATCACCGCTTCCTTGAGAAACTCTGTGTGTGAACGGGTGCATTTCACCACCGATACTTGGACCAGTAAGCATGGACAGGGACGTTACATGTCGCTCACTGGGCACTGGGTAACTATGGTGATAGATGGTGAAGGGTCTGCTGCACAAGTCTTGCCGTCCCCACGACTTGTGTGTCAATCCTCTGTCTGTCCAAGTTCCGCCACTGCTTCTGCATCCTCCACCTCATCTGGGTCTTCCACCTGCGCCCCAAGCCTGCCTAGTCAGGCCACCAGCGTTCTCACAGCGCAGAAGGAATCACGCACCCCTCATTACTATGCTGGCAGCAGAGTGCAACGGCATCAGGCGGTCTTTAGCTTGACATGTCTTGGGAATAAGAGTCACACAGCTGAGGAGTTGTGGTCAGCTCTGCGGTCCGAGTTTAATAAATGGTTGTCTCCACTCAACCTGCAGCCTGGTAAGGCTGTGTGCGACAATGCTGCAAACCTGGGTGCGGCCCTTCGCCTGGGCAAGGTGACACACGTACCTTGTATGGCTCACGTGTTGAACCTTGTCGTGCAGCAATTTTTAACACACTATCCCGGCCTAGATGGCCTTCTGAACAGGGCACGTAAACTGTCTGCTCACTTCCGCCGTTCAAGCGCCGCAGCTGAGCGACTTGCATCGCTCCAGAAGTCTTTCGGCCTGCCGGTTCATCGCCTGAAATGCGATGTGGCGACACACTGGAATTCAACTCTCCACATGGTACAGCGACTGTGGCAGCACCGCCGTGCCCTGGTGCAATATGTCATGACGTATAGCCTGGGCCAACGAGATGCAGAGGTGGGGCAGATCACCCTGATGGAGTGGTCTCAGATCAAGGACCTATGCACCCTTCTGCACAGTTTCGACATGGCGACGAATATGTTTAGCGCTGACAATGCCATTATCAGCATGACGATTCCAGTCATTTACATGCTGGAGCACACGCTAAACACTATTCGGAGTCAGGGGGTGGGACAACAGGAAGGGGATGAACTACAGGAGGATTCATATGCGCAAGACACAACAACATCACCAAGGTCCAGACGTTCATCATCACCAAGGCGCCAGGCATGGGAGCATGGGGGACAGGGATCAACAAGGGCGCATGGTAGCAGGCGAGATGTTGAGGAAGGTGCAGGAGGACATGAAGAAATGGAGGACGAACTGTCCATGGACATGGAAGACTCAGCAGATGAGGGAGACCTTGGTCAAATTTCAGTTGAAAGAGGTTGGGGGGAGATGTCAGAGGAAGAAAGAACGGTTAGCACCTCTATGCCACAAACACAGCGTGGACTTGGTCCGCATGGCTGCGCAAGACACATGAGTGCCTTCTTGTTGCACTACCTCCAACATGACCCTCGTATTGTCAAAATTAGAAGTGATGATGACTACTGGCTTGCCACACTATTAGATCCCCGGTACAAGTCCAAATTTTGTGACATAATTCCAGCCATAGAAAGGGACGCACGTATGCAGGAGTATCAGCAGAAGCTGTTACTCGATCTTAGATCCGCTTTTCCACCAAACAACCGTGCAGGTGCAGGGAGTGAATCTCCCAGTTGTAACTTGACAAACATGGGACGGTCTCGTCATCTTCAACAGTCTACACGTACCAGTAGGACCGTATCTGGTGCTGGTAACAGCAATTTTATGGAATCTTTTCATAATTTTTTTAGACCCTCCTTTGCAAGGCCACCAGAGACAACAAGTCTGACACATAGTCAACGGCTGGAGAGGATGATACAGGAGTATCTACAAATGAACATCGATGCCATGACTTTGCAAATGGAGCCTTGCTCATTTTGGGCTTCAAATCTAGAAAAATGGCCTGACCTCTCCACTTACGCCTTGGAGATTTTGTCGTGTCCAGCTGCCAGCGTTGTCTCTGAACGTGTCTTCAGTGCTGCTGGGTGTGTGCTGACTGATAAGCGCACGCATCTGTCCAGTGACAATGTGGACAGACTGACGTTCATCAAAATGAACAAGTCATGGATCCAGAAGGAATTTACTACCCCTGTGTCATCCTGGGGAGAGTAAATGCTTGTGGATTTGGAATGTGCTTGATGCAAATCTAGCTGTGAAGTGTACAACTAGGGCACAAGTGCTGCCACTGAAGGGGTGGGTGTGTGTGGGGCACAATTTTTGGAAAAAAGGGAGACTCCGCTTGGAGTAACCCTTGCTTACATTGTTTTTAAAAGAAGCCAAGATGAACAAGTCATGGTTCAGCAAAGACTTTGCTACCTACCCCGGTGTCATCCTGGGGACGGTTAAGAATAGCGTATTTTTGAATGTGCTTGATGCAAATCTAGCTGTGAAGTGTACAACTAGGGCACAAGTGCTGCCACTGAATGGGTGGGTGTGTGGGGCACAATTTTTGGAAAAAAGGGAGGCTCCGCTTGGAGTAACCCTTGCTTGATGTGTTTTTAAAAGAAGCCAAGATGAACAGAGCTGGGATCAGGAAAGACTTTGCTACCTACCCCGGTGTCATCCTGGGGACGGATAAGAACGGCGTAATTTGGAATGTGATTGATGCAAATCTAGCTGTGAAGTGTACAACTAGGGCACAAGTGCTGCCACTGAATGGGTGGGTGTGTGGGGCACAATTTTTGGAAAAAAGGGAGGCTCCGCTTGGAGTAACCCTTGCTTGATGTGTTTTTAAAAGAAGCCAAGATGAACAGAGCTGGGATCAGGAAAGACTTTGCTACCTACCCCGGTGTCATCCTGGGGACGGATAAGAACGGCGTATTTTTGAATGTGCTTGATGCAAATCTAGCTGTGAAGTGTACAACTAGGGCACAAGTGCTGCCACTGAATGGGTGGGTGTGTGGGGCACAATTTTTGGAAAAAAGGGAGGCTCCGCTTGGAGTAACCCTTGCTTGATGTGTTTTTAAAAGAAGCCAAGATGAACAGAGCTGGGATCAGGAAAGACTTTGCTACCTACCTCGGTGTCATCCTGGGGACGGATAAGAACGGCGTATTTTTGAATGTGCTTGATGCAAATCTAGCTGTGAAGTGTACAACTAGGGCACAAGTGCTGCCACTGAATGGGTGGGTGTGTGGGGCACAATTTTTGGAAAAAAGGGAGGCTCCGCTTGGAGTAACCCTTGCTTGATGTGTTTTTAAAAGAAGCCAAGATGAACAGAGCTGGGATCAGGAAAGACTTTGCTACCTACCCCGGTGTCATCCTGGGGACGGATAAGAACGGCGTATTTTTGAATGTGCTTGATGCAAATCTAGCTGTGAAGTGTACAACTAGGGCACAAGTGCTGCCACTGAAGGGGTGGGTGTGTGTGAGGCACAATTGTTGGAAAAAAGGGAGACTCCGCTTGGAGTAACCCTTGCTTACATTGTTTTAAAAGAAGCCAAGATGAACAAGTCATGGTTCAGCAAAGACTTTGCTACCTACCCCGGTGTCATCCTGGGGACGGTTAAGAATAGCGTATTTTTGAATGTGCTTGATGCAAATCTAGCTGTGAAGTGTACAACTAGGGCACAAGTGCTGCCACTGAATGGGTGGGTGTGTGGGGCACAATTTTTGGAAAAAAGGGAGGCTCCGCTTGGAGTAACCCTTGCTTGATGTGTTTTTAAAAGAAGCCAAGATGAACAGAGCTGGGATCAGGAAAGACTTTGCTACCTACCCCGGTGTCATCCTGGGGACGGATAAGAACGGCGTATTTTTGAATGTGCTTGATGCAAATCTAGCTGTGAAGTGTACAACTAGGGCACAAGTGCTGCCACTGAAGGGGTGGGTGTGTGTGAGGCACAATTGTTGGAAAAAAGGGAGACTCCGCTTGGAGTAACCCTTGCTTACATTGTTTTAAAAGAAGCCAAGATGAACAAGTCATGGTTCAGCAAAGACTTTGCTACCTACCCCGGTGTCATCCTGGGGACGGTTAAGAATAGCGTATTTTTGAATGTGCTTGATGCAAATCTAGCTGTGAAGTGTACAACTAGGGCACAAGTGCTGCCACTGAATGGGTGGGTGTGTGGGGCACAATTTTTGGAAAAAAGGGAGGCTCCGCTTGGAGTAACCCTTGCTTGATGTGTTTTTAAAAGAAGCCAAGATGAACAGAGCTGGGATCAGGAAAGACTTTGCTACCTACCCCGGTGTCATCCTGGGGACGGATAAGAACGACGTATTTTGGAATGTGCTTGATGCAAATCTAGCTGTGAAGTGTACAACTAGGGCACAAGTGCTGCCTCTGAATGGGTGGGTGTGTGGGGCACAATTTTTGGAAAAAAGGGAGGCTCCGCTTGGAGTAACCCTTGCTTGATGTGTTTTTAAAAGAAGCCAAGATGAACAGAGCTGGGATCAGGAAAGACTTTGCTACCTACCCCGGTGTCATCCTGGGGACGGATAAGAACGGCGTATTTTTGAATGTGCTTGATGCAAATCTAGCTGTGAAGTGTACAACTAGGGCACAAGTGCTGCCACTGAATGGGTGGGTGTGTGGGGCACAATTTATGGAAAAAAGGGAGGCTCCGCTTGGAGTAACCCTTGCTTGATGTGTTTTTAAAAGAAGCCAAGATGAACAGAGCTGGGATCAGGAAAGACTTTGCTACCTACCCCGGTGTCATCCTGGGGACGGATAAGAACGGCGTATTTTGGAATGTGCTTGATGCAAATCTAGCTGTGAAGTGTACAACTAGGGCACAAGTGCTGCCACTGAATGGGTGGGTGTGTGGGGCACAATTTTTGGAAAAAAGGGAGGCTCCGCTTGGAGTAACCCTTGCTTGATGTGTTTTTAAAAGAAGCCAAGATGAACAGAGCTGGGATCAGGAAAGACTTTGCTACCTACCCCGGTGTCATCCTGGGGACGGATAAGAATGGCGTATTTTTGAAGGTGCTTGATGCAAATCTAGCTCTGAAGTGTACAACTAGGGCACAAGTGCTGCCACTGAATGGGTGGGTGTGTGGGGCACAATTTTTGGAAAAAAGGGAGGCTCCGCTTGGAGTAACCCTTGCTTGATGTGTTTTTAAAAGAAGCCAAGATGAACAGAGCTGGGATCAGGAAAGACTTTGCTACCTACCCCGGTGTCATCCTGGGGACAGATAAGAACGGCGTATTTTGGAATGTGCTTGATGCAAATCTAGCTGTGAAGTGTACAACTAGGGCACAAGTGCTGCCACTGAATGGGTGGGTGTGTGGGGCACAATTTTTGGAAAAAAGGGAGGCTCCGCTTGGAGTAACCCTTGCTTGATGTGTTTTTAAAAGAAGCCAAGATGAACAGAGCTGGGATCAGGAAAGACTTTGCTACCTACCCCGGTGTCATCCCGGGGACGGATAAGAACGACGTATTTTGGAATGTGCTTGATGCAAATCTAGCTGTGAAGTGTACAACTAGGGCACTAGTGCTGCCTCTGAATGGGTGGGTGTGTGGGGCACAATTTTTGGAAAAAAGGGAGGCTCCGCTTGGAGTAACCCTTGCTTGATGTGTTTTTAAAAGAAGCCAAGATGAACAGAGCTGGGATCAGGAAAGACTTTGCTACCTACCCCGGTGTCATCCTGGGGACGGATAAGAACGGCATATTTTGGAATGTGCTTGATGCAAATCTAGCAGTGAAGTGTACAACTAGGGCACAAGTGCTGCCACTGAATGGGTGGGTGTGTGGGGCACAATTTTTGGAAAAAAGGGAGACTCCGCTTGGAGTAACCCTTGCTTACATTGTTTTTAAAAGAAGCCAAGATGAACAAGTCATGGTTCAGCAAAGACTTTGCTACCTACCCCGGTGTCATCCTGGGGACGGTTAAGAATAGCGTATTTTTGAATGTGCTTGATGCAAATCTAGCTGTGAAGTGTACAACTAGGGCACAACTGCTGCCACTGAATGGGTGGGTGTGTGAGGCACAATTTTTGGAAAAAAGGGAGGCTCCGCTTGGAGTAACCCTTGCTTGATGTGTTTTTAAAAGAAGCCAAGATGAACAGAGCTGGGATCAGGAAAGACTTTGCTACCTACCCCGGTGTCATCCTGGGGACGGATAAGAACGGCGTATTTTTGAATGTGCTTGATGCAAATCTAGCTGTGAAGTGTACAACTAGGGCACAAGTGCTGCCACTGAATGGGTGGGTGTGTGGGGCACAATTGTTGGAAAAAAGGGAGGCTCCGCTTGGAGTAACCCTTGCTTGATGTGTTTTTAAAAGAAGCCAAGATGAACAGAGCTGGGATCAGGAAAGACTTTGCTACCTACCCCGGTGTCATCCTGGGGACGGATAAGAACGGCGTATTTTTGAATGTGCTTGATGCAAATCTAGCTGTGAAGTGTACAACTAGGGCACAAGTGCTGCCACTGAAGGGGTGGGTGTGTGTGGGGCACAATTTTTGGAAAAAAGGGAGACTCCGCTTGGAGTAACCCTTGCTTACATTGTTTTAAAAGAAGCCAAGATGAACAAGTCATGGTTCAGCAAAGACTTTGCTACCTACCCCGGTGTCATCCTGGGGACGGTTAAGAATAGCGTATTTTTGAATGTGCTTGATGCAAATCTAGCTGTGAAGTGTACAACTAGGGCACAAGTGCTGCCACTGAATGGGTGGGTGTGTGGGGCACAATTTTTGGAAAAAAGGGAGGCTCCGCTTGGAGTAACCCTTGCTTGATGTGTTTTTAAAAGAAGCCAAGATGAACAGAGCTGGGATCAGGAAAGACTTTGCTACCTACCCCGGTGTCATCCTGGGGACGGATAAGAACGGCGTATTTTTGAATGTGCTTGATGCAAATCTAGCTGTGAAGTGTACAACTAGGGCACAAGTGCTGCCACTGAATGGGTGGGTGTGTGGGGCACAATTTATGGAAAAAAGGGAGGCTCCGCTTGGAGTAACCCTTGCTTGATGTGTTTTTAAAAGAAGCCAAGATGAACAGAGCTGGGATCAGGAAAGACTTTGCTACCTACCCCGGTGTCATCCTGGGGACGGATAAGAACGACGTATTTTGGAATGTGCTTGATGCAAATCTAGCTGTGAAGTGTACAACTAGGGCACAAGTGCTGCCTCTGAATGGGTGGGTGTGTGGGGCACAATTTTTGGAAAAAAGGGAGGCTCCGCTTGGAGTAACCCTTGCTTGATGTGTTTTTAAAAGAAGCCAAGATGAACAGAGCTGGGATCAGGAAAGACTTTGCTACCTACCCCGGTGTCATCCTGGGGACGGATAAGAACGGCGTATTTTTGAATGTGCTTGATGCAAATCTAGCTGTGAAGTGTACAACTAGGGCACAAGTGCTGCCACTGAATGGGTGGGTGTGTGGGGCACAATTTATGGAAAAAAGGGAGGCTCCGCTTGGAGTAACCCTTGCTTGATGTGTTTTTAAAAGAAGCCAAGATGAACAGAGCTGGGATCAGGAAAGACTTTGCTACCTACCCCGGTGTCATCCTGGGGACGGATAAGAACGGCGTATTTTGGAATGTGCTTGATGCAAATCTAGCTGTGAAGTGTACAACTAGGGCACAAGTGCTGCCACTGAATGGGTGGGTGTGTGGGGCACAATTTTTTGGAAAAAAGGGAGGCTCCGCTTGGAGTAACCCTTGCTTGATGTGTTTTTAAAAGAAGCCAAGATGAACAGAGCTGGGATCAGGAAAGACTTTGCTACCTACCCCGGTGTCATCCTGGGGACGGATAAGAATGGCGTATTTTTGAAGGTGCTTGATGCAAATCTAGCTGTGAAGTGTACAACTAGGGCACAAGTGCTGCCACTGAATGGGTGGGTGTGTGGGGCACAATTTTTGGAAAAAAGGGAGGCTCCGCTTGGAGTAACCCTTGCTTGATGTGTTTTTAAAAGAAGCCAAGATGAACAGAGCTGGGATCAGGAAAGACTTTGCTACCTACCCCGGTGTCATCCTGGAGACGGATAAGAACGGCGTATTTTTGAATGTGCTTGATGCAAATCTAGCTGTGAAGTGTACAACTAGGGCACAAGTGCTGCCACTGAATGGGTGGGTGTGTGGGGCACAATTTATGGAAAAAAGGGAGGCTCCGCTTGGAGTAACCCTTGCTTGATGTGTTTTTAAAAGAAGCCAAGATGAACAGAGCTGGGATCAGGAAAGACTTTGCTACCTACCCCGGTGTCATCCTGGGGACGGATAAGAACGGCGTATTTTGGAATGTGCTTGATGCAAATCTAGCTGTGAAGTGTACAACTAGGGCACAAGTGCTGCCACTGAATGGGTGGGTGTGTGGGGCACAATTTTTGGAAAAAAGGGAGGCTCCGCTTGGAGTAACCCTTGCTTGATGTGTTTTTAAAAGAAGCCAAGATGAACAGAGCTGGGATCAGGAAAGACTTTGCTACCTACCCCGGTGTCATCCTGGGGACGGATAAGAACGACGTATTTTGGAATGTGCTTGATGCAAATCTAGCAGTGAAGTGTACAACTAGGGCACAAGTGCTGCCTCTGAATGGGTGGGTGTGTGGGGCACAATTTTTGGAAAAAAGGGAGGCTCCGCTTGGAGTAACCCTTGCTTGATGTGTTTTTAAAAGAAGCCAAGATGAACAGAGCTGGGATCAGGAAAGACTTTGCTACCTACCCCGGTGTCATCCTGGGGACAGATAAGAACGGCGTATTTTGGAATGTGCTTGATGCAAATCTAGCTGTGAAGTGTACAACTAGGGCACAAGTGCTGCCACTGAATGGGTGGGTGTGTGGGGCACAATTTTTGGAAAAAAGGGAGGCTCCGCTTGGAGTAACCCTTGCTTGCTGTGTTTTTTAAAAATGATCCAAGATGAACAGAGCTGGGATCAGGAAAGACTTTGCTACCTACCCCGGTGTCATCCTGGGGACGGTTAAGAATAGCGTATTTTTGAATGTGCTTGATGCAAATCTAGCTGTGAAGTGTACAACTAGGGCACAAGTGCTGCCACTGAAGGGGTGGGTGTGTGTGGGGCACAATTTTTGGAAAAAAGGGAGACTACGCTTGGAGTCACCTTGCGGTGTTTTACATGATTTTAGAAGGGCGTGCCATGCCTATATCTGTGTGTCCTCCTCTTTTTCCTTGTCCAGCTGTTTTGTTTTCACATGAGTATATGTCCTTGTCACTTTCCCATGTGTTTGTGTTGTGTTGTGAGTTGTTTGTCACCTTTTGGACACCTTTGAGGGTGTTTTCTAGGTGTTTTTCTGTGTTTGTGATTGCCTGCCATTGTTTCCTATGCAGTTCGAGTTCGGTTCGTCGAACGTTCGACGAGCCGAACTCGAACGGGACCTCCGTTCGGCGAACCGACCTCGAGCCGAACCGGGACCGGTTCGCTCATCTCTACTCATGAGGTAAGGAACATAGTTAATCAGGTGAGCTATACTACATTTCCAAATGGAGGTATTTGACTTTATAGTTGCCCTGCTGAATGACTACCAAACATGAGAGTCCGTTATATGCCACAAGAAAACATTCCTAAATAGCGAGGTCTATTGTTTAGCATTCATTCAGCTGGATAACTGGACTTAAAGGGGTATTCCATCTCCAAGATTCTATCCCCAATATATAGTAGGTGGAATAGCAATAATATCAGCAAATACCATTTTTTGGAAATGTAGAATAGTTCTCCTGATTAGGCATGCCCTTACCTCATGAGCAGGGCATTGCAGCTTTGGTAGCAACACTTACGACATGGACTCTGCTGCTGTGGACCCGGGGAGAGTGAGTGCAGATTCATTGCACCCACACTCCTCACATGGAGGGTCTGCACTCCTAGAAAATGAGGGATACGTTCCCTGAGCGTGTCCCCCCATATTCTAGACGGTCTAGAGTCATCGTGGGACCCCCTTATTTTTTTTCCTTACAATAAATTGGTTAAAGAGGGAATGTTTTGGGGATTATTTTATCAAATACATTTTTTTTTGTCTATTTTTTTGTTAGTACTGACAGTTTGTAATGTCGGGTATCTGATAGACGCCATGACATCACAAACTGCTGGGCTTGATGTCAGGTGACCTTACAGCTAGTATCAACCCCATTTATTACCTCGTTTGCCACCACACCAGGGCACGGAATGAGCTGGGGTGAAGGGCCAGGATTGGCGCATCTAGTGGATGCGCCACTTCTGGGGCGCCTGCGGCCTGCTATTTTTAGGCTGTGAAGGGCCAATAACTATGGACCTTCCCACCCTGAGAATACCAGACCACAGCTCTCCACTTTACCTTGGCTGGTGATTCAATTTGGGGGGTCCCTACTTTTTTTTTGCAATTAATAATATTTATAAAATAATTATAAAAAAAGAGCCTGGGGTGACCTCCACATTGGATCCCCAACCACGGTAAAGTTGCCAGCTGTGGTTTTCAGGCTACAGCCGTCTGCTTTACTCTAGCTGGCTATCAAAAATGGGGGGACCCAACGTCATTTTTTTAACTATTTTTTTTAAATAAAAAAAATTAATGGGCTTCCCTGTATTTTGATTGCCAGCCAAGGTAACGCCAGGCAGATGGGGGTGGCAACCCGTAGCTGTCTGCTTTATCTGCGCTGAGAATCAAAAATACCGTGGAGCGCTACGTAATTTGTTTTAAAGATTTATTTTTACAGCACTGTGATGTCCAGCAATCAAAATACAGGGAAGCCCTTTTTGTTTTTAGTTATTTAAATAAATAATTAAAAAAAATATATATATGGGCTCCCGCTGCATTTTTTGTATTGCTAGCTAAGGGTAGTCCAAGCAGCTACTGGCTGCTCACCTCCACTGCTTGGTGTTACCTTCACTGGCAATGGAAAATCCAGGGAAGCATTTTTTATTTTTTTTGCCAAAAAAGTAAAAAAAAAATGACATGGACTTCGTCATATTTTTGTATGCTAGCCAGGTACAGCAGGCAGGTACGGGCTGCCCCCAACTCCCAGCTGCCTATTTGTACCCGGCTGGGAACTAAAAAATATAGGGAAGCCCTTTTTTTAATTATTTCATGAAATAATTAAAAAAAAAAGACGACGTGGTCTTCACCCCATTTTTGTGTCCAGCCGGGTACAACTAGGCAGCTGGGGATTGGATCCGCAGCACAGGTTAGCCCGAGCTTTCTGGGCCCCTCTGCTGCAAATTGCAGTCAGCAGCCGCCCCAGAAAATGGCGCTCTCATAGAAGCTGTATCCAACTCTTCCAGCTGCCCTGATTCCGATGGCTCGTTTGGTAATAATGAATTAATACTAGCTTTGTTTTACTAGCTAGTATTAAGTCAGAGATTCTTAATGTCAGGCAAGTTTGACCCAGCCATTAAGAATCTCCAATAAAGGGTTAAAAAAAAGACACCACACAGAGAAAAAATACTTTAATAGAAATAAATACACAGACACATTTAGAGACTCCATGTTTATTACTCCCTCGCATCCCTCCACGATCCATGGTCTTCTGTCTTCTTTCTCCTTCAGCCCATGCAGCTCTTCTCCATCAGCAGCACTGCATGGGAGAAAGACGCTGCTGCTCCCCGTGTAGGCTTTTCACTCCGTGAGTGAGCAGTGCTGCTGGCTTAGCGGTAACGTCACCTCTGACAGACGGGTTACCATAGCAACGGTGCTCCGATCACGTGATTCCCGGTGCCGCGGCGTGCTGTTAGCGGTGACGTCACCGCTAACAGGCGCGTTGCTATGGCAACGGTGATCTCTGTTATTGACCGGCTGTGTCAGCCGGTCAGTAACGGAACAGCGAATCAGAACGGGGAGTCGACCGTGAGCCAGAGCATATCGCTGGTACACTGCAATACACAAACATGCACTGTGTACCGGAGAGATGCACTGACAGGTCCTAGCATGACGTCAAAGCCATGTGACCAGTCTGTAGCTAATGAGATAACAGACACGTGGCTGGTCACATGCTATTTTGACATCATGATAGGTCCTGTCATCACTGCTGGTTACCGGGAGAACGCAGCGATTATCTGATGGAAAGCTGCGAGAGACAGAGTGCAGGACGGATCGCGGGGACATGTAAGTGTTATTGCAATGTTTATTAACTGTATGTGTACATTTATAATGTGTTTTTATGTGTTTGTGATTGCCTCCCATTGTTTTCAATGGGGTTCGTCGAACGGTTCGTCGAACGGGGCACCTTCACCACTACACCTTCACCACATCCCATGGGTGGCAACACAAACTTAAACACGGCTCCAGCCATACACCTACCTACCACCTCTCTAAGTAGCACCAGCAGCCTTTCAGAGCAAAGTGACCCCGGGTCCGGAGGCGCTCGAGCCACCCACCAACGAGCCCGGATCCGAGCGGCTCGGCGGCAGCCGAGCGGTACATAAGTCTCTGGGAAACTCGAATAATTTCACATTGGACCTAACGGCAAGTTGTGGTGACTGGGGAAAAGGCTGAAATGGACAGGAAAAGACAGAAACAGTATGGTCACAGCCTGTAGAAGGTGCGTGACTGCATTTTTGGTGTCTTGAAATAACGTGCTCAGAGCAGAACAGCTCTCAAGCCAAATCGCTTTTTTGACAAACAAAACAGAGGTCTTTCGGTCTCTCCCGCTCCCCCCCTCTTTCATACTCACTGATCACTGACTGATCACTGGTACGGCACTGCACGGCTGTCACACTGCTCTGGTGGCTTCTCCAGCTTTTAAAAATGCCGCCCCCCCAATTTTGATACTAGCCAAAGTAAAGCCACATGGCTGAAGGCTGGTATTCTCAGGATAGGGAGCCCCACATTATGGGGAGCCCCCAGCCTAAAAATATCAGCCAGCAGCTGCCCAGATATGCCATATCCATTATATGCCACTGTCCCTGGACTCTACCCGGCTCATCCAGAATTGCCCTGGTGCGGTGGCAATCGGGTTAATGAGAAGTTAATGGCAGCCCATAGCTGTCACTAAGTCCTAGGTCAGTGATGGCGAACCTATGGCACGCGTGCCAGCCGGGGCACGCAGAGCCCTTACTGCTGTCACGCGCACTGTCGCCTCATCCTGCTGCTTTGAACTGCTAGCACGACCCAGTTCAAAGAAGGTTGTGCCAGCAGTTCAAAGTTGTGTTGGAGCGTAGGGATATTTCTCCTCGCTCTGACACTCCTCCTCCTAGGCCGCAGGTCTTTTGCCTAGGAGACGGAGGAGCATCAGTAAGCGGCATCGGCGTAATGACGTCTTCTGGTCTCGCGGGAACTGAGGATTCAGTGGTGCGCAGCGGAGGAGCGGGTGCTGGAAGGTGAGTTGTTGTGGTTTTTTTTTGTTTGTATTTTTAACTTGTGTAAGGCAGTGCCAAGATGGGGGCAGTGCCAGCATGGGGGAAACATGCATGCCAGGGTCGAGGAAACAAACATGCCAGCATGGGGAAACATACATGCCAGCATGGAGAAACATACATGCCAGGATGGAGGAAACATGCATGCCAGCATTGGGAAAGATATATGCCACGATGGAGTAAACATGCATGCCAGGATGGGGAAAATATACATGCCAGGATGGGGAAAATATACATGCCAGGATGGAGGAAACATACATGCCAGGATGGGGGAAACATACATGCCAGGATGGAGGAAACATGCATGACAGGATGGGGAAACATGCATGCCAGGATGGAGGAAACATGCATGACAGGATGGGGAAACATGCATGCCAGAATGGAGGAAACATACATGCCAGAATGGAGGAAACATGCATGCCAGGATGGGGAAACATACATGCCAGGATGGGGAAACATGCATGACTGATTGGGGAAACATACATGCCAGGATAGGGGAAACATACATGCCAGGATGGGGGAAACATGCATGCCAGGATGGGGGAAACATGCCTGACAGGATGGGGTAAACATGTATGCTAGAATTGTGCAAAGATGCATAACAGGATGGGGAAAACATACATGCCAGGATGGGGTACATTTACCAGGATGGGGGGCATGTTAGGATGGGAAATATTTACCAGGATGGGGGAACGTTTTGGGATGGGGAACATTTACCATGAAGGGGAATATGCCAGGAAGGGAAACATTTTCCAGGATGGGGGTACATTTACCAGGATTAACATTTACCAGGATGGTGGAACATTTACCAGGACGGGAGAACATTTATCAGGAATGGGGTACATGCCAGGATGGAGGAACATTTACCAGGATGAGTGTGAGGTTTTCTGACTTTTTGCCTTGTTTTGCCATTTTGCTTTAATCTGTTTTTTCTTCATTGGCCATCTTGCTTCCTGTTCTGTTGCCCTCACCTTTGCCCTCAGTCAATATGGATTCCTCAGCTTCTATGTTCCCACCCTGTTCCCTGCCAATTACCTGCTTAAGCCATCTCAGCTGATGGACCAGTGCTTCTGAATCCTGTTTGCAGTCTGCCTGTAACCTGATCTCTTGAAGTCTTTGGAAGAACTACCTTTCTGCCATTCTCTGTTTTGGATCCCTGGAACTCGTGTCCACACAGGAAACTTTCTGCTCTGCCATGGACGTTTACAAGTACAGTAAGAGAGACTGAATTATACTTTGACACTTCTGCTGAAATTTGAGGATCCATTCCTGCTTAATTTGTTCCCAGCCTCTGCACCCTGCAACTGTTTAACCCTTCATGTTTTGTGCACTTACTTGTATGAAGTAATACAAGAACTGTTTAGCAAACCTGTGTCTCTGTGTTTATCTTGTACCCTTGCACTAGACTCTATACAAACAGTATTTAACACATTACAATGAGGAACATTTATCAGGATGGGGAATATTTACCAGGATGTGGAATATGCTGGGATGGGATACATTTACCAGGATGGGGCCATGGGGACAAATATACCAGGATGTAGGAAATATATACCAGGATAGGGGATATGTTTACCAGGAAGTGGCCCAGCAGGGGGACATAACTACACAATGAAAGGGGAGGGTAGCAACTCGTATGTCTTTATAGGATTTCAAGACGTTCAGACCTTGAAATTTAGGTAAGGACTACAGGGTGAAATGTGATTGCATTCCATGCTAAAATCTCTGTCTGTCTAATATGCTGCAATTATTTCCAGAAAGATCAATCCAACTGCTGTGTCTAGAAAGGTGGCAGTGGCTCAGCTCAATGTGTGGTAAGCAGGCATGAGCGTGATGCCCACTGCTGAAGAGAAGAGAAGACTGCAAAGGTAAGGTTAAAATCAATTATTTACATAATAGGATTGGTTGGCACATCGGAAAAAAAAATGGGTTTAGGGCTACAGTTTGGGCAGTTGACCTGCAAAAGGTTCGCCATGACTGTCCTAGGTTAATTATGGCAGGCGTCTATGAGACACCCCCAATGACACACGTCTGCGAGACACCTGTAAGTGAAAGTAAATAAACACATATACCCAAAAAAATTTTTTAATTTGGAATAAAAGACAACCCCCCCCTCCCTTTCACCACTTTATTAAAATCCCCAAATACCCCTCCAGGTCCGGCGTAATCCACATGAGGTCCCACGACGCATCTAGCTCTGCTACATGAAGCTGACCGGAGCGGCCGTAGATCACCGCTGCTCTCTGTCAGCTCCACGCAGCAACTGGAGTGAGCCATGCAATCAGCGGTGCCGTCACTCAGGTTACCCGCGGCTACCACTCTCAGGTGGAGGACTGCAGCTGGCCGCGGGTAACCTGAGTGATGGCACTGCTGATTGCGTGACTCACTTCAGTCACTCAGGGGATTTGTGAGTTCATGTTTATTTACTTTCACTTACAGGTTAATCATTAGGGATGTCTCATAGACACCTGCCATGATTAACCTAGGACTTAGTGGTAGCTATGGGCTGCCATTAATACCTGCCATTAATACCTTATTACCCCGATTGCCACCGCACCAGGGCAATTCGGGATGAGCTCTGAAGAGTCCCAGGACTGTCGCATCTAATAGATGCGGCTATTCCGGGCGGCTGCTGGCTGACTTTTTTAGGCTGGGGGGCTTCCTATAACGTGGGGATCCCCATCCTGAGAATACCAGCCTTCAGCCGTGTGGCTTTACTTTGGCTGGTATCAATATTGAGGTGGACCACACGCTGTTTTTTTAAATTATTTATTTATTTTACTGCACTACATAGACCCACACACTGGCGGTTGTGATTGGTTGCAGTGAGACAGCTGTCACTCAGCATGGGGGCGTATCTGAATGCAACCGATCGTAAGCGCCGGTGAGCGGGGGAAGCAGGGAATACGAGATGGAATAATAAGCGGCCGGCATTCTCAAAAGCTGGAGAAGCCGCCAGAGCAGTGGGACAGTTATGCAGTGCCGCGCCGGTGATTGGTCAGTGATTGGTGAGTATGAGAGAGGGGGGGGGGAGAGAGACACCAACAGACAGAGAGAGTGACCAAAAGACCTGCATTCTGTTTGTCAAAAAAGCAATTTATGGAGCTGCTAGCAGCTACTGGACACTTTGTTCAGGCCTTGCAAGGACTATTTATTAGTGGGATCTACGAACACTCTCCCGCACACAATACAGTCTATCACCACCGCCAGCTCCCTATCATTGCGTGTTCACAAAATGGCCGCTGGCTTATATAGCCCCTATGATGCTGTGCTGCCAAGCCAATCACAGTAACACCACAACAAAGATGGCCTGCGTCGTTACTGTGAGGGCAAGCAATATCAGAAGTGTTCATTGGCTGGAAACAGACGCCAGGAAATCAGAACTGAAAATGAAAGTATTGGCGCAGATGTTGTTTTATCCGTCGGATACTGAATGGTGGCGAATGCATTTGCTCATCCCTAATCATATGCACATTTGTTGTGAACATACACAGGTAAATGCACTTATGTCCCAAAACTGTTGCATCTAATGTATGCGGCAATTCTGGGCGGCTGCTGACTGATATTGTTAGGCTGGGGGGCTCCCCATAACGTGGAGCTCCCCATCCTGAGAATATCAGCCTTCAGCCGTATGGCTTTATCTGGCTGGTATTAAAATTGGGGGGACCGCACGCCGTTTTTTTTTATTTAATTATTTATTATTATTTATTTCACTGCACAGTATACACACACCAACCGGCTGCTGTGATTGGGTGCAGTGAGACACCTGTCACTCAGCGTGGGGGCGTGTCTCACTGCAACCAATCATAGGCGCCGAAAAGCAGGAAAGCAGGGAATACGAGATTGTTTAATGAGCGGCCGACTTTTTCAAAAGGGGAAAAGTCGCCGGAGTTTAGTGAACAGCTGTGCAGCGCCGCGGCAGTGATCGGGGAACGGTAAGTATGAGAGAGGGGGGAGACTGACCGACAGACTGTGAGAGGGGGACAGACAAGACAGAGAGAGACCGACAGACAGACAGACAGAGAAACCGACAGACGGACTGAGGGAGATAGAATGAAAAAAAAAAATGACCGACATCGCTAGTAAAAAGCACAAAACGTGCGTTTTGGACATCGGAGTGCCACACAATGTTTTCACGTAAAATCTTTCATGTAATCTCAAAAAGTAACATACACCAGCTCTATCTCACTATTGGGTATGTGCCCTTAACATTTCCGCCATGAAAATTCATTTTGGTGTCATTTTGGAAGGTTTTCTGGTGAGTCCGTAAAAATGGCGTAAAACTCGGACAAAATTGTTCACAGCTGTGACTTTTGAGTGATAAATGCTTCAAGGGGTCTTCCCCATGCTGTTGCCATGTCATTTGAGCACTCTTCTAAGACTTTTGTGACTAGAGTTGAGCGCGGTTCGCGGTTCGAGGTTCTCCAGTTCTAGGCTCGAGTGATTTTGGGGGCTGTTCGAGATCGAACTAGAACTCGAGCTTTTTGCAAAAGCTCGATAGTTCTAGATATGTTCAAGAACGGTTCTAGCAGCAAAAAGCAGGGCTTTTTACAGCTACAGTGTGCAGGAGCCATCGCTGGCAGCCTGCCAGAAGCTGGTAACCAAGATAAACATCGGGTATCCAAGCAAAGCGCTTTGGTTAGTAACCCGATGTTTATCCTAGTTACGTGCAGGAAGCCCACACTTCGCCGCTCAGCTCGCTCCGCCCCCTCCTGCCCGCGGCATGTACACACACACACACACACACACACACACACACACACACACACACACACACACACACACACACACACACACACACACACACACACACACACACACACACACACACACACACACCCACCCCCGCTCGGCTTACCTGCGGTGATGAAGTCCCGCCATCCCGACCTCAGCGCTGTCACTGTCCTCCATGGCCGCCGCTTGTCACATCACCTCTCGCTTCCGACCCGAGACTGACTAGCGGTGACGTCACGGGCCTCTCGCGATACTTGGTGTGAAGGCGCCGGTCATTGAACTCAGTGACAGGGGCTGTCGGCAGTGCTGGAGATCAGCGCAGGTAATGTACCTCGCTGACAGCAGCACTTGTCATGCCCTGCAGTGACCTGGGCTGACCCATTGATGTTAGCTCAGGTCACTGCACTGCTCTCCCAGCCAATGGTGAACATTCTGCTCTTCATTGACTGGGACAGTGTGGATCGTCATGGCAACCCCTTGGATTACAGCAGACCTGGATTTGTTTTTCATTCTAATAAATTGGTTAAAGAGGGAATGTATTGGGGAATGTATTGGCTTGATGCCAGGTGACATTACACATCTGGTATTAACCCCATATATTACCCCGTTTGCCACCGCACCAGGGCACGGGATGAGCTGGGGCGAAGCACCAGGATTGGCGCATCTAATGGATGCGCCACTTCTGGGGCGGCTGCGTCCTGCTATTTTTAGGCTGGGGAGAGTCCAATAACCATGGACCTCCCTAGTCTGAGAATATCAGGCCCCAGCTGTCTGCTTTACCTTGGCTGGTGATCCAATTTTGGGGGACCCCTACGTGTTTTTTTTTTTTTTAATTATTTATTTAATTTAAAATAACAGCGTGGGGTGTCCTCAGTTTTGAATTACCAGCCAAGGTGAGGTTGCCAGCTGTGGTCTGCAGGCTGCAGCCGTCTGCTTTACCCTAGCTGGCTACAAAACTAGGGGGAACCCTACGTCATTTTTTTTTTTCATTTTTTTGGCTAAATACAAAGCTAAGCACCCCTTAGTGCCACATGAAAGGCACCAAAGTGTGCTCCACTTATTCTCCACTTTTTCTCCACTTTTTTCTCTACTTTTTTTCTCCACTTTATCTTCACTTTATCTTCACTTTATCTTCACTTTATCTTCACTTTATCTCCACTTTATCTCCACTTTTTCTCCACTTTTTCTCCACTTTTTCTCCACTTTATCTTCACTTTATCTTCACTTTATCTTCACTTTATCTCCACTTTATCTCCACTTTATCTCCACTTTATCTCCACTTTATCTCCACTTTATCTCCACTTTTTCTCCACTTTTTCTCCACTTTTTCTCCACTTTTTCTCCGTTCTTTTTCTCCACTTTTTCTCCGTTCTATTTCTCCGTTCTTTTTCTCCGTTCTTTTTCTCCGTTCTTTTTCTCCGTTCTTTTTCTCCGTTCTTTTTCTATGGTCGGTCTACCCATTAGCTCTGCCATGCATAGTGCAGCTCTACACCTACTGCACATGTTACTTTATGATTGACATCTCTTTCGTACCAGAGCTGTCTAAGCCTACTCTGACCCCATATTTGTCATTACTATATTGTCCTTGTACTGTATTATGACATTTGTATCATGTGTTTCTCTAGTCCCTTCCACGACAGCATAGGAGGTTGTCTCTCCACGCCCTAATTGGGACAGGAAGTTCAAGAGGTTTAAAAGGACCCTCCCACCTCCCATAGCCAGTGTCTTTCCTGTCCCCATGGGGCATGGAGAGGTTTTGTTTTTTCTCCTATGCTGTGGTGGCCGGCGAACTGCAGTATATTTTTTTTTTTTTTCCCCCCTATTACCTTCAGCCGGACGGCATCGGTCGGGCCTTCACCGCTCCTCCCTTGCTGTTCCCTCACGCTGTGGGGGACCGCTGCTCCAGCCTTCCGGATCCTCCTGAGGGGTGATGCAGGCTGTTGAGCTCCCCGGCCGGCGTCCTCCCTGAGCCGCCGGCCGCCTCCCGCATGCACGCTGCCGGAGCGATCCGGAAGTGCTCCCGGAGGCGGGACTTCTGGTCTTGCGGACTTCCGGTCGAGCGCTTCCGGTTTGCGGAGGCAGCGTGGAGGCACGCCGACTGCGACTCGACCTGCCCAGGACCGGATGCGGGAGGCGGGGAAACGTGCACCGTCACTGGGGAGGCAGGCCCTTGTCCATAAGGGCTGCCACGAAGACATCAGATCATGGTAAGACCGTGCTCCCTGTCATGTCTTCCGCTGCAGCTGCCTCTGCAGAACCCAGTGTGCCCCCTGCTACTGTGAGTATGGAGGGGTCTGGTCCCTCGGACATAGGTCTCATCAGTGATTATGGCTCTCTGCTCTGTGTTTTCTAGGAGGACAAGGCCACCAAGAAAACTGACAGAAATGAGAAATCAGAGAAGCCTGAGAAGTCAGAAAAAACTGACAAGTCCGATAAGCCTGATAGACCTGACAGAGTGGACAAAATTAAAAAATGTCCCATCTGTATAAAGAAGCTCCCTGCAGTATGGGATAAAAAGCTTTGCCAGCAATGTACGGACCAGGTTATTAGGGCCGAACAACCATCTCTGATAGATGAGTTGCGGTCCATGATGAAACAGGAGATTAGGGCCTCACTGGCTTCTCTCCCTGTGCCTGGCCCTGTTCCTGGCCCTGTTCCTGGCCCTGTTCCTGGCCCTGTTCCTGGCCCTGTGCCTGGCCCTGTTCCTGGCCCTGCTCCTGGCCCTGCTACTGGACCCTCTCCTCCAAAAAAGAGGAGACTCCAGTCGACCCCTTCTGATCAGGAGGACGCTGATTCCACCTCTGAGGGTCCTGATGAAGGATTTCCATCTGGGGGGTCTGACCAGTCCTTTCTTTTTCACTCAGAAGAGTTGGGGGATCTTATTGAGGCAGTTCGGAGCACTATGGGTTTAGAGGAAGTGCAGTCTCTTCCTTCAATCCAGGACGAAATGTTTGCTGGCCTGAAGTCAGTCAAACAGTTGGGATTCCCAGTTCATGCCAATATATTGGATATTGTTTCTCAGGAATGGGAATGTCCTGAGAGGCGGGTACGGAGTGACCTTAGACGCCGGTTTCCTCTGGAACCTTCGGGACTACATTGGGAGATCCCAAGAGTAGACGTTCAGGTGGCTAGGGTAGCTAAGCAAACGGCTCTTCCCTTTGAGGATACTTCCCAACTGAAGGATCAAATGGATAGGAAGGTAGAGGGCCTGATGAATCGGTCCTGGGAGGCATCGTCTTCCTCTATTCAAGCCAACATTGCCTCCACCTGCGTATCCAGGTCCCTAATTAGGTGGTTGGACCAGTTGGAGGCTCATATTTCCCAAGGGACCCCTAGGGAGGAATTACTGGAATCCCTTCCCTTGCTTAGGAAGGCTACCTGTTTTCTGGCAGATACCTCGGTGGAATCTGTCCGCCTGGCAGCCAGGACCTCGGTGCTTTCTAACTCTGCCCGACGTGCCCTCTGGCTTAAGGCCTGGAGTGGAGACTCCACCTCTAAAATGAGGCTTTGTTCCCTTCCTTTTAAAGGGGATTTGGTGTTTGGACCTGCCCTGGATGATATCCTGGACAAGGCGACTGATCGTAAGGCCTTGCCCGATCCTAGACCTACCAGGAAGCGGTCCTTTCGTCCCTCGATGCCTCAGGCCTCCCAGCCCAGAGGGAAAGGGAAGGCAGGCAGGTGGAGCTATCCCAAAGGTAGAGGGAGAAACATCCTCATCCCTCCACATCAGCAACGTCCTCAGCAGGACAAGCAGTGACTCGGCCCGGGTGGGGGGAAGACTCTCAGCGTTTCTTACCCAGTGGCAGTCCATAACCTCTTGCCAATGGGTTCTGAAGATCATCTCGGATGGTCTTCTCATAGAATTCCTTTCCCCCCCTCTTCCGGGTCTCCGAGTCACTGCGCTGGCATCGCCGGGTTCACAGACTCTGTTGTACACAAAGATTTTAGAGTTAGTGCACTCGGGGGTCGTTTCCCCAGTCCCGAGTCGGGAAGAAGGGATAGGACACTACTCCCGTCTCTTCCTGGTCAAGAAGCCATCCGGCGACGTCCGTATAATTATCAATTTAAAAAGTCTAAACCGTCAGGTCAGGTACCGGCGGTTCAAGATGGAGTCGGTGAGATCAGCTATTCCCCTGATAGGTCTACACCACCAGATGGCCTCTATCGATCTGAAAGATGCCTACTTCCATGTACCCGTCCATCCGGGACACAGACAATACCTCAGGTTTGCGGTGCTTCACGGGGAAGAAGTACTTCATTTCCAATTCAATGTACTTCCCTTCGGGATCTCCTCAGCTCCAAGGATCTTTTCCAAGATCATGGCAGAGGTGGTCGCCTTTATAAGATTGCAGGGTATCTGTCTAGTTCCGTATCTGGACGACTTTCTTCTCATGGCTCCGTCTGCTCCAACCCTCCGGAGCCATGTGGAGAGGTCTTTGGGAATCCTTCGGTCTCTGGGATGGATTCCCAATCTCAAAAAATCACAGTTAACCCCCTCCTCCACACGGCAGTTTCTCGGAGTGCTGCTGGACTCCGACAGACAGGCATCTTTTCTCCCAGAGGGCCACAGGATAGCTCTGTTATCCAAAATCTCGAAGCTCCGCAGGCAGGCTCGCCCAACGCTTCGAGCGGCTATGTCGGCCCTAGGTTCCATGACATCCTGCATCCCCTCGGTCAGGTGGGCTCAGGCCCATTCTCGGTGTCTCCAGGATCATATCCTGACACACTGGGACAGACTCCCGTCATCCCTAAACAGAAGGTTTCGCCTCTCGGAGTCCGTCTCCTCATCCCTTCTCTGGTGGCTGAGTCCCGCCAACCTGCAGGTGGGGGTTGCCTGGACTCAGAAACCCCTGGTTACACTGACCACAGATGCCAGCCTACGTGGATGGGGGGCAATGGTGGCAAATTCCCCATTTCAAGGGGTCTGGAGTCCTTACGTCAGCTCCCAATCCTCCAACTACCGGGAGCTCAGGGCAGTCAGGGAAGCCCTCCTTGCGGCTCAGGACCTCGTCCGGGACTCTCACGTCCTGGTATATTCAGACAATGTCACAACAGTGGCACATCTCCGCCATCAGGGCAGTACACGCTCCGGCGCTCTGAAGTCGGTATCCTCCCGAATCTTTCAATGGGCAGAACAATCTCTGCTCTCCCTTTCTGCGGTCCATCTGAAGGGCTCCCTCAATCTTCAGGCGGATTTCCTGAGTCGTCGGGATGTTCATCCAGGGGAATGGAGCCTGGATCAGGCAGTGTTCTGCTCTCTAGTGGCAAGGTGGGGTGCACCAGAGGTGGACCTCTTTGCCTCAGCAGAGAATCGCAAGGTCGCAACATATTTCTCCCTGAACCCAAGGGACGAGGCTTTAGGGGTAGACGCTTTCTGCCACAGTTGGTCCTTTCGCCTCGCTTACGCGTTCCCCCCTCTTCCTCTTCTCGCACGGGCCCTGAGGAAGATCAGAGACGAGGGGGTCCCAACTATACTGGTAGCCCCTCTGTGGCCCCGGAGGAGTTGGTACAGCTTGGTCATGACGCTAGGAATCGACGGCCCAGTCCTCTTAGGTTCGGACCCCAGCTTACTGTCACAGGGTCCGATTTTCCATCCGGCTCCTCAGAAACTCAACTTGGCTGCCTGGCTTCTGAGGCCCGGGCACTGAAGGCTCAAGGGCTTTCTGACAAAGTTGTGGCTACGCTGCAGAAGAACCGTAAACCTGTGACTAATAGTATATACAACAAAATCTGGAAGAGATTTTCCTCCTGGTGTGGTTCTCGGCCTCCTGACCCTTTTCGGCCTAATATTGCGCAGATTCTGGACTTTCTCCAAAGTGGTTTAGACTTAGGTCTTAGGCCCAGCTCCCTGAAAGTTCAGGTGTCAGCACTCAGTGCAGTCTTTGACACGGCTCTGGCAGATCATCGTTGGATCCGTCGGTTCTTTGTGTCCGCTGGTAGACTCTGTCCACGTCGGAGGGTCCTGACGCCTCGCTGGGATCTCAATGTGGTCCTTACAGGACTATCTCAATCTCCGTTTGAACCTCTGTGCTCTTGTAACATTCGTTCCCTTTCTCACAAGACTGCTTTTCTGGTGGCTATTACATCTGCTCGCAGAGTCGGCGAACTTCAGGCTTTGTCTGTTAGGGAACCTTATCTGACCATCAGAGATGACAGCATTGTTTTTCAGCTGGACCCTTCCTTCCTTCCCAAGGTGGTTTCGGATTTTCACCGTTCGCAGTCCATCGTCCTGCCTTCATTCTGTCAGAATCCTCGGACTCCGGGTGAGGAAGTGTTTCATTCTTTGGATGTCCGTCGGATAGTGTTGCACTACCTAGAGGTTACTGCTTCTTGGCGCCTTGATTCTAACCTGTTCATCCAGCCCTTTGGCCGCAATAAGGGCAAGAAGGTGGCTAAGAGTACAGTCGCCAACTGGATTGTGCGAGCAATTAGAGATGCATACCTCGCTCAGCATCTCTCTCCGCCTACTGGATTCACGGCGCACTCCACCAGGGCTACCTCTGCCTCCTGGGCCGAACGGGCAGGGGCCTCCCCTGAGCAGATCTGCAAGGCGGCTACGTGGTCTTCGCTCCATACCTTCACGAAGCATTATCGTCTGGATCTGGATTCCAACAGGGATTTGGCCTTTGGCAGGAAAGTCCTGCAGGCTGTGGTCCCCCCCTAGGTATCAATTCTTTGGTATTCCTCCTATGCTGTCGTGGAAGGGACTAGAGAAATAAGAATTATTCTTACCGATAATTCGCTTTCTAGGACCTTCCACGACAGCAGGTAATTCCCTCCCCTATGTATTCATGTATTCCTGAATGTGTAGTACTTCTCATATGCTATGGATTCTTTGTAAGACACTGGCTATGGGAGGTGGGAGGGTCCTTTTAAACCTCTTGAACTTCCTGTCCCAATTAGGGCGTGGAGAGACAACCTCCTATGCTGTCGTGGAAGGTCCTAGAAAGCGAATTATCGGTAAGAATAATTCTTATTTCATTTCTTGCTGTGTTGCAATTTTTTTGCTGCATCCCAATTGTACCTCTACATTGTTCGAGTTTATGTTATTGTTCTCTCACTCTTATGTGATACTGATTATTGTCATTTTTCATGATTACAAGCAGATAAGTCCAATCTGACGAAGGCTGAGGCCGAAACGTCATTTGTAACTTGTTTTGGACAAAAACATATATGCTTATGAAAAAATTTTTTTCTTAATACGGACCAATAAAGAGTGATTTTGCATTACTATCCGTTGTGACTTACTGACTTAGTCTGGGAGATATAGAGTGCCGAGGTTACTCACTAATTTTATCTATTATTACCTCTGAGCACCTATATACCAGTGAGCAGAGCTTCCTCTACAGTAGTTCTCCTGATTAGGCATGCCCCTACCTCATGAGCAGGGCATTACAGCTTTGGTAGCAACCATTACGACATGGACTCTGCTGCTGTGGACCCGGGGAGAGTGAGTGCAGATTCATTGCACCCACACTCCTCACATGAAGGGTCCGCACTCCTAGAAAATGGGGGATACGTTCCCTGAGTGTCTCCCCCTAATATTCTAGACGGTCCAGAGTCGTCGTGGGACCCCTTTATTTTTTTCTTACAATAAATTGGTGAAAGAGGAAATGTTTTGGGGACTGTTTTTTCAAATAAATTTCTTTTGTCGATTTTTTTTTGTTTTTGTTAGTACTGACAGTTTATGATGTTGGGTATCTAATAGACGCCATGACATCACAAACTGCTGGGCTTGATCTCAGGTGACTTTACAGCTAGTATCAACCCGATTTATTACCCCGTTTGCCACTGCACCAGGGCACGGGATGAGCTGGGGTGAAGCGCCAGGATTGGCACATCTAGTGGATGCGCCACGTCTGGGGTGCCTGCGGCCTGCTATTTTTAGGCTGTGAAGGCCCAATAACTATGGACCTTCCCACCCTGAGAATACCAGACCACAGCTGTCCGCTTTACCTTGGCTGGTGATCCAATTTGGGGGGGGCCCTACTTTTATTGTGTAATTATTAATATTAATAAAATAATTATAAAAAAGAGCCTGAGGGGACCTCCACATTGGATCCCCAACCACGGTAAAGCTGCCAGCTGTGGTTTTCAGGCTACAGCCGTCTGCTTTACCCTAGCTGGCTATCAAAAATGGGGGGACCCAACGTCATTTTTTTTTTTTTTTAACTATTTTTTAAATAGAAAAAATTAATGGGCTTCCCTGTATTTTGATTGCCAACCAAGGTAACGGCAGGCAGATGGGGGTGGCAACCCATAGCTGTCTGCTTTATCTGCTGAGAATCAAAAATACTGCGGAGCGCTACGTCATTTTTTTAAAGATTTATTTTTACAGCACTGTGATGTCCAGCAATCAAAATAGAGGGAAGCCCATTTTATTTTTAGTTATTTAAATAAATAATTAAAAAAAAATGTATATATGGGCTCCCGCTGCATTTTTTGTATTGCTAGCTAAGGGTAATCCAAGCAGCTACTGGCTGCTAACCCCCACTGCTTGGTGTTACCTTCACTGGCAATGGAAAATCCAGGGAAGCATTTTTTATTTTTTTTTGCCAAAAAACTACAAAAAAAAGGACGTGAGCTTCGCCATATTTTTGTATGCTAGCCAGGTATAGCAGGCAGGTGCTGGAAGAGTTGGATACAGCGCCAGAAGATGGCGCTTTCATGAAAGTGCCATTTTCTGAGGCGGCTGCAGACTGCAATTTGCAGCAGTGGGGCCCAGAAAGCTCAGGCCAACCTGTGCTGCGGATTCCAATCCCCAGCTGCCTAGTTGTACCTGGCTGGACACAAAAATGGGGCGAAGCCTACGTCATTTGTTTTCTAATTATTTCATGAAATTCATGAAATAATAAAAAAAGGGCTTCCCTTTATTTTTGGTTCCCAGCCGGGTACAAATAGGCAACTGGGGGTTGGGGGCAGCCGTACCTGCCTGCTGTACCTGGCTAGCATTCAAAAATATGGCGAAGCCCACATAATTTTTTCAGGGGGCAAAAAACTTCTGCATACAGTCCTGGATGGAGTATGCTGAGCCTTGTAGTTCGGTCTGTATGGAGAAGAGCAGACAGCAGCTGCAGAACTACAAGGCTCAGCATACTCCATCCAGGACTGTATGCAGACGTTTTTTGCCCACCAAAAAAATGACGTGGGCTTCGCCATATTTTTGTATGCTAGCCAGGTACAGCAGGCAGCCACGGGCTGCCTCCAACCCCCAGTTGCCTATTTGTACCCGGCTGGGAACCAAAAATATAGGGAAGCCCATTTTTTTTTAATTATTTCACTTATTTCATGAAATAATTAAAAAACAAATGACGTGGGCTTCGCCCCATTTTTGTGTCCAGCCGTGTACAACTAAGCAGCTGGGGATTGGAATCCGCAGCACAGGTTAGCCCGAGGTTTCTGGGCGCCTCTGCTGCGGATTTCAGTCCGCAGCCGTCCCAGAAAATAGCGCTCTCATAGAAGCGCCATCATCTGGCGCTGTATCCAACTCTTCCAACAGCCCTGGAGCTGGGTGGCTTGTTGGGTAATCATGAGTTCATACTGGCTTTGTTTTACTAGCCAGTATTAAGCCAGAGATTCTTAATGTCAGGCACGTTTGACCCAGCCATTAAGAATCTACAATAAAGGGTTAAAAAAAAGACACCACACAGAGAAAAAATACTTTAATAGAAATAAATACACAGACACATTAGAGACTCCATCTTTATTACCCCCTGTCAGCCCTCCACGATCCTGCTCTTCTGTCTTCTTTCTTTCTAGTGTAGTAGTAGTGACGATTGTAGTGAGGATGAGGTTCACCAGCTCATCACTTGGGGCTGGGGAACCTCATCCTCAGTACAATCCTCACTAGTGTAGTAGTAGTGACGATTGTAGTGAGGATAAGGTTCACCAGCTCATCACTTGGGGCGTCGAACGTTCGACGAACCGAACTCGAACGGGACCCCCGTTCGGCGAACCGACCTCGAGCCGAACCGCGACCGGTTCGCTCATCTCTATTTGTGACATTTTAAGACTTTTGTGACATTTTTAGGGTTTCTACATGCTGCCGGGGGGTTATTTCATAAAAATACTCGGGTCTCCCATAGGATAACATTGGGCTTGGTGCTCGGGCCGAGTACACGAATATCTTGGGATGCTCGGCCCGAGCCTCGAGCACCCGAGCTTTTTGGTACTCGCTCATCACTAGTTATGAGCGTAATCTCACCTTTTGTGTATTTTTCTAATTAAGCATTTTATATTTAAAGCCTTCTAACATCTAGAGATATGTCAGGATTAAGAGCGGTTTTACGCTCGAAAGCGTACACCGCTGTCTACACTGCTGAAGTTTGACTTTTTTATGCAGATGCTTCTATGACTTTCTTCTATTTATCAGTAACTAACAATAAGTACAAATGTGACTAGCTGCATCATTTTGAGCAGGTTATGAAAACTGACAAGACCTTTTTACCTAGTTCACTACCAAATTGACAGCAGGCAATACTAACTAACAATACCTAGAAATGTGATTGATTCACTAATTTAGAGCATGCAGTATTAAGTACCAATTGCCATTTTAGGGCTCATGCGCACATTGCGTAATTGCATGCATTTACGCTGCGTGTTGAACTGCAGCGTAAATGCATGCATCATCTATATAGATTGTTCATGACACGTGCGCACGTTGCTCTTTTGAACACAGCGAATTGGGTGCTAAAATTTTGCCCCAAATCCATGCGTTCATAAAAGCAGTATGTCAATTAATTTGTGCGTTCTGTGCGTAAATCCATTACTGGTAAGTCTTTAGCAGGCACTGAGAAGTACCTATTCGTACAACCCCTGGCAAAAATTATGGACTCACCTGGCGGCTCTGAGGAAGTTCATTCAGTTGTTTACTTTTGTTTAAAAAAGCAGATCACAGACATGGCACAAAACCAAAGTAATTTCAAATGGCAACTTTTTGGCTTTAAGAAACACTAAAAAAAATCATGAAAACATAATGTGCTAGCCAGTAATGGTTACTTTTCAAGACCAAACAGGGGGAAAAGTTATGGACTCAATCAATTCTGAGGTGAAAATAATGGAATCACCCTGTAAATTTTCATTCCCAAAACTAACACCAGCATCAAATAAGATCTACTCATTAGTCTGCATCTAAAAAGGAGTGATCACACCTTGAAGAGCTGTTGCACCAAGTGGACTGACATTAATCATGGCTCCAATACAAGAGATATCAATTGAAACAAAGTAGAGGTTTATCAAACTTTTAAAAGAGGGAAACTCATCACGCAATGTTGCAAAAAATGTTGGTTGTTCACAGTCAGCTGTGTCTAAAATCTGGACCAAATACAAACAACATGGGAAGGTTGTTAAAGGCAAACATACTGGTAGACCAAGGAAGACATCAAAGCGTCAAGGCAGGAAACATAAAGCAATATGTCTTCAAAACAGGAAATGCACAACAAAACAAATGAGGAACGAATGGGAGGAAACTGGAGTCAACGTCTGTGATCGAACTGCAAGAAATCGCCTAAAGTGGGATTTACATAGAGAAAAGCTAAACAAAAGCCATCATCAAATACAGAAAATAGAAAAAGTAGTTCAGCTCACCCTTCCTAAAGTCCAGGTCAGGATCGGTGTTGGTGCACGGAGCTGCCCTGGCCTCAGGCAGAACACAGACAAGGAAACTAGAGTATGATCTCCAGCACTTCAAAGAAGGTTAAAAATATTTATTGAGGTTCTATTAAAATAGATCCATCGATCATGAAAACAGTGAGGGGGGACACGTTAAGAGAAATCCAACATGTTTCAGCTAGTAGAGCCTTATTCAAGGATTTCACTGTTTTCATGATCCATGGATCTTTTTTAATAGAACCTCAATAAATATTTTTAACCTTCTTTGAAGTGCTAAAAGCCATCATCAACACCTAAACAGAAAAAAAAACAAGGTTACAATGGGCTAAGAAAAAGCAATCGTGGACTGAGGATGACTGGATGAAAGTCATATTCAGTTATGAATCGCAAATCTGCATTGAGCAAAGTGATGATGCTGGAACTTTTGTTTGGTGTCATTCCAATGAGATTTATAAAGATGACTGCCTGAAGAGAACATGCAAATTTCCAGTCATTGGGCTGCATGTCAGGTAAAGGCACTGGGGAGATGGCTGTCATTACATCTTCAATAAATGCCCAAGTTTACATTGAAATTTTGGACACTTTTCTTATCCCATTAATTGAAAGGATGTTTGAGGATAATTAAATCATTTATCAAGATGATAATGCATCCTGCCATAGAGCAAACACTGTGAAAACATTCCTTGAAAGAAGACACATAGGGTCAAGTCATGGCCTGCAAATAGTCTGGATCTCAATCCAATTGAAAATCTTTGGTGGAAGTTGAAGAAAATGGGCCATGACAAGGCTCCAACCTGCAAAGCTGATCTGTCAAAAGCAATCAGAGAAAGTTGGAGCCAGATTGCTGAAGAGTACTGTTTGTCAGTCATTAATTCCATGCCTCAGAGACTGCAAGCTGTTATAAAAGCCAGAGGTGGTGCAACAAAATACTAGTGATGTATTGGAGTGTTCTTTTGTTTGTTTTTCATGATTCCATAATTTTTACCTCAGAATTGAGTGATTCAATAATTTTTCCCCCGGTTTGGTTTTGAAAAGTAACCATTACTGGCTAGCATGTTTTCATGATTTTTTTTTATTTTTTTTTTTACTGGTTTTCTTAAAGCCAGAAAGTTGACATTTGAAATGACTTTAGTTTTATGCCATGTTTGTGATCTGCTTTTTTTTAAATAAAAGTAAACAACTGAATGAACATCCTCAGAGCCAGGTGAGTCCATAATTTTTGCCAGGGGTTGTATTTCTATCATGAAATGCAAATTTGTGGCACACACTTTTCCCTACAGGGCACATCCCTATTCTACACTATCATTCTCCTATGTATCTCAGTTACCTATCATTAAACCCCTAGCTAAGCTAACTGTCTAGCTGCCCCACTGGGAGCCCCGGGGGCAGCACCTTCCCTAACATTTCACATTCACAAAATGTGCGTTTATATGCCGATGGACTTGTCACTTAGGCAGCCAATCACACAAGCCCTTGTATGTGAACCATGTAGATTTTTGCTGCGTCGTGATTGGCTGCAGGAGCATCCACAAATAAATTAAGAATAAAAATGGCCGCAGCGCACATCTGGCTTCTCGTAGGTCCCCACCCTCTCTACTCAATAAACACATCCCCCCATTCATTATACAGCACCACAATCCTATATAAATGCATAACATGTTATTAAAAAACATTTTTTTAAAACCCAGTTAGAGATCGAACAAAAATGAACATTACCAACTTTTGGTGAATAGGCTCATTGTTACGTAGCCCAAGCAAACAAGCTAAGGCTCGTACCAAATTTGAAATTGTCAAACCTTTATCGAACAGATTCGCTCATCTCTAGTCCCCTCGCTTATCATACTGCACCAGTATAGTAGCCAAAGTAATAGTAAAGTATTTGAAAAGCTGTGAACAATATCAAATAAAACCAAACATTACCAACTTATGGGGAAAGTGTTCGAATTACCATACCTGATCCGAACCGCCCAAGGCTTATACCAAATTTGAGATTGGCAAATCATTATAGAACAAGTTCGCTCATCTCTGGCTGCAAGTTCTCACAATGGGTTATCTAATATATAAAGCTGAATGTGTGTATGTATGTGTGTATGTCCGGGATTGGCATCTGCACCGTCGCAGCTACAGCCACAAAATTTTGCACACTCACACTTCTGGACCCCGGGAAAAAAAATATGACCAAATTATGGTTATTTTTGAGGGAATTTATAGCCATCCTTTCCTCCCCTGATAGGTTGTCTCGTTTGTAATGGCAGCGGAATTCTCTGATGTCTTTGAGTAATAGCTGAGGAAGGGGGAGGTTGTACCCCCGAAACGCGTAGTGCCATGTAAATATTTAATAAATCTACATCCCAAATAACCTCATCACTACCTTTCTGAGCAGTGCAACGAAACCGTGCATTTTTCCCCCCTTTTTTTTCCCCTGCATCATTATCTCCCTATGGGAGCTCACGGGGCTGCTGCAGCCAGAACCAGGATCGTACTATCCGTTTGAATCTAACACCAGGGGCTGGGGAATCACGGCATCTGTGACCACGGGACCGTCCGACCCGGAGAAGGAGCTGCTATCAGACGCCGGTCCGGCGGCTGCACACTGCACGTGGAAACCCCGATCGTGTGAGCAGAGTCCTGCGGAGTCAGGAGGATGGGATCCCTGCTGACAAGGAGCGGTGAACTTGCGATCCCCCTTTAATACCACTAACAGTGTTGTACCTGACGTACAACACTATCAGGTGAGTGTGCACCTCACATTGTACATACCTCGGTACATTAAGATCCCACACAGGAGCGCCCTCTCTTTCTTTATTCACTTCTGGACCCCGAGAGCGTCATAGCCTATGTTTTGAGGGGAAATTTTAACCCAGCTCTTTACAGTTATTCACCAAAAAACCTGCCTCCATTAAAGCGAATGGAGCTGGGAGCCACAGTGCAGCCAGAACTTGAGAAGAATGCGCAGCCGTGCCCTTATATGGAATGTTGGCATGTCACAATGCAGCCAGGGAAAGAGACAGACACAGAAAGGGAAAGAGGCAGACACAGACAGGATAAGAAACAGACATAGACAGGGTAAGAGACAGACACAAAGAGACAGACACAGACAAAAAGACAGACTGACAGGGAAAGAGAGGGAAAGAGAGAGACAGGTTAAGAGACAGACACAGACAGGTAAAGAGACAGACACAGACAAAGAGACAGAGACAGACACAGGGAAACAGACAGACAGGGAAAGAGACATACAGAGAAAGAGAGGGAAAGAGACAGACAGGGAAAGAGACAGACCGGGAAAGTGACAGAGATAGATAGACAAGGAAAGAAATTGAGACAGACAGAGAAAAAGACAGAAACAGTCAGAGACAGACAGACAAAGATAGAGAGACAGGGAAAGAGACAGACAGACAAAAATAGAGAGAGAGACAGAAAGATATATACTGAGAGGGGGAGACAGACAGAGAATGGGAGAGAAACAGAGACAGTTATTATCCCGGGCGTTAATATATTCTATTTATACATTCCATCCCGGGAATGTTAATACATTCTATTTTGTTAACAGCAGTTATTAACCCGGGCGAAGCCGGGTAGTACAGCTAGTAATGAATAAAAAGATAAGTTGAAAATATGAAGGGAATTCGGCACTTTTTATAAAGACTTTCCGACTTTTTGATATTTGTATCAATATCTGATGATTCAAGGAGAAAAAAGATGGAAATAGTTCTTTACTTTTACAATACAAATATATTCACAGCCCACTAGTGGTCTTATGTTTTTAAAATAGAACAATTATTTTTATGCTGAATCACCTTACATTAAAGAAGTGGTTCTCCCATTTTTGTTATTTGCTACATTGATATAACCTTGAGAAACAATGTTTCTATCAAATACCTTGCATTAACAATAGTGCCTGTGAGCGGTGCTATTGCGGACCGCTCTTCCCCATCATGTGACCCCCGAGCTCTGTGACCTCTGGGATCTGGTGATGTCACATCAACTTCCTGTTCACCTGACATCACTGCGGCCAGCCAAAGTCTCCGTGAGTCACTGGGCTGTGGGTGGCGTTTCACTGCTCATCACAGCCCAGCATCGCTACTGGTTGCATGCTCTTCAGTGAAGGAGGGAGCAGAGAGATGCTGGGCTGTCACACTGGGCTGTGCTGAGCAGTGAAATGCCGCCCACAGCCAAGTCACTCACAGAGACTGCGTCAAGCCTAAGGTTGACATGATATCACCAGATCCCAGAGGTCACGAAGCCCGGTGGTCACACGATGAGGGTGATCGGACCACAATATCACCGTTCATAGGCACTATTGGCAACACAAGGCGAAACATTGTTTCTCAACATAATATCGATGTGGCCAGTAATAAAAAGGGGTGAACCACCCCTTTAAGTACAGATAGCAAAACTATAAAAAAACATTTTTTTTACCTTTGACAACATAATGCTTTCAGGATATATTTAAAGTCTATAGAATACATGCAAATGTTATCATCTGTAATCAAATTTCAATTTATTGTTTCATTTTTACTCCCATAAACAGGTGGATCCACCCAGCGGGTCAGCTAATAAAAAAGTATTTGACAAAAATCTACTGATACCAGACCGCATCATTCTACTTATTAAGGAAAACCAAAAGAGCTACAGATTGATGATTAGCATGGTGGTTGGAATAGAATTATGTATAAAATTAGGTAGAAACAAAACTGTTTCCTGACATTTAGAAAAAAGGATTTCATGGAAGGAGCTAAGAGCAAGATGGAATGACTACAGTCACCAAAGCTTTTTGATTATGCACCAAGAGTTTAGCACTTGAGTATATTGTGTCTGTTTCTAATTTCAATACCTGGATAATTGTGATGTCTCTGGCTCCATTGAAATGAAACCATGAATTATTCTGCTAATTGAAATTATGGAATAAAGTTTGATGAGCGTCTTGTTACTTAATGTAACCATTGCTTAAGTGTTTCCTTTACTACTTTTTAGCCAAAGAATTTTAGCTAATAACAATAAATACCCAAATACGGAATGTCTACATGGAAATATACCACAGCTGTACAATATATATTATCTTTGCCAACAAATTTACATAAACAGGCAACAGTAACCACAGAAAATGAGACATAAGACTTTTATAAAGCGGAACGTGAATGAAACTTTCTTCCATTTGGAGTATAAAAACGAATGAAAACTCAATAGAATGTGATAAAAGGAAATCTAAAATAAATCTAAGAAGATACAATATTGTAATATCAAACCCAATAAGGATTAGACAGTGAATGCAAAATCAAAATCACAACCATATAATCCTCAAGCCAAAACACAATCCCTAATTAGTTAATGGACACATCAGCAAATTGTATAGCAATGAATCGTAGGCTTGCAGACTAATCAAATCATATATACAGCTGTATGCTTGCGTATAACTGATTGGAATCATCTGGAGTAATAAAAAACAGACTTCTAACATAAGCCTGCAGTACCAGAAGACACAAGGACATCCTTTCCCCAGTGAAGAAAAACAAAGGAATCCTTACATAAAGAAAGCCCTAAATAGGCATTAGAGCCCACAACGTTCACTCAAAGCTCCGACCCATGCATAGCTTTCCTGAAGGCTCCCATCCTGTGCCTCAATGGTTATCTGATCGGTACAGCTGAACTGCATTACTTACATCATTGTTTATTTCTGCTTGAATTAAAAGGTTACAAGGACAACATTTAATCACAGAGCAAAAAGAAGAAAAAATATCCGAAAGAAGAATAATTGAATGAGTCCAATGAGACACTTAAGTTTCAATGACTTTAACTTTTCAAGAAGAGAGCAAGAATGTTTAGTGCGCAAAACTTTCAGGCCTTGTGTGCACGGTGCGTTTCTTTTGCGACATTTTTGACACATTTTTGGGTGCAGTTTGTTGTCCTAAACTGCATATAGTCATTCCCAGACAAAGTCTATGAGATTTCAAATTGTCTCTTCAGGGAGGAAGGAGACAAACTCTAGCACCACCTATTGGAAGTAGCAATCCTAAAAGTTAAAAGTGACTCTCCAACGAGCCTTTTCATATGACCTAGGATTTATGCCAGATCAGAACCTCAATTTGCAGACACGGTGTTTCGGGATGATTGTCCCTCATCAGTGCAAAGTATGAGGTCTGATCTGGCTGAATGAGAAGCTCTACTGGGGTATCAGGGGAAAACTTTTCTCCTTGCGGAGACTGACAAACCAATCTGGCTGTCAGTGGTGAGGAGTCTTATAGCTGCAATGCTCCTCTGGGAAATATTCAAATTGTCTCATCAGGGAGGAAGGAGACAAACTCAAGCAATCTTAAAAGTCTAAAGTGACTGTGCAACGAGCCTTTTCATATGACCCAGGATTTATGCCAGATCAGAATCTCAATTTGCAGACAGGTTTGTCAGTCTCTGCAAGGAGAAAAGTTTTCCCCTGAGACCCCTATGGGATTTCAGAAGGATGAAAGGCTGTGCGCTTGTTGCTTCTTTTTTCCTTACAGTTTTGGTTGCAGAAAAAAGAAGCAGCAGGTTACTTCTTTTCTGCGTTTTTCCCTGCATTTTTTCATTGAATATAGTTAAAAAACACATGGGTAAAAACGCGGCAAAACCGCATGCTTCTTTTATGTGTTTTTTTTCGGCCAAAGGTGCATTTTTCGACCAGAAGGTGCATTTTTCGCTGAAGGAACAAAATTGCAGCATGGGCACATCACCTCATTCTGCTTTGTTCAGTTTGATATACACAAACATGGGCCCTGATTCATCATAGTTTTTTTTCTGGAGTACCCTTTGCTCCTTTTAGCTTTTTTGGTTGTGTGCCCACAATGAGTTTTTAGCGTGTTTTTGATGCTGCATAATTTTACTGCATCAAAAACGCAGTGTATTACAGTACAGTGGATGTGATTTATAGAAATCTCATGTCAGCTGTAATTGTTTTTATGCTGCATAAACTGACCTGTGCATAGTTTTCAGGCCACAGCATGTCAATTTCTCTTGCAAGCACGCTGAATTTTCTGTGCAGAATTTCTGCACAGATTGGCATTAAATGCAAGAAATCCGCAGTAAAAAAACACAAATGTTTTTAGTGTTCTTCTGATTAGGAAATGCAGAAAAAAAGCAGGTAATCTGCACTTATGAATGTAAATACCATGAAGTTTCCAAAACAAAGCAGCTTAATTTAAAGCATCACATACTAAACAGCTACAAAAGACACAAAAATATGATATAAAAACACATGCTAATAAAACACACATAAAAACGCAAAGAAAAAACGCAAGTAAAATAAAGGGGCAGAAATAGTGCAGAAAATCAGTGCCAAAAACTCAATAAATACAGATAATGGGAATGTAGCCTTGTTCTCTATGTTTTACGTCACTTTTAATGTTGTCTTCCTTTAACTCCTTTTTCATATTTCTTAAACAACTTTGCTTATTCAGTTATTTTAAACAGATTCGTGAAATACGACTTTTCCCAAATGTCACCTTTTTGGAGCACATCTCACCCCTGTCTCTGACCAGAAAAAGGTTTCTGGAGGAGTTTTAAGTTTGGCACATTTTCCAAAGTATGTTCCCCTTTTAATGATGAAAAGTTGCAAAAAAAAAACAATTGAAGAAAAAAATGAATATTTAATTTGATAATAAATTCATGATCCACATAAACTATGGAAAAATGTTGCAACTTTTGGCGTTTTTTTATACCAGTTTCTCCCAGTTATGCCAACATGGGTGAAGTTGGTGTGTGACAGGGATGTGACACCACTGCTCATGTAATTAATGAAGAGCTATGGCATTCTTTAATACCAGAAATCTTACTATAGTGAGAGACTGATGTAGGATTACTAGGGTGGTGCACAAAAGCATATCACTTTTCCCCTACACTTCAAAACTCCTGGAACAGCATGTCCTTCTTGAACTGTCCTCACACCTCTTCTTCTGCTCTCTCTTTGACTGGTTACAATCTGTCTTCTGACTGCATTATTCAACTGAAACTGCCCTAACTAGTCACTTATGACCTACTCACTGCCAAAGCCAAGCAAAACTACTCTGAACTCTCTTTCTACACCTATCCTCTGCCTTCAACATAGTGGACTATCCCAACTACAGACTATCTAATCTCTTGGCATTACAGACTATCTTGGTTCTCTTTATACCTACAGTAAAGCTGGGTTCACACTAAACGACAGCGACAACGACGTCGCTGTTACGTCACCATTTTCGGTGACGTAACAGCGACCTTGTAAGTCGCTGTTATGATCGCTGCTTAGCTGTCAATCACAGCAGAAGCAGCGATCATAACGTCGCTGTGTTACATGTTCAGAGAGCAGGGAGCCGCGCTTAGCGCTGGCTCCTTGCTCTCCTAGGTACAGTACACATCGGGTTAATTAACCCGATGTGTGCTGCAGCTACATGTCACAGTGCAGAGAGCAGGGAGCCGCACGCACTGCTTAGCGCTGGCTCCTTGCTCTCTTTGCTACAGTATACATCGGGTTAATTACCCGATGCATACTGCAGCCACATGTCACAGTGCAGGAGCCGGCACTGGCAGCAAGAGCGGAGGCTGGTAACCATCGTAAACATCGGGTAACCAGGGAAAGGACTTCCCTTGGTTACCCGATGTTTACGCTGGTTACAGCTTACCGCAGCTGCCAGTGCCGGCTCCTGCTCGCTTCATTTCGTCGCTCTCTCGCTGTCACACACAGCGATGTGTGTGTCACAGCGGGAGAGTGACGACGAAAAAATGAAGCTGGACATTCAGCAACGACCGGCGACCTCACAGCAGGGGCCAGGTCGTTGCTGGATGTCACACACAGCGACAGCGACGGGACGTCGCTGCAACGTCACAGAAAATGGTAGCAGCGACGTCGTTGTCGTTGTCGCTGTGTGTGACACCAGCTTAACTGACCAGACAATTAGCATCCGCCACTCTCACACTTCCTTCTCGACCCCTATCTGTCAGTGTCCCCCAAGGTTCCATTCTTTGGCCTGCGATAGTTCATAGAGTGCTACGGCTTTCAGTATCATCTCTATGCTGATGATATGCAGATCTACCTCTCTGGACCCGATTTCACCTTGTATCTAACAAGAATTCCACAATGTCTGTTTGATATTTCATCCTTTATCCAGTTTCTAAAACTTAACGTGGACAAAACAGAATTAATCATCTTTCCCTCATCTCTTTCAACCACCCCAACTGACCTATTCATCATAGTCAATGGCTGCTTACTCTCCCCAGTCCCGTATGCTCGCTACCTTGGGGTAACCCTTGACTCTACTCTCTCCTTCAAATCACATATCGAAGTTCTTTCCATTTCCAACTCAAAAATATTGGAGTTGCTGACTCCAACTCAAATATATTTCCTGAATCTGTATATTCATCAACCAAAATACTTCAAAAACACGAGTGCATGCCCTCATCGTTTCCTAAGTTAAATACTGCAATCTCTGGCTCTGTGGCCTCCCTTCTAACAGACTTGCATCCCTCCAGTCTATCCTAAGCTGTGCAGGTAAGGATGGTTGACCTTAGGGAGATCAACATCCAGCACCGCGGAGCACCATCACGTGTTTTCTCAACGCAGGGATTCTAGAGCAATGCCCCCTGGGAAATATGCAAAACAAGGAAGCCGCGGAGACACCATCACATGTTTCTCAACGCTGGCAGGTAACTAGCCAGGTCTTTCACCAGGAAGGAAAAATCACGGGAAGGGCAGTCTCCAGTCAAGGAAACCACCTATGCCAAAACATGGTATCCATCCACAGACAACTGTTTCGGGGTATTTGTCCCTGATCAGTGTGGAGTAGAAAACTGGCTAGTGGGAGCAATGCCTAGTAGAAGACTATATAGGTAAGGATGGTTGACCTTAGGGAGATCAACATCCAGCACCGCGGAGTACCATCACATATTTTCTCAACGCAGTGATTCTAGAGCAATGTCCCCTGGGAAATATGCAAAACAAGGAAGCCACGGAGACACCATCACATGTTTCTCAACGCTGGCAAGTGACTAGCCAGGTCTTTCACCAGGAAGGAAAAACCACGGGAAGGGCAGTCTCCAGTCAAGGAAACCACCTATGCCAAAACATATGGCATAGGTGGTTTCCTTGACTGGAGACTGTAATCCCGTGGTTTATACTTCCTTGTGAAAGACCTGGCTAGATACCTGCCTGCGTTGAGAAACATGTGATGGTGTCTCTGCGGCTTCCTTGTTTTGCATATTTCCCAGGGAACATTGCTCTAGAATCACTGCGTTGAGAAAACACGTGATGGTGCTCCGCGGTGCTGGATGTTGATCTCCCTAACTTCAACCATCCTTACCTATATAGTCTTCTACTAGGCATTGCTCCAACTAGCCAGTTTCCTACTCCACACTGATGAGGGGCAAATACCTTGAAACAGCTGTCTGTGGATGCATACCATGTTTTGGCATAGGTGGGTTCCTTGACTGGAGACTGCCCTTCCCGTGGTTTTTCCTTCCTGGTGAAAGTATACTCACGGCAAAAAAGGGCAACCAGTCCAGTTAGCCCAGGCCAACACATCTAATGCACAAACAGGATGCAGACAAGCCTCTCAACATGATGGACACTTCACAGGTGCAAGGTAAATTGCACACTAGTGGCGCGCATAGGGCACTGTTCACACTTGTATGCGCATGGTGTCCAGCCAGCAACCTATTACCACGCCCTTACTATTAGATTAGGCGGGTTACTCGGACACTACTCACTGCAGCACGTAAGGGACAGAAATTCCACTATGCACGGCCGTATTAAGAGGCCTGGCTGCACCCTGCATAATCAAAGTGCAAAAAAATACATATAAAATATATGTGAGGTATTAGTTTGTAAATTGGCCAATGTACGTAAGCCCACAATCCTCATCACGGATCCTCACGCTTGCGGGTCCCTATACTGATAAATATCAAAAATAGCAACAAGAAGAGGAGATAAAAACTCCCCTAAAAATGTATTATAAAATGTACTCACAGCAAAAAAGGGCAACCAGTCCAGTTAGCCCAGGCCAACACATCTAATGCACAAAAAGGATGCAGACAAGCCTCTCAACATGATGGACACTTCACAGGTGCAAGGTAAATTGCACACTAGTGGCGCGCATAGGGCACTGTTCACACTTGTATGCGCATGGTGTCCAGCCAGCAACCTATTACCACGCCCTTACTATTAGATTAGGCAGGTTATTCGGACACTACTCACTGCAGCACGCAAGGGACAGAAATTCCACTATGCACGGCCGTATTAAGAGGCCCGGCTGCACCCCGCATAATCAAAGTGCAAAAAAATACATATAAAATATATGTGAGGTATTAGTTTGTAAATTGGCCAATGTACGTAAGCCCACAATCCTCATCACAGATCCTCACGCTTGCGGGTCCCTATACTGATAAATATCAAAAATAGCAACAAGAAGAGGAGATAAAAACTCCCCCAAAAAATGTATTATAAAGTGTACTCACAGCAAAAAAGGGCAACCAGTCCAGTTAGCCCAGGCCAACACATCTAATGCACAAACAGGATGCAGACCTGGCTAGTTACCTGCCAGCGTTGAGAAACATGTGATGGTGTCTCCGCGGCTTCCTTGTTATCCTAAGCTGTGCAGCCTGACTAATCCATCTGTCCCCCTCACTATTACCCGGCCTCTCTCCCATGCCAATCTTTTTACTGGTTTCCCATTGCCCAAAGACTCCATTTCAAAACTCCAGCTATGAAATACAAAGTCATCCACAACCTGTCTTCTCCTTACATTTTTGACATAGTCTCCCAATAAGTACCTGCATGCAGCCTCCTATACGCACATGATCTTCTTCTCACCTCCCATCTTATTTCCACTTCCCACAACTGCATACAAGATTTCTCCCTTGCCTCCCTCGTACTCTGAAACTCTCCACCCCAATATATCAGACTCTCACCTACAATGGAAGGCTTCAAAAGGAACCTGAAGTCCCACCTCTTCCAACAAGCCTACTACCTACAACATCCCTCATTAGTCTATACTGCTGCATGACCAGCTGTGCTCTCACCTACTGTAACCTTATCCATGAATTGATTGTGAGCCCTCATGGGCAGAGTCCTATCTCCTTCTGTACCAGTCTATGCCTTGTATTATTCATGGTTATTGTACTTGCTTGTATTATACATACCCCTTTTTACATGTACAGCACCATGGAATAAATGGCGCTATAATAATAAATAATAATAATTATATTTCTCTGGTAGGTTTGGTAGTGTATTACAGTTACTTGTGAAGCTATCACATACCTTCTTTTTTTGTTTGGCTGTGCATATTTTACAGGTAAATGGCACTTTACTTGTGTTGACATTTCGGCTATTCATGTTTAGCATATTAATCAGACAAGGCAATATACAGTATACATAGAACTTTCTTGACATTAAATGCCAATTTCCACATAAAATAAAAATTCAGAAACCTCTTAGAACATTTCATGGTTCTCTTATTCCTTTTGGCAGCTGGTTGTTAGCATTTCACTTTCATAAAGCTGTGTCCCTAAAGAGCCTGAAAGTGTCCAGTTATTCCTTATAGTACTCACAGTATAAGAGAAATGTTATCATGTAACTTGGCTCCACTATCAGTTTCCTTGACTTCTCTATTCGGAAGTTGGTTCTCTTTGCTTTAAGCTGGGTTTACACACTGCAACATCGCAAAGGACATCGCTGTAACGTCACCGGTTTTGTGACGTAACAGCGACCTCCCTAAGTCTCTGGTGAGTCGCTGGTGAGCTGTTAAACAGGCAAACCTGGCCAACAACTCAAGAGCGATCCGGACCTGCAGAGCGACCTAGCTGGTTGTTGGGGACGTTGATAAGCAGCCTTTTGAAAGGGAAGTTGCTAACAAAGTCTCTGCAAAGTCTTTCACACACTGAAACTTTCCAGAGATGCATGCTGCACAGCGGGAAACAAAGGACCTAGGAATGGTCCTGAACGATTTGTAACGATTACAACTTCACAGCAGGGGCCGGGTCGCTGATAGGTTTCACACACTGCAACATCGCAAACAACATCGCTATTGCGTCACAAAACCGGTGACGTTACAGCGATGTCGTTTGAGATGTTGCAGTGTGTAAACCCAGCTTTAGTGTGCACTAGATTACTATGATGACCCAATTCACACCCCTGCTGTCATGTCATGATTCTATTTGGGGGTTCTCTTAAGCTGGTGTCACACTAAGCGACAGCGACAACGACGTCGCTGTTACGTCACCATTTTCGGTGACGTAACAGCGACCTTGTAAGTCGCTGTTATGATCGCTGCTTAGCTGTCAAACAGCAGAAGCAGCGATCATAACGTCGCTGTGCTACATGTGCAGAGAGCAGGGAGCCGCGCTTAGCGCTGGCTCCTTGCTCTCCTAGGTACAGTACACATCGGGTTAATTAACCCGATGTGTGCTGCAGCTACATGTCACAGTGCAGAGAGCAAGGAGCCGCGCGCACTGCTTAGCGCTGGCTCCTTGCTCTCCTTGCTACAGTATACATCGGGTTAATTACCCGATGCATACTGCAGCCACATGTCACAGTGCAGGAGCCGGCACTGGCAGCAAGAGCGGAGGCTGGTAACCAGCGTAAACATCGGGTAACCAGGGAAAGGTCTTCCCTTGGTTACCCGATGTTTACGCTGGTTACAGTTTACCGCAGCTGCCAGTGCCGGCTCCTGATCACTTCATTTCGTCGCTCTCTCGCTGTCACACACAGCGATGTGTGTGTCACAGCGGGAGAGTGACGACCAAAAAATGAAGCTGGACATTCAGCAACGACCGGCGACCTCACAGCAGGGGCCAGGTCGTTGCTGGATGTCACACACAGCGACGGGACGTCGCTGCAACGTCACAGAAAATGGTGACGTAGCAGCGACGTCGTTGTCGTCGTCGTTATGTGTGACACCAGCTTTAGACATTTTGCATCAGGGCTGATAATCTACAGGTTACGCCACTGATCTACATAATAACGAAAATGTAAACCCAATGTGGCGCCCCTGACCTGGTCAGGGACCACTGAGTACTGCACCCATGCTGGGGACAGTACAAAACAGGTAATCCAGAAGGCTGACCGAGGTGTGACTACACAGGCGCATAGTGATCAGGTCTCACGCATTTACCTTTGAGAGGACCCCTGGGGATCCCAGGAGGGGGCGAGGCCTCCATCTCCACTCGAGGGGTGTGGTAGAGAGCCTGGTTGCTAGGTGACGTAGGCAAGAACAGGAGAGGAGGGAAGAGTGAGCCGAAGACAGTTGAGTGGTGAAGTTCAGGGAGGGCAGAAGCAGACCCTGTAGCTCTACACAATTCTGGCAACGTACGCGCAGTGACTACCGACGGGGGAGAACGGTCACCTGGTAGTGCTGCCCGAAATCCACACACAGCTAAAGAGAGAGCAACGGAGTGGAAAGTAAGGAGACTGTCAGGGAGATACCAGGCCCAAACGGGTAACAGGTCCCAGTGCAGGGATAGATCCACCTGTCCTTTGCCAAACCTGCATGAGGGGGCACTTTACACCCCCAAGACAACACCACAGAGTCCGCAGCCACGTAGCAAAGTGAGGGCCCATAGCTCACAGGAGGCAAGCAGCCGGAGTGACCTGGTCCAGGCTACAAGCAAACGGGCCAAAAAGAAGGGGAGAGAGGCACCAGCAACTTCCCTGGGCGACCCCAGCAGGGCTTCAAGCAGGGGTTACCCCAAAACACAACGGGCTAAGGAAGGCGAGTTGGTAGCCACCCTCATAAGTCAGCCTGAAGGACACCTGGTTCCAGCCTGGTTCATCCCAGCTACGCCCGGGTTACTCACCCTGCCACCATCAGTGAGTAAAATCCCTGAAAGACATCCTGCTTGTGCGTGTGAGTCATTCTGCGACTTGTAGTTCCACACACCTACACGGGACCCTGGGGCATGCCTCACTCTCAGGAGGCTATTACAACTGACTGCACCTACTATCAGCCCCAGGCACCCCTAACCTGCAGTGGCGGTCTCCACTGACTGCAATTCTGAGAGTGGCGTCACGACAATCAAAATAGAGGATTTCCTACCTGTGACAAGATCCAGCCGCGTGGAGTCCCTGAAGGTAATGCACCGCTGCACCGACACCGAACCTCGGGGCCCCACACATCTGGCGTCACGAACAGGATAAGGACTAGACCTGTTCAGACAGGTGACCATGTGCCTGGGCGGTCCGCTTGGAAAATTGGAAGCGCCGCCATATTGCCACCATGAAAAGCGCGCTGAAAAACAACAGCAGCCCGCGCTGGGAGAAGTTACCGCCCACGAAGAGGTATGGCTACCCAGAGACCCTCTGGAGGGTCCTGGCCTCGCAAGTGATGAGAGCGGAGGCGTTCAGAGACGTCGGGAAAGAAAGGGAGCCAGAAGCCTGCTACTAGAAGAAGGAGACGCAGAGGAAATGGCGTCTGAACGCAGAGACCCAGAACCAGGCTCCGCTGCCTGGTGGTATCGGGAACTTGCCCAGTTTTGCGACCAACTGGAGGCCAGGGTCGTATGGCAGATCAGCGAGGGACGTACGGAGCTTCTGGAGATGGCTGCAGCGGTTCAGGCCTATGAGAGGGGAACCGCACGACGAGTGCCAGACCGAGCGGCGACGACTCAGACCCCGATGATGTTACCGATGGGTGAGTCCTGTGTTGCCCCTGTCAGCGCGAGTGCCCCGACCCCTGCTGCCATGCCCGCGGTCCCTGGAGAGATGCCCGGCGCGGCGACGCTGAATCAGGCCGCAGCCACGCCAGGTGCGGCCCGCCGAGCCCAGGCCGCCGCAACGATGCCCAGCCCGGCCCACAAAGATCCGGCTGCCACCGGGACCCTCCTCCACGCCGCAGGTGCGGCCCGCCAAGGACCGGCTGCAGCTGCGACGCCAATCCAGGCCGCAGGGGCGATGCCCAGCCCGCCCTGCACAGATCCCATCGCAGCTGCGACGCCAATTCAGGCCGCCGCAGCGATGCCCTGCTCGGCCCGCCAAGTCCAGGCCGCCGCAGCGACGCCCAGCCCGGCCCGCACAGATCCCATCGCAGCTGCGACGCCAATCCAGGCCGCCGCAGCGATGCCCTGCTCGGCCCGCCAAGACCAGGCCGCTGCCACGCCAGGCTCGGCCCGCCAAGACCAGGCCGCTGCCACGCCAGGCTCGGCCCGCCAAGACCAGGCCGCTGCCACGCCAGGCTCGGCCCGCCAAGACAAGACTGTACAATTATTTACCCCGGCCTGCCAGGTCAGAGCAGGCACCGCTCCCCAGCCCAAGGAAGTCCCTGCTAGGAAGTCCCTGCTGGGGGAGGACCCCGAATACTGGAAGCTGAAGGCTGATCTAGAGGCCCACTTCCCAAAGGAGATGGTGGACCGGTATCTGCTCCCTCCGCATACTCACAGGAAGACTCCTGCAACATTCATGCCAAAGGGTCCCCCGCCCTGGCCTGCTGATGAAAATCCATCCCTAGCGCTGCCACAAGAGGAGTGCCCAGAAGAACTAAGGGGGAGGGGAGGCCAGGAAGCTGAGAAGCTGACCCCAGAGCCATCAGCAGTGGATGCAGCACCAGTCCAAGAGCCAGAGATGCTGCCGTACTCCCGCTGGGATGAAGAGGGCCCGACATCCTCCGCTGAGGAAGATTTGTCCAGATACCTCACCTGGGAGCCTGCAAGCGGTGAGGTGGCAGCCAGGCGGGACCCAGCCCGCAGGACACGGCGCCGCAGCAGGACAAGGGATCCACCTGCACAGCAGTCTCCCGAGGAGAAGGACGAGGTCACGGCCAGAGACTTAGAGGAAAAGCGGTCCTTGAGAAGGGCCAAATCGCAGGTCAGAGGCCCACTTTGTCGAGGAGTTGTAGAAGACTTCAGTCTAAGGTCTGGATATGGCTTTATAGTAGCACCTGGTGTAAAAGAGGGCATCTTTGTGAACAGAAGGGATGTTAGAGCACATTTACCTAGAGGACATCCAGGAAGAAACCTACAGATAGGAGACCCAGTAGAATTTACAAAGCACCAAGGAGAACGCGGATGGTACGCACTAGATGTCACACCCTGCCCCAGAAATCCCTACAGTAAACCTGCTATCTCAACAACAGAAGATGAGGATACAGAAAAAGAAACAGACGACAGAAACATAGAAAATGTCAGGTGTCAAAGCCCAATAGGCAAAAGCCCTGGTGGAATGGAGTAGAGAAAAGTAAAGAAAACTACAGCAGTTTGAAAAGTTTTGCAACGTTCAAGTTTAAGCACGTGCCCACATGAACTTGTGTGAGAAACCCTTTTGCACTTTAACCCATGAACCTTAAGGCTATGAACTGGCTATAGCCACAAACTCTCGCAGTGTTTATAGTTACCCCAGAGGTACCACCACTACCAGGGAGCACGCCTGTTTATGGGGCCTGGCTCTCCACCACAAAGAGGGTACATGGTCAGCACCAACTGTGGAGGCCGCCTCTACATCCTGCCAGAAGAGGCTGAAGGCGCGGCTCCATCAGGCCAGGTATACCCTGAAACCACCAGACCATGAAAGCCGCCTCTACATCCTGCCAGAAGTGGCTGAAGGCGCGGCCAACGGGAGAGGCAGATGGGAAGAAAGGTCTGGGGAAGCTGATGGCCCAGACCTGGTTACCAAAAGAAACCGGTGACCTGCCGCCTGAGAGGGTTTAGGGTGGGTTAACGGACTTGTGGGTGGAGGGAGGTGATGTATGGTACCTGATGGTTTTAAAACGTTTTACCATGTTTTACTGTTTTACGCATTTTAAAATGTTGTCTTGCAGCCTGAGGACGTGCTGGTGATAACTAAGGGGGAATGTGGCGCCCCTGACCTGGTCAGGGACCACTGAGTATTGCACCCATGCTGGGGACAGTACAAAACAGGTAATCCAGAAGGCTGACCGAGGTGTGACTACACAGGCGCATAGTGATCAGGTCTCACACATTTACCTTTGAGAGGACCCCTGGGGATCCCAGGAGGGGGCGAGGCCTCCATCTCCACTCGAGGGGTGTGGTAGAGAGCCTGGTTGCTAGGTGACGTAGGCAAGAACAGGAGAGGAGGGAAGAGTGAGCCGAAGACAGTTGAGTGGTGAAGTTCAGGGAGGGCAGAAGCAGACCCTGTAGCTCTACACAATTCTGGCAACGTACGCGCAGTGACTACCGACGGGGGAGAACGGTCACCTGGTAGTGCTGCCCGAAATCCACACACAGCTAAAGAGAGAGCAACGGAGTGGAAAGTAAGGAGACTGTCAGGGAGATACCAGACCCAAACGGGTAACAGGTCCCAGTGCAGGGATAGATCCACCTGTCCTTTGCCAAACCTGCATGAGGGGGCACTTTACACCCCCAAGACAACACCACAGAGTCCGCAGCCACGTAGCAAAGTGAGGGCCCATAGCTCACAGGAGGCAAGCAGCCGGAGTGACCTGGTCCAGGCTACAAGCAAACGGGCCAAAAAGAAGGGGAGAGAGGCACCAGCAACTTCCCTGGGCGACCCCAGCAGGGCTTCAAGCAGGGGTTACCCCAAAACACAACGGGCTAAGGAAGGCGAGTTGGTAGCCACCCTCATAAGTCAGCCTGAAGGACACCTGGTTCCAGCCTGGTTCATCCCAGCTACGCCCGGGTTACTCACCCTGCCACCATCAGTGAGTAAAATCCCTGAAAGACATCCTGCTTGTGCGTGTGAGTCATTCTGCGACTTGTAGTTCCACACACCTACACGGGACCCTGGGGCATGCCTCACTCTCAGGAGGCTATTACAACTGACTGCACCTACTATCAGCCCCAGGCACCCCTAACCTGCAGTGGCGGTCTCCACTGACCGCAATTCTGAGAGTGGCGTCACGACAATCAAAATAGAGGATTTCCTACCTGTGACAAGATCCAGCCGCGTGGAGTCCCTGAAGGTAATGCACCGCTGCACCGACACCGAACCTCGGGGCCCCACACCAACACTGCCATCCGATGAATAAAAAAACTCTTCTTTATTCAATCTATCCATAAAAACATGATGATTTAATAATACATCAGTTTGATAAATCAGGTGCCGCAGTTGTTCTAGATAGTGATTTGTAGAAAACATTAGTGCTTAATATTTTGAGCAACATAAAAATGTACAGAAAGATGCTCTCGGACTCTATTTTCAAAAATATTCTTAATGGGGTCCGTAATGATGGTGTTGATCTGGAGGTTATCGATAGCAAGATAAAAAAAAATATCTATTTGGGGATGATTTAGTTGTATCCGTTTTCCATGGGTTACCAAAAACCCATAAAAATGTTTTTCCATCACCTCTCCATTTCATCATTGCAAGAATTAATTCCATTAGCAAAGTACTTAGTGAGTTGCTGGATACACACCTGTAGTCATTGGTAGTGAAGCTTCATCTTTTCTGCTGGGAGCATAATTATTCATTTGTAAGGACGGTGTCCCACTTGCGATTGCCTCGCGTGTATCTCGTACGAGGTTCGCGGTGCATCACCCGTCATGGACTCACTCTCTGCTCACAGGAGCGGGTTAGCTGCATAGAGATGCTGTAACATCCTGGAGGTGGATTCACTGGGCCGTGCACCAGACTCCCCCAGTGAGGCAACCCGGAGCTAACCCCTATACAGGGGCTGTCCGATCACCCCACCAGAGGGCCTAGATGCACGGTAGCCAGAACACTATGGGTACTGGATAAGAGTCCTTCAGGGATCTGTACAGGAATATCTCTGAGTCCAATGGGAACCGTAAGCAGGACGGAAGACTGGAACCGGATTCAGGTGCCGGGTAGGAACAGCAGACGGGGTCCAGCGAGATGTGCAGACTGATGTTTACCAGGTGAAGTTGGGGATCGGTGACGGGTTCAGGCTGATGTGAGATGGCGGGATCCTCAGCAAACAGTCACCGGGAGACTTCCTGGGGAATCAGCCGTCAGGACCGGGTTAGGGTGGCAGGCGGGCTCTGCGAAAGAGACGGAGTTAAACGGAGACAAGACACAAAGGGACCTGAACACCTAGCTATGGGAACACGTTGATCAGGCACCCCCCACATGGAAAGGAATTCCTAATATACCCTGTACCTGTAATTGGCCATATCCTGTTTCCGGGACGCTGGCCCTTTAAGAAGAGGTGAGTGAACGCGCGCGCTCTAATGCGCATGCGCGAGGCTCGTGTGCCAGAGACCAGAGCAGGAAGCGGTGCAGGAGATGCAGGGGGACCAGACAGAGTGTCCTGGGTCGCAGGGAGACGCCGGCACCGGCGTGTAGGAGGCACAGAGGGCGCAGAGGAGGGAGAGTGAGGGGGGCAGCCGCGGGCATTAGGACCGGGTACCAGAGCGGTGATTGACAGACGGCGCCGGGACCCGGAGAGAGTGACAGATGCATACAACCGACACGCTCCTGTGAGCAGTGTGAGTCCGTGACGAGTGATGCACCGTGAAACACACGCGAGACACACGCGAGGCAATCGCAAGTGGGACACCGGCCTAACACTTGATGTCATTGATTTGTTTTTTGGTATTTCATATAATCTCGCCATAACAGCGGCTCAACATCACTTAAAATATTACAATGCTTATTCTGAAGAGCATAAACTGTTCATACTTAGATATTTTGTTAACCCCTTTATCACCCAACCTGTTTTCACCATTATGACCTGGCCATTTTTTTTCAATTCTGACCAGTGTCTCTTTATGATCTAATAACTCTGGAAAGCTTCAACAGATCCCAGTGATTCTGAGATGGGTTTTTTTTTGTGACACATTGGACTCCACGTTAGTGGTAAATGTAGGGCAATATTTTTGCATTTATGTGTTAAAAATTGGAAATTTAGCAAAAATTAAGAAAATTTAGCAATTTTAAAACTTTGAATTTATACCCTTAAACAAGGCATTTCCCACATGTCTACTTTACATCAGCACACATTTTAAAACATTTTTTTTTGTTAGGAAGTTAGAAGGGTTCAAAGTTTCTCAGCAACTTCTCATTTTACCAACAAAATTTACAAAACCATTTTTTAGGGACCACATCCATTTGAAGTGACTTTGAGAGGACTATGTGACAGAAAACCCCCCATATTTACACCTTTTCTTAAAACTGCACCCATGGAAGTACTCAAAAGCACACCCAAGAAGATTTTTTTTAACCCTTTAAGTGTTATACAGGAACTAGAGCAATGTGAAAAAAATAAAAAAAAATACTTTTTCCCACAAAAATGTTACTTTAGCCTCAAACTGTGCATGCTCTCAAGGGCAACAAGTGAAAATGCACATTACAATTTGTTGTGCAATTTCTTCTGAGTACGAAGATACTCCAAATGTTTGTTTGTGAGCATAGTAAGGCTGGGAAGAGAAAAAGCGCCATTTGATTTTTACAGCGCAAAATTGTCTTCAATAGATAATGAACACCATATGATGTTTGGAGAGCTCCTGATATGTCTAAACAGTTGTACTCCCCCACAAGAGACCTTATTTTTGAAATTAGACCCTACCAGGAAATTATCTAGATGTGTGGTGAGCATCTTGAAGCCCCATCCCAGGTGGTTCACAGAATTTTATAATGTTGAACTTTGTGAAAATAAATAAAAATACATTTTTTCCATAAAATTGTTGCTTTAACTCCAAAGCTTTTAATTTTCAAGGGTAACAAGAAAAAATAAACCATACAATTTCTGGTGCGATTTTATCCTGCGTATGCTGATACCTCATATGTTGGGGAAAACAACTGTTTGGGCACACGGCAAAGCTAAGAATGGTTGGAGCGCTATTTGACTGTTTCAATGTAAAATTGTATGGAATCGTTAGTGGACTTAGTGGCGCTTTTGGAGAGCCCCTAGTGTGCCTTAATTGTAAAGTTCCCCCCTTAGTGACCCCATTTTGGAAACTAGAACCTCAAGGAATTTGTGTAGATGTTTGGTGAGCACCTTGAACTACAATGTGCTTCACAGAGTTTTCTAACGCTAAGCCATAAAAATATCAAAATACATTTTTAACCACAAAAATGTTGCTTTAAATTTTTAAAATTCCCATGGGTAACAGGAGAAAATGAACAGTAAACTTTGTTGTCCCATTTGTCCTGAGTATGCCAATACCCAATATGTTTTTGAAAACTACTTTTGAAGCCCAGTTCAATGTGAAGAATGGAAGCATATTTGAGTTCCGATTTAGTTGGAATGGTTTGCAGTTGTTCTTTCACATTGGCAGAGCCCCTGAGGTGCCATAACAGCAAAAATTACTACAAGTGACCTCATTCTACAAACTGCACCCCTCAATGAATTCATTCAGAGGTTCAGTGAGCATATTGACACTACAGGTGCGTCACAAAACTTTATACTATACTATTGGGCGGTTAATAGAAAATAATTACGTTTTTTACACTAAAATGTTGTTTTAAAACTATATTTCCAATTTTCAAAAATGGAATGGGTAAAAAAGGCCCAATAATATGTTAGTCAAATTCTCTTGAATGTGGAAATACCTCACATGGGACTGTACAGTACTGTTTGGCCAAAGCACAGGCCTGAGGAGGGAAGGAGTGCCATTTGATTTTTGGAGCACAGATTTTCCTAGAATAGTTATCGCACTCCATTTGCAGAGCCTCTAAGTGCCAAAACAGAAGAAAACCTCTAAAGTAACCACATTTTGGATTTTAAACCCCTCTGGGAATCACCCATGGTATCAAACACAGTGAAGTTTGCAAATTTAAAAATTGCAATTCAGCCTTTGTAGTGCCCATACATTATGCCCGCTTGTGCTTCTGGATACCTGCAACCCTGTAAATTAAGCACAAAGCAGGTGGCTCAGGGTAGGCAGAAGGGGGCATATCATGGGTACAGTAAATCCTGAGCTGCCTGCTGCATAAAGCATGAAGCAGGCAGTTCAGGCTGGGCAAAGGGAGCAAATCATGGCCGAAATTCATTCTGAGCTGCCTGCTGCATGAAAGATGAAGCAGGTGGCTCAGGCTGGGCATAGGGGGGCACATTGTGAGCACAGTTCATCCTGAGCTGCCTGCTGCATGAATCAGGAAGCTCAGGCTGGGCAGAGGGGGGCACATTGTGGGCACAGTTCATCCTGAGCTGCCTGCCGCATGAAGTATGAAGCAGGAGGCTCAGGCTGGGCAGAGGGGGGCACATCGCAGGCCCCCCTATGTTCATTCTAAACCAGGCTGCATTTTAAACACACTCCCCCATCACATGACAAATTAAGTCATAACTGAAAGGAGCCCATATATTCTTGCATCCACCTTTATTTTTAGTGCATGCAACACCGGAAGTGAATGTGCGACCTGAAATCAGCTTGCTGCCATGACACGGATCTTCGATGAGTACACCGTGCATGCTCCTATCCCCAACTCTTCCACCAACATTATTAATCTCTGGATTTTGATTCCCATAGACTTGTATGGGTACCAGATTCCGTAATGGAAATATCTTATTTTTTTTTTTTAAAATGAGCAGGGACTCGCAGAGCTCGGTTTTCTCCAAGTCCTGCCACCTCTAGTAGAGAACATTTTGGATCATGGTTTCCATCTACATCTCCAAAATTTGTGATTCAGGTGAAAACTCTGATGGATCCATTCACTAAAGTTAGCGGTGTGCATCTTTTCAAAGGTGAAATAAACTGTTGATGACGGCAATTTTGTTCACATTCAAAATGACGCATAAAAGATGCACACCACCGCACTACAGCGAAGATGGAGATTCAAAGTGACTTGATCTAACTCATTACAAGGAATTTTCCATTGGGAGTTTTGTCTGAACAACGGTTTTCAGAGATTTACACATAATCCCTGGTGTAAGCACTAAGCATAGAGTGCAGGATAAATATGAGCCACAGCATACTGTGATCTTTGGGAGATAAAATAAACAAATCAACAGCAGTTGAAGAATTAGCTTTGCTTATTTATTGTTTACGCTGTTCAGCTTGCGGAGTAAATGATAGGTTAGCTTTATTCCTCAGGTCAGTATGATTACAGTGATTCCAGGCTTATATTTTTTTTTTTTAGGTTTGGCTATCACACTAAAACACTTTTTTTTAGAAAAAAAAGTTTGTTTTTTTTGAAGGTTATAGTTTTTTTTATTTTTCTGCTGACAGAACCATGTGAGGGCTTACTTTTAGCGGGATGAGTTGTAGTTTTAATTGGTATCATTTTGGACCACATAATGTTTTTTTATTGCTTTATATTCCACGTTTTGTGAGGCAGAATCAAGTACAGCAATTCAAAGAAATGTTTTTTTTATGCTCTTCACAGTGTTGTTAAAGTGATAAGACGGCTTTATGCTTCAGGTCAGTACGATTACAGCGATACAACATTTATTTTTTTTTGTTTTGCCGCTTTTACACCATAATTTTTTTTTTTATAGAAAAAACAGTTTTTGCATTGCTGCATGCTGAGATCTATAGCTTTTTAATTTTTTCAGCTGATGAAGCTGTATGGCAGCTTGTTTTTTGCATGACAAAATGACATTTTAAGCGGTACCATTCTTATTATATATGACTTTTTTTATCGCGTTTTATTCAATATTTTTTGTCAGCAGTATGATGAAAAGACATAGTTTTTGTTCCTTTTTTATGGTGTTCACTGAAGGGGTTAACTAGTGTGATAGTTTTATAGATCAGGTTGTTACAGATATAGCAATACTAAACGTGTTCTTTTTTGGTTTATTTTTTCACAAATATAAGTATTTAATGACTTTTTTTGTTTTATTGTTTATTTTTTAAATATTTTTACTTTTGTAGTTTTTTGTTGTACTTTTTTACTTATTCTCCTATATAGGACATTACCTTTCACAGCTCAGATCATAGCTGTACTGTATTGTAATGCTTGATCATTGCAGTACAGTGCAGCTGTCAGAGCTGCACCCAGAAGCTTCAGTGATCATTTTGCAGGCATGAACCTTGAGGTTTCCTTCAGTCAGGTGCTACAGAGGTCATCATGGCAACGATCGGGCCCTCGCCATTACATTGCATGGGCACCGATCAAAGGGAAGAGGGAGGTATGTGATCCCTCCCGCAATCGCCGCGTTCAATATCAAGTGTGGCATATAGGAGGTTAAACAGCTAGGGGGGTCCATGTGCACCAACCCTGGCTGTCAGAGCCAGGGCTCGGCTGTTGGGAAAGCCGAATCCCTGGAGGCGATCGCACCATTCATGGTGCTAGTAGTCCCATGATTGGTAGGACGTACCTATACCTACCTCCAATCTAGAATGTATAGGTTCTTCCAAGGTCATGAAAGGGTTAAAGCATCATTTTTTTTATGTTCAACTCCGAATTCTTTCTTCAGGTAGAAGGTGCCCAAATGGGGTCGCAGTTCTTACCCTCACTCACCATACTTTTTATGGCATGGTGGAAAGCGAACTTTATCTTAAATATAAAATATTATTTTTTCCATAACACTCAATTGTCTGGTTTTAATGTAGACGATCTTTAACTGGTCTGGTCAGATTATGTGGAGAATGTTTTTAATTGTATTTCTTATGTTAACACTAATGACTGTAATGTGCAGATTAGACATTATGATGCCAATGTCCAGGTGTCCTTTTGGGTATTTTTTTGAAAGGGAACAGCTCTGATAGAGTGGTGCATACATCATTATTTAGGAAGTGTGTCTCTGGAAATACCATCTTGCAGGCTTCAAGTTGCCAACCGCACCACACTATTAATCTATTCCTAAAGATGAATTTATCTGTGCACTATGGATCTGCTCTACCAATGACAAATATGCTAAGGAAAGTGAGAGAATAAAAGATAGGTTACATGCTAGAGCAGAGGTCTCAAACACGCGGCCCGCGGGCCACATGGGGCCCCTCAGGCTGCTTCGTGCGGCCTCCTGGCCCGTGCCCCTGTTGACTATCATGGCCGGTGCAGGGGCCGCAGCCACTGTCTGCGCTTTATGTCAGATGAATGCGCTATCAGAGTCCAGCGCTCTGTGCACAACTATTCCTCCAATGGAAACTGCCTGACCTCAGCTGCTCACTTCTGATTGGCGGACGGCTACAGCTGCATTGGAAACGTTGTGCACAGAGAGCTTCACTCTGCGCGCGCAGAGCCGGCAAAACAATCTGCCATTAATCGCTGAAAGGGCTGCAGCCCCTGCACCCACCGTGATAGTCAACGGGGGCACGAGCCTGCAGATAGCAAGAAGCAGAGATGAGGCAGCTGAGGGAACGCGGGACAGGTGAGAAGAATGGTGTTTTTTTTTTGTGTGTGTGTATGTGAAGGACGGCACATTAACCCTTTGGTGACATGGTACTTAAGGACCCATGACGTACCCAGTACGTCATGGTGAAATCGCGGCCCCGGAGCCCCGGTGACTGCAATTGCTTTGAAAATACCTTGGATTCGGGGAGGAGGGGACCTCTGCCTGACCTCAGGAGGGCTGGTGTCTCTTCCCCAGACCTACGGAAGCTGTGATTGGCTGACGAACACTACTCAGCCAATCACAGCCAATGTAATGTTTCAACCATTGAAAATGGCTAAAACATTGAAATCCAGCCATGATCAGCTATAGCACTGATAATTGGCCGGAGCTGGGGTATCACTGCTTCACCCGCCCCAGGTCTGATTGGAGAAACCGGCCTTGTGACCGATCTCTCCAATCACTGTGGATCTGGGGCCGGAGACCGCTCCACTCAGTTTCACTCCGGCATCTGTAGAAGCTGAGGAGAGTGATCGGTAAGTTATAGCGCCACTGCCCCCTTTCAGCTGCTGCCACATTACTATAGGATGGGGACATTACTATAGGACGGGGACAAGGTGGGCACATTACTATAGAATAGGGACAAGGCGGGCACATTACTATAAGATGGGGACAAGGTGGCCACTTTACAATGGTATGGGGATAAGGCTGGGGACATTACTATAGGATTGGGACATTACAAGGATGGGCACAATACTATAGGATGGGGACATTACTATAGGATGGGGACAAGGTGGGCACATTACTATAGGATGGGGACAAGGTGGCCACTTTACAATGGTATGGGGATAAGGCTGGGGACATTACTATAGGATTGGTACATTAGGATGGGGACATTACAAGGATGGGCCCAATACTATAGGATGGGGACATTACTATAGGATGGGGACAAGGTGGGCACATTACTATAGGATGGGGACAAGGCTGGGGACATTACTATAGGATGGGGACAAGGTGGGCACATTACTATAGGATGGGGACTAGGATGGGCACAGTACTACAGGATAGGAACATTACTACAAGGGGACAAGGATGGGAAACATTACTATAGGATAGCGATAAGCTGGGGACATTACTATAGGATCGGGACATTACTATAGGATGGGGACAAGGATATGCACAATACTATTGGATGGGGACATTACTACAGGATGAGGACAAGGATGGGGACATTACTATAGGATGGGCACATTACTATAGAATGGGGACATTACTATAGAATGGGGACATTACTATAGGATGGGACAGTACTATAGGATAGGGACATTGCTACAAGGGGACAAGGATGAGGAACATTACTATAAGATGGGGACAAGGTTGGACACATTACTATAGGACGGGCAGATTACTACAGGATGGGCACATTACTATAGATTGGGGACATTACTATAAGATGGGGACAAGGATGAACACATTACTACAGGAGGGGCACATTACGATAAGATGGGGACAAGGCTGGGGACATTACTACCAGATGGGACAAGGATGGGGAACATTACTATAGGATGGGGACAAGGATGAGCACATTACTGTAGAATTGGGACTAGGATGGGGCACAATACTACAAGGGAACAAGGATAGGCACATTACAACAAGATGGGGAACATTACTAAAAGATGTTGGTCAAAATTTTTATATGGTGCTAATTGTAAGACTATTAGTTACAAGAAAGGAATAAAATTTAAAAAAACCTCAAAATAAGGCATGACATTTTTTTATATTTAAACAAAGAATGTGCATATTTGCTATAATAAACAAGTGAAAAATGTTCAAAATCAGTGATCCAAAGGTGTGTAAAAAAAATAAATATATACTGTATATGCATGGTACCAATAAAAATGTCACTTTGTCCTGAAAAGAATGTGGCCCCCAAATTATTTTTTTTACTCTGTGCGGCCCATACACCCAGCCGAGTTTGAGACCCCTGTGCTAGAGGCTACAGTAGACAGTGCATAATCATCATGGATATGCATTCTAAATCTACTAATGGCTTTCTGTATAAAAATAATGTTAAGGATTCTGTGTGTAATGGTTGCGCTGTTTTTTTTTTTAACTCCTTATAGTTTGCAATACCATCAAATAAAACAGATTGTTCTAAAGTATTTGACAATTTTAAATTAAGATAATGTACTCGGTAAAATTGTCTCCAAGGGGTGCAGGTGTGTAGCCAGATGGGGAAAATCTATAGGATACTCATTATCACCCAGTCTATTTCATGATTCTAAAACCAGTTACAAATAGCCATGTTCTAAGGGCTTTCACATATGTTCAGGAAACATCTGCAATGTGTTTATTATGGCAAAGAATAATGTTCTTGATGTTGCACTTCCTAATGGAAACAAAAAAGAGACAGTTGCACTCTGTAGTGCTAAGATATGTAGAACAATGAATATAGGAATATATAAACAAGCAATACTGCTATGAAAAAACATGCAAAAATTGAGATATATAACACACAAATATGGCAAGTTTTATGTGAGCCCAACAGCCAACACCAAGATGACCTCTTATTGTTGGGTCCCTGCCTGCTCTAATGCCTCTCTTTAGCTTAAAGAACCCTACAATTTATGGGCAGACAAGAACCTGCAAAAAATTAAAATTGCCTAAATTTTTGAGAACACTGGGGATCAAACCACATCATGAAAATCAAGGATCACACCAGAGAGATGTGGGATAAAGCTGAGGAGAAGAGTAAATCAGGGTTAGGTTATAAAAATATCCCAAGCTCTGTATGGCACAACTGCAAATCTACCAAGACATGGCTGTCCACCTAAACTGACATCCCAAGCAAGGAGAGCACTAATTAGAGAATCAATAGAGATGCAGAGATCACAGGAGAAATATGAATTGTATACTCCCAAAATCTGGTATTATGGACGATTGTCAAGCAGAAAGCCATTTTTTAAATTAACCAGTAAGAAGTTCAATTTGCACTTGGCAAAAAGCAATGTAGGGGACACAGGTAGCATGTGGAAGAAGGTGCTCTGGTCAGATGAGACCAAAGTAGAACTTTTTGGGCTAAATGCAAAACACTACGTGCTGTGCAAAAATAACTCTATGTTTAACCCTGAAAACATCATCCCCAATATCAAACATGCTGGTGGCAGCATCACGCTGTGGGGATCCTTGTCTTCAGCAGGGATAGGGAAGCTGCTCAAAGTTGATGTGAAGATGGATGAAGCGAAATACAGGGCAATCATGGATGAAAACATGTTAGAGACTGCAAAAGATTTGAAACTGGGGTATAGGTTTACCTTTTAGCAGGACAATGGCCCTAAACATAATGTCAGAGCACTAATCTAGTGGTTTAGATCAAACCATATTTATGTGTTTGAATGTCCCATGTGACGACTCAATGTTTGGCCACTGGTGTGGTGGGTGAACTGTTCTTAATTAGGTAACATGTATGGATCATTTATTTGTTAAATCAAGTGAAGTTAATCATTGTCTCTTGCCAGTCTGATCAGAGTCATATGGTCTGTAAATGTGAAATCTCTCAGCCCTTCTGACTACATAATTCAGAAGAAAATTATGCAGTAGGATTAAACTTTCAACCAATGAGAGAGCAGCCATCTCCACCAATCCTGTAAGAGAGCTGAGGGGTATAAAAAGGCCTTGCTTCTATCACCAGGGATAGATTCTACATTATCCCAGCTGAGGAGCTTTGGTTCCAGCTCAAGGATTTGCAGAACTGATTCATTTGGGATATTCTATATGACCTCAGCTGGTCCAACAGGATTTCACTTAAAATGCTACTTTTCTAGGTGACGGAACACAGAACTGCTTTACTGCTCAACACAGAGGCCAAAAATTCAATTGTAGAACCCAGGATTGTACAACTTGTTCTCCTGGCTATATATCTTGCTGTGCTTGGTCAGCTTCCTAAGCTTGCCCCTATCTCTTCTCAGTTCTCGGGGTGCTGCTGGACTGGGATAGTTTGCCCTGGAAAGCCTGAAGTCAAAAAGACTCTAATCCCAGGCGAGCCAGCGGAAGGGTGAGGCTCTGTCACTTGTACCATCTTGTGTTCTTGCTGGGAATGTACAATATGTTTTTGTCTGTTGATGAACCAATAAAGTCGTACCAATATTTGGTTCCCTCACCCTGTGTTGTCTGAGTAATGTTTTGCCCACAGGGAACGAGTTCAAGGGCTCAGTGGGAAGAGCCATGGTCTGTTCAGTCTTTCAGATGGCAGCCAGGCAGACAAGAGCAACCACAGTTTCTCGTGTATCCAAAACATTCCTCCCCCTTCTTAATTAGCCCCGGAAAAAAGCTGGATCCTGGCAAGGGTCAATGATGACAGGACAGCCAGATCAGATAGACCTTTGATCATCCTTGTCCTCCTCTCTGGACGGTATGCTTTCAATAATCTTTGCCTTTTTGGTAGTGAGGTCAGCAACAGAGGCAGATATCTATCCAACTCCCCCAAATTTCCTCCCCCAAGCTGGGCAGCTGCACTGTGGATAAGCTCTAAGGTAGGGTCCATGAGTTGGGCTTCCCCAAACTCCTTGCGATCCATCTCCCATATTACCCATCCCCACTGCAGCCTAAACGGATATGTAAAATAAAGCGCAACCGCCATTTTAAGAAGGGGAAGTAGAGGCAGAGGGAGGAGCTAGATGCAGAGGGAGGAGTTAGAGATATAATTCCACCCCTCCTCTATTTTTTATCTGCACAGAATCTCATCAGCACCAATTGCCATCTTCTATCTCAGTAATGGGAAAGTCTTCACTGAATACAGGTTTTACCTCAGAATTGAGAATTTTGATGATGACTGTAATGACTGATCAATTCTGGAGAGAAAGAAGCAAATTTGTCTGATAAGATTATTACACAGTTGCTTATTTTCATATGTACTATTGATTTATGAAATAAAAATGAAAATGACTACGCTTTAAAGAGAGGAAGTCATTGTTGTACTGAAGTAACCAAAAGCCAACGGAGAGCTGTGAACTAACAATAATGGCACGACAGACATATTTAAAAGTGAGTATAGTGATGTTGAATTGATCCTTAGATAACATTTTTGTGCAAAACTTTCAATGTAGAATTATAGAATCATCTAATGCTAGCATGGAACAGATACTTTGGTGATTTCTTTATTTTTCTACACAACAAAGTGTCAGTCTTAGCTGATGACACCAAACTATTAAATACATAAGATCCAACAATATCAAAGGGAACAGGTGGGTCAATCCCTCAAGGGGATATCACACCCTGTGCCGAGCTACTCAAATAGCATATACAAAACAGGAGGAAACGAGTAGAATTGCTTCAAAAATATATGTATTTTTATTTCTTATGCTCATTTTAGTAATATATTTTTTAGTGAATAAAACACAATAAACCAGAATACATATATAACAATATATGAGAAATTACAAAAATAGGACGGCCAAGAGGAGGGATGTTAAAAAGGGGCACTACTAGATCCTGCCAAGCCTATGATACATGGTATTTGCCAATAACAGAAAATTCAAGTGTAGGAATAATTCACATGAAAGGTAAACACTCATTCCTACGTAGGAAATGATTGTTGCACCAGAGGGAGATTAGTTATTCTGTCAAGATTTGCCTCCTTCCTCTGACATCGCCCTTTTGGGTTATTTCCCTCCTATGTGTTTGAGGGAGCTATGTTTTTAATGTCACGTTTCCAGGAAAGGGGGTACAGCAATCGCAGTATTAAAAAGGGCTACCTTAGGGCTAAAAATACTCCAAGATCCCAACTCCTCCTGGCAAGACAGAAAGATAAATCAGATGGCCCAGTGGTCAGGTTCATTATCACCTTTAACCATGAATCTCATAATATTAGAGCCATCTTGAACCGACATTGGCCCATACTGAATACTGACCCACTTCTGAAGGACTCCCTCTCAGGCTATCCTATGATGACGGCCAGAAGATCAGCCAACCTTCATGATGTGCTTGTTAGGAGCCATTACGTTTTGGTGCGCGTGCGCGTGCTGTGCCTCTGGTCCGTCCTCCTCCTGGCCATCTCTGGTTGGCGTCGGCGCATGCTCAGGTGCCATGGTGACGCGTCCCCGCTCCCGCGCATGCGCCTACGCCATGACGGCTCGTGAGGGTTTCTGGGATCTGGAGGCGCCGCGCGTGCATGCGCTGTAATTATTCACTGACTGAACACAGCTGTTCACAGGCTGCTTCCGGCTATTTAAACCTGCCGGTTACAGGGACTAATCACTCCCTGACGAAGCATGAGTACATATTCCTTGTGAAACGTACGTTGGAGTCCAATCCTGGGTTTTAACCCCCTCCTCACCTAACTAACCTGCCTGCCTTTCTTCCTCCGTGAAACCAGTATATTGCGGTATGTAGCAGGTTCTCTCCTTGCATGTGTCCATTTTGCTGCAATGACATATGTCTTAGGTATATTAATGTTACAGTTTATTTTACATACTAAATGCCTCTACTCCTATGACTATCATTGCAGCACTTTGGTATTATGCGGATGGGACCCCTGCATGACTGCCTTTACTGATTCATGTGTTTTCATGTAATAGCGCCAGTGATGGGACCCTTTTAATGAGGTGTGCGGGGGCTCTCACTTTATACATGCTCGCACTGCTGCACTGACTAAATCTCTATTTAGCATACTGGTTTATAACTTATTTATTACAATCTATGTTTCTTTTTCCAACTTGATTAATTGATGTGGTTAGCAGTGTCCGTAATATACGGTTTGAGCTTCATGCATAACCCTCTTTGATACAACAATCCTGAGTCAGTTTGTTTATACTGCATCAATCCCTTCTGGTGTAACAATATGATCTGGTCATTTCCTACGTAGAGTGCCAGTGATGGGACCCTTCTAATGAGGTGTGCGGGGGTTCTCATTTTGTATATGGTTACACTGCTCCACTGATTAATCTTTACATAGTATACTAGTTTTACAGCTTGCTTATGACATTATATATTCTATTTCAATCCTGACTAGTTGACGTGGTCAGCAGTGTCTGCAATATACGGTCTGAGCCTTATGCATAACCCTCTTTGACAGAATAACTAATCCCCCTCTGGTGCAACAATCATTTCCTACGTAGGAATGAGTGTTTACCTTTCATGTGAATTATTCCTACACTTGAATTTTCTGTTATTGGCAAATACCATGTATCATAGGCTTGGCAGGATCTAGTAGTGCCCCTTTTTAACATCCCTCCTCTTGGCCGTCCTATTTTTGTAATTTCTCATATATTGATATATATGTATTCTGGTTTATTGTGTTTTATTCACTAAAAAATATATTACAAAAATGAGCATAAGAAATAAAAATACATATATTTTTGAAGCAATTCTACTCGTTTCCTCCTGTTTTGTATATGCTATTTGAGTAGCTCGGCACAGGGTGTGATATCCCCTGAGGGATTGACACACCTGTGCCCTTTGATATTGTTGGATCTTATGTATTTAACAATTTTTCCTGTGGTTTTCACAGTTTTCCTTCTATTATCCTCCATGGATTTTCGAGCCCGGGACGATGCCTGGCTCACGCAACTTAATTTGGTACTTGAGGCGACTGGCACTAATGGTGTGGAGGTTGGTGGTGATGTCGACACCAAGGAGGCAATTACACGATATAGGGACCTCCTGAGGAAGAAAGAAACCTGATCCCGCGAGGATTGCGCATCCAGGTCTTTCCATCCTTTCCGGTGGAGAGCGAGTCCTTCAGGAGCAAATGGGAAGAATTATCCATTGCCTGCTCCAGAGGCTATTTACAACTCCTGAGTGAGCTGAATAGCTCATCCATTGGAGAATTGGAGAAGTAGATGGAACAACTTCTCTTACTTATTAAATCTAAACTATCCATTGAGGCTCTCTCCAAGTTTAATGGTGACATTGATTTGGAGCTCGGTAAGATGGAGAAGGAGATACAAGCATTTAAGATAAAAAAATTTCAACGTGATTTACGGGATCAGCAACTGAATCAGACCTATAGATGGCAGCAACCCTCCTATAGATCTAGATCGAGATTTAGGTCTAAATCAGGATCAAGATCACGCTTCACATCTGTTCTCTCTGGTCTCTCTTCTAACGAAACAGGGGCCTCGGCTCCTGGTGATGGGATGAACATGAGATCGGACCCCACATCTTCGGGCATAATAACACGCTTAAAGGCAACTAAACAGGCTCCACAAAAAATACCTAAGAAAGACAATCGTACCCTCCAGGTAATCAATTTATCTACCCATGTGCTGTCGGGGGCACAGACTGAGGTTCTGTCCAAAGGGTTATCTTTCTCTCCGACTAACTCCTTTGATTTCTTCACAGCCATGAAAGACTTACATCTCTTTTCTAGAAAGCTGGTATTGAAGAAACTACATAATCGTAACACCTCAAATTTTGGTTTGGATAGTCGTGCTGAGAGAGAGGCCCTGGCAATTCTGGAGGAACTTCAGTCTGAACAACAACAACCCCCTGATGGCACAGGTGTGTATCCACCATCAATTATGCCTAAGTCCACTAGATTTCCCCCCTTGTCACTCTGTCCCTCTGTCGAGATATTCACAAGATTAGTATTGAGCGACTTCGCTCAATTATCATCGAGACGTAGTAATGATAATCTTACTTTCCAACAGAGAACAGCATTGAAACAACTTGAGAGCTGGAAGGATGTTGTAATTAAACCCGCCGACAAGGGGGTAAATGTAGTGATATGGTCCATTGTCAAATATGAGAGGGAGGTCTTTTGTCAGTTGAGAGACAGAGAGATGTATAGGAAACTGAATTTCAATCCCATTGACTAATTCTCCAGAGAGCTTTCGGTTATCCTGGAGCACGCACTGGATTTGGGTCTTGTCACGAGGAAGGTTGTGGATGGCTTGTTGATTAAATACCCTAAGGTGCCCACTTTGTACTTGCTCCCCAAAATCCATAAGGATGCCCTTGACCCGCCGGGCCGTCCGATCGTGTCTGGATTGGAGGGAATGTGCGACCCAGTGTGCAAGTTCATTGATTTTTATCTGAAACCCCTGGTTGAAGCACTTCCCTCCTACATAAAAGACACGACGGACGTACTCAATAGGGTCAATGGCATCAATATGGAGCCTGATATGTTGATCGTCACGGCGGATGTAGAGTCTTTATACACCTGCATCCGCCATGACGATGGATTGGCGGCTGTTCAATTTTTTCTTGGGACCTCCGGTCGGGTCGGCGCGATTTGTGACTTGATTCTCCAGCTGCTCCGCTTTATCCTTACCCATAATTTTTTTACGTTTAAGGATTCTTTTTACCTGCAACAACGCGGCACTGCGATGGGTGCAGCTTGTGCGACCTCGTACGCCAATCTCTTCCTAGGGTTCTGGGAGAGATCTGTTTTTGGCGACGGGGGCGATCAGGCCGCATCCCATGTGCAGTGCTGGTTAAGGTATATAGATGATTTGTTGATTTTTTGGCAGGGTACGGCGGAGCAGCTTGAGACTTTTGTGGACAGACTTGGCATGAACCCGTTTAACATCAAGTTGACATTTAAATATCATAACAAATGCATTGACTTTCTGGACGTACTTGTCACGGTGGATGATGATAATTTCATCCAAACTGATGTATTTCGGAAATCAACATCCGTCAATGCCTTACTTCATGCCTCGTCTGCCCATAACATGTCTACTATTCGCGCTGTCCCCACCGGACAGTTTCTGAGAATGAGAAGAATTTGCTCTTCAGATCAGAAGTTTGAGGAACAGGCCGCCGACCTTATGTCACGTTTCCAGGAAAGGGGGTACAGCAATCGCAGTATTAAAAAGGGCTACCTTAGGGCTAATAATACTCCAAGATCCCAACTCCTCCTGGCAAGACAGAAAGATAAATCAGATGGCCCAGTGGTCAGGTTCATTATCACCTTTAACCATGAATGGCATAATATTAGAGCCATCTTGAACCGACATTGGCCCATACTGAGTACTGACCCACTTCTGAAGGACTCCCTCTCAGACTATCCTATGATGACGGCCAGAAGATCAGCCAACCTTCGTGATGTGCTTGTTAGGAGCCATTACGTTCTACCAGTATCTGGCTTTTTGGGCCTGAGGAATCCTCGTGTTGGTTGCTTCCCATGTGGCCACTGCCTGGCCTGCAGTAATGTCTTGCGGAGTTCAATGTTTTCTTCAGCGGACGGGACGCGTGAATTTCAGATCAGGGATAACGTGTCATGTGGCACCTCAAACGTTGTATATTATGCCGTTTGTGGGTGTCCACTGATTTACATTGGCCTGACCTCGCGCGAGCTGCGTGTCCGCGTCCGTGAACACGTAAGGGACATTTCTGCGGCCCGGACCGTGGACGATATTGCCTCTCTGAAGACTATCCCACGCCATATCAAGGTCCACCACGGGTGTGACTCGAAATCTTTATCTATACGTGGAATTGAGGTGGTCCATGGCGGTATCAGGGGAGGCAATATTAAGAGAAGGCTTGCCCAACGTGAGACGAGATGGATGGTGACACTTGGTACAGTCACCCCCTCGGGCCTCAATGAGGCTTTAAGCTTTGCCTCCTTCCTCTGACATCGCCCTTTTGGGTTATTTCCCTCCTATGTGTTTGAGGGAGCTATGTTTTTAATGTCACCTGTTTGTTTTTCTATTATATTTATTTGTCCCTTTTCCTTCTTTCACATGTCCCTTTAAAGCAGCTTGGATCCTGTTCTTTTCCATGTGAATCAGCTGAAACACGACATATGGACATATTGGAATAAACACTTTGATGTATCTGCCACTGAAATGAACCCAAAAACCGGATTTAATACAGATTATGTCATATTGTATTTTTGTCTATTGAATTGTATATATCACCGGCAGTGTCCACTTTGATGGTTTCATCTAACTTAGAGCCCATGTGCGCTCTGTAGCACAAATACCTTGTTTCTCTCTATCTGTCGTGGAGGGTGCGCGTGCGCGTGCTGTGCCTCTGGTCCGTCCTCCTCCTGGCCGTCTCTGGTTGGCGTCGGCGCATGCTCGGGTGCCATGGTGACGCGTCCCGGCTCCCGCGCATGCGCCTACGCCATGACGGCTCGTGAGGGTTTCTGGGATCTGGAGGTGCCGCGCGCGCATGCGCTGTAATTATTCACTGACTGAACACAGCTGTTCACGGGCTGCTTCCGGCTATTTAAACCTGCCGGTTACAGGGACTAATCACTCCCTGACGAAGCATGAGTACATATTCCTTGTGAAACGTACGTTGGAGTCCATTCCTGGGTTTTAACCCCCTCCTCACCTAACTAACCTGCCTGCCTTTCTTCCTCCGTGAAACCAGTATATTGCGGTATGTAGCAGGTTCTCTCCTTGCATGTGTCCATTTTGCTGCAATGACATATGTCTTAGGTATATTAATGTTACAGTTTATTTTACATACTAAATGCCTCTGCTCCTATGACTATCATTGCAGCACTTTGGTATTATGCGGATGGGACCCCTGCATGACTGCCTTTACTGATTCATGTGTTTTCATGTAATAGCGCCAGTGATGGGACCCTTTTAATGAGGTGTGCGGGGGCTCTCACTTTATACATGCTCGCACTGCTGCACTGACTAAATCTCTATTTAGCATACTGGTTTATAACTTATTTATTACAATCTATGTTTCTTTTTCCAACTTGATTAATTGATGTGGTTAGCAGTGTCCATAATATACAGTTTGAGCTTCATGCATAACCCTCTTTGATACAACAATCCTGGGTCAGTTTGTTTATACTGCATCAATCCCTTCTGGTGTAACAATATGATCTGGTCATTTCCTACGTAGAGTGCCAGTGATGGGACCCTTCTAATGAGGTGTGCGGGGGTTCTCATTTTGTATATGGTTACACTGCTCCACTGATTAATCTTTACATAGTATACTAGTTTTACAGCTTGCTTATGACATTATATATTCTATTTCAATCCTGACTAGTTGACGTGGTCAGCATTGTCTGCAATATACGGTCTGAGCCTTATGCATAACCCTCTTTGACAGAATAACTAATCCCCCTCTGGTGAAACAATCATTTCCTACGTAGGAATGAGTGTTTACCTTTCATGTGAATTATTCCTACATTTGAATTTTCTGTTATTGGCAAATACCATGTATCATATGCTTGGCAGGATCTAGTAGTGCCCCTTTTTAACATCCCTCCTCTTGGCCGTCCTATTTTTGTAATTTCTCATATATTGATATATATGTATTCTGGTTTATTGTGTTTTATTCACTAAAAAATATATTACTAAAATGAGCATAAGAAATAAAAATACATATATTTTTGAAGCAATTGTACTCGTTTCCTCCTGTTTTGTGTTGACACCAAACTATGTAGGATATTAAAAATTGACCTTGATAGTACAATATTTAAAAAAAGATCTGGATAAGATGTCAGAATGGGCAGATACTTGGCAAATTAAATTTAATGTTGATAAATGTAAAGTAATGCACCTAGGACAGAGTAATCCTATAACTACGTATACATTAAATGGAAGTAAACTCGGGACTACAGAACAGGAGAAGGACTTAGATATTCTTATTACAAATAAGCTGAGCAGCAGCACTCAATGTCAAGCAGCAGGTGCTAAAGCAAACAAGATTTTAGGGTGTATAAAAAGAGATTATAACCCGTGATCCCAACGTATTGTTACTCCTCTATAAATCACTTGTAAGGCCACATTTGGAATATGGGATCCAGTTTTGGGCTCCACATTTTAAAAAGGACATTCAGAAGTTAGAGTCAGTTCAAAGGCGGCAACTAGACTACTACAAGGAATGGAAGGCCTCCCATATGATGACAGGTTAAAAAAATTAGATATGTTTAGCTTAGAAAAAAGACGTCTCAGAGGAGATCTCATTTATTTGTATAAATACATGTGTGGTCAATATAAAGGACTGGCACATGACTTATTTCTTCCAAAGACAATACTAAGGACCAGGGGGCACTCACTGCGAATGGAAGAAAAGCGACTCTGGCAGCTAAATAGGAAAGGGTTCTTTACAATTAGAGCAGTCAGACTGTGGAATGCCCTACCACAAGAGGTAGTAATGGCCGATACTATAACAGCTTTTAAAAAAGGGCTGGATGATTTCCTCAGTACACACAACATTGTTGGTTATAAATAACTTAGTGACCAAATGTAGAACTGGTGGAGGAAGGTTGAACTAGATGGACCTAGGTCTTTTTCAACCTAAGTAACTATGTAACTGATTTGGAAAATTCATTAAAACAAGTCACAAAGATAATGGAGAGTAACAACCAAGAAACATGGACTTTAATTGTAATTTTTGGAAATCTTGTAAATAAAATGTCCTGAGTAGAGTGTCATACGAGCTCATGAGGGTCCCCTCAGGACATGTAAGTGATGAGGATAGGTCATAGAGAAGTATTTGTATTCAAAGGAAAAAAAGCTAATGATTTGTACAAGCAGGTGTTCCATTTTTTATTATACAAGTTGAAATGCTTTTTACATCCAAATTCAAAAAAAGGTAAGAACCTCATGTGCGGAGTTCATCAGTAGGAACTGGGCAGATCAGTGACAATGACTGCACTCATTAATACTCGCTATGAGGCCATTACTTTACATACATCTGATACGTACAGACGTAAGTTTATTTTGGATGAGTGGGGGACGTGACATAGTGCATAGAGTCATCGGAAAAATATGCAACATAGCACTATTAATGTCAAGCTCAGTTCTTGTAACTTACTCACACATCGGCAGCATTATAGAGTACAGAATGTTCATTTAAAGGTAACCTGACAGGCTGCCTCATTACAAAGCACTATGATTTACTCTGAAGCGCTGTGGTGTTTCAAGGAAAATACAGGCTTAAAAGAGCAGAGCACAGACAAGTAGGGTTGGGCTTCTCTTCCTAACTTGATTTGATTTGTACAGAAACTGAAATGACAAAGAAAGGGAGTGCGCAGATGATGTCTTATCTGGTGGTGCCAGAAAGAATAAAATTAGGTGGACTAATCTGATGCGGTTTTGTTATAGACACAACCGCTATAACCACTTGTTGAGGAAGACTGCTGCAGACCCAGGAGGATAGCGTTGGGAGAAATTAAAGAAAAGGGTTAATCCGCGCTGCCAGAAGATCACTGAAGATCAATGGGGATAAAGATGTAAGATTTTATTGCTCAATGCATTTCGGAGCCATAGACTCCTTCTTCAGGAACAAAAATCAATAATGTACATTATTGCTTTTTGTTCCTGAAGAAGGATTCTATGGCTCCGAAAGGTGCGAATAATAAAATCTAACATCTTAATCCCCATTTATCTTCAGTGATCTTCTGGCAGCACGGATTAACTATTTTCTTCTATTTCCTCCAACTTGATTTGATTGATATGAAACAAGAGAATGAGTATATGTGCAAAATTACAAAATTTCTTTATTTCATATGAAAGAACCACAACAGACATTTAAAAACAAGAAAAGACATCACCAAATTGAATCATCTGGGGGAATATAGAGATTGTTACACTGATAGAATTGATACACAGACAGGGATTTTCCTAGGAAAACCACCAAAAAATTCCAGTTGTATTTAAAATCTCAATCTGGTGAACCCTGAGACCCCAAATCTGTGCAAAAAGTGCCGCAAACTGAAGGTATGAAGCAAGTGTCACAAAGAGTGAAAAACAAAACAGGAACATGGAATAAATAGATAGCTACTGTATATACAGCTAAAGGGCCCAGCACAGGAGTAGAGTAATCACATTCAGACTATATATGTATACCATTAGTCCATTCATTAAAAACTCCCAAACATGAAAAAGTTATTACCTGGTAGTTCTAACAGATAACGATTAAACCTTCAGTTTGGAAGACCCCCAGTGAGGAACCTGGACTTCATCGACTCGTGTTTCGCATGGTATCAGAGCTTTTTCAAGATGAAGAGCTACAGAGTCTATGCATAGAGTCAGGGGTTATATACCCCTATGCTCCCAACAAAATAAGGTGCAGCTGTGAGGGGAGGACGACCAAAACCCGGAGATGGTAATGAAAACATGGAAGCCCAAAAGCTGTGCACACATGTAGTGTCTAGGACGCGTTGTCCGGGTAACCATAGCAGATCGTCATATCCGGTATGACAGGCACAGGAAATGCAACGCCCACTAATGGTGGGTCCTTGCCTTTATGCCAGTACCTCCGGGCGCACGTGTATGCTTCCCTGGGTGATGATTCCTCAGGGCCGTGCGTGTGTCCCGGTGGTATTTTTGAATCTGAACCGACCCCAGATTGAGTATTATGGCCATTTGCATATGCAGTCTCCATACGGTCTTGGATATACCGTGAAATTTCAACTCGGTTTGTTGAAATTATAGTTTCTTTTCACCTTATAATGCATTATAATATTTAACATGGACTTATTGTCTGACTTGATTTTGCTCTTTCCGGGTGGCTGTTGTGCCGCGGCGCACATGCGCGGTTCCCTTGGTGACGCATCCTTGGGATCGCGCGTGCACGCTGGAGGCGCTGCTGCTCCCTGGATTAAGCATTAGTGGGCATTCCATTTCTTGTGCACGTCATACCGGATATGATGATCCGCTATGGTTACCCGGACAATGCGTCCTAGACACTACATGTGTGCACAGCTTTTGGGCGTCCACGTTTTCATTACCATGTCCGGGTTTTGGTCCTCTTCCCCTCACATGTGCACCTTATTTTGTTGGGAGCATAGGGGTATATAACCCCTGACTTCTTGCATAGACTCTGTGCCTCTCCATCTTGAAAAAGCTCTGATACCATGTGAAACACGTATCAATGAAGTTCAGGTTCCTCACTGGGGGTCTTCCAAACTGAAGGTTTAATTCTTATCTGTTAGAACTACCAGGTAATAACTTGTTCATGTTTGGGAGTTTTTAATGAATGGACTAATGGTATACATATATAGTCTGCATGTGATTATTATACTCCTATACTGGGCCCTTTAGCTGTATACAGCTATCTATTTATTCTATGTTCCTGGTTTGTTTTTCACTCTTTGTGACACTTGCTTCATACCTTCAGTTTGCGGCATTTTTTGCTCAGATTTCGGGTTTCAGGGTTCACCTGATTAAGATTTTAAATACAACTGGAATTTTTTGGTGGTTTTCCTGGGAAAATTCCTGTCTGTGTAACAATTCTATCAGTATATTTCCCCAGACGATTCATTTTGGTGATGTCTTTTCTTGTTTTTAATTGTCTGTTGTGGTTATTTCTTATGAAATAAAGACATTTTTATAATTTTGCACAAATTCTCATTGTTCTCTTGTTTCATATATGTATACTGTATATAAGTAGTGCCTTCTGAGGTGTTGGTCCCTTGTGACTACCCCTCGGCAAAATTGCCTGGTTTTAATGTTGAGAATTGTATATTTGATATGCTTTTCTGTGTCATTCACAGTTTTCTTTCAACTGACCATGGATTTTCGTTCCCGTGACCGAGCGTGGCATGCCCACTTTGATGATGTTTTGAAAAACCATAATAGTAATACCAGCAGTGATGTCCACTTTATTGATTAATGACACTCTTATTTTAAAATATAAGAAACTTTTGAAAAAAATATTGAGGATACATTGGAACCGCACCCTATTTGGCAAATATATCGACAGGGACATGGTGCCCCGCGGACTACGGGTGCAGATTTTTCCCTCTTTCCCGGTGGAGGACACCCTCCTTCCGGGAGAGATGGGAGTAATTGGCGAGCGTTTGTTCTGGGGGCTTTCTGTCCTTGTTGAAAGAACACAATACAACTTCACTTGCCACCATGGAGACTGAGTTGGAGGGGAATATCAAAAAGAAGTGTGCGGCTGAACTTGTTTCTAAAATTAAGGCAGAGATTGAGCAGGATTTGGCGAAATTAGATTTGGTCTGTATGTCCAGCAGAGTGAAGGCAGATAGACGTAACGTACATGACTGAGGCAGTGATAGATCCAGGAAAGGGTTAAGGAGTAAGGGATGGGGGTTTTACCTAAGGAATGCGGTGGGGGGGGGTGAGCGAGCAGGAGGAGAGACGGGGGCAGGGGCCATATAAGAGATAGGTCCCATGTTAAGGTGTCATTCCTTTGTCCTGGACTTAAAGACTGAACAAGCAGTTTGGATGCCTTGCTGAAGAGCGTTCAGGCCGCGGCTTTGACATGTAGGCCCGAATGGATTCAGGCCCAGCTAGACGAATTGCTGAAGAATGCCCGGGATACAGCATCTGTCCCTTCTGAACTTTCTGAACATCAAACTCTAAGAAGATCAAGACCTCCTGAGAGACTAACTTCTGAAATGGCCAATAGGACTCACAATAGGATCATAAGTCCTTCCGTTACCTCTAGGAAAAGAGCAAAGCGCAGCACGGCCTCTGATCCTGCTTACAAACCAGGAAGGAAACTACAGTACAAGAATAACAAAGGACAGAGAAAAGAGCCCGACCACCTAACCAGAGAGACACCAAGAAGTGCAAGGAGAAAGTCCAGCTCTACTGAGGTGCCAGCCAGAGAAGCAGCCACACAAGCTACAACTGACGTGACGACAGCCCACCATGAATCCTTAGAACTTCCTCAACAAACTTTGCATCATTCTAGAGGACATCATACGGCCTTACCCCAGGAAATAAACCAACACGGGGGGACGGGCTTAGGACACACAACATTTCCGGATCCGGGTTCTCATTACACGAGGAGTGGTAGGAATCCAAAAAGACAACTGCGCAAAAGTACTTTAACCAGACAAAGACTTCTTCGGCCGGCTCAGGATATGAGTCCGGCAAGAAATCTACAGCTACAAGACTCAGCAGAGATTCCAGACAATGACTATGACACAGATAACGACTGCCCACTAGAGGGCAGCAGCACGCAGCACTTCAATAATGGAGGGGCTGTAGAGACTATAACTAATACGTCACGGACGGCTGGTCAACCTAGGACGCAGCCAGGTATTGGTGAGAACACTTTTTCTTGTCCTATATCTAGTGTAACAACACCTGTAATGAATCCAGTGGGCGCAGTTGGGGGTACAGTTCCCGGCAATGTAGGATGGGATCTTAATTCAGTAGTACAGCAATTAGTGTCCGGGGTTAAGGAGGCTTTGAGTCAGTCTAGCTTACCCATAACTTCTTCTCCTATTGCTGCATGGTGTGGGAATGGTCGCCGGACATCGAAGGTGGTAAGTCAGTCGTGTGCTGATCCAGAGACACAGGAGGACGCAGTAATTTCACAAGGGGTTACATTATCTGATGCAGCAAAAGGAGAATTATATGTATGTTTTGAGGGTCCTCTAGGAATTCATTTGAAACAGGAGGTTAGGGAGAAGATTTGGGCCGACGAATATGTGGAAATATTTTCATTATTGCCCTTAGAAAAATATAACTTGGATAGAGTAAGGTTTGATGAGAGGAAAAGAGAGGAACAAGAAAGACGGTATTGTCTCATCCCCCAAACATTTAGCAATTGGTTCCAGGCCTTTGCCATATTAGCAAGTGTAATAGGCCAAAAAACTCCTGAACATTGCTCTGCCTTATTTTGTTACATGAATTCTATCGGGGAGGCGCACCGTGCGTATGGAGGTTTAGCATGGCTGCGCTATGATGAGCAGTTTCGCCAACGAAAGGCTGGTCGCCAAGGGATTCGTTGGGATCACAAAGATATTAGTTTATGGATGCGTCTCATGACAGCGCCACGTGGGGTTAATCAGCCCTTTCAGGGCTATGTCGGCAGATCATCAGCAATCGGATTGTCGGCAGCAAACAGAAAAGGTTGCTGCTGGCAGTTCAATGATAGCCAGTGCAGATTCGGAAACACATGCAGGTACAAACATGAATGCAGCTTCTGTAGTGGAAACCATAGCCTATCAAAATGCTTTACACGAAATAAAACCCCAACAGCAGAGATTAACCAAAAAGGGGGAAACCCCAATTAGACTCGGGGAGATGGTGGGCTATCTAAGCAGGTACCCAGATAGAAAAGCAGCACAATTGCTGGGGGAGGGTTTCTCAGAAGGTTTTAAGATCCCATCTACTTCAGGCCCATTAACCTGTTCTCGTAACCTTGCTTCAGCTTATACATATTCTCACATTGTCTCCACAAAACTAAACAAAGAAATTGACCTGGGCCGCATGGCAGGCCCATTCCCCAAAATGCCAATAGAAAACTTAAGGGTCTCTCCATTGGGGGTGGTCCCAAAGAAGGAACCCAATAAGTTAGGCTGATCCATCATCTGTCCTTCCCTCATGGAAGCTCAGTTAATGATGGAATCGATCAGGAACTTTGCACAGTCTCGTATACTTCATTTGATACAGCGATTGCATGGGTACAGAAGTACGGCAGAGGAGCTTTAATGGCAAAAACAGACATTGAAGCTGCCTTTAGACTCTTACCAGTCCATCCAGAAAGCTTCCATCTCTTGGGTTGTCAGTGGCAGGGAAGGTTTTATGTAGACTTGTGTTTACCGATGGGCTGCTCCATCTCATGCTCCTTGTTTGAATCATTTAGCACATTTTTGGAGTGGGTAGTAAAGAAGGAAGCCGGCGTGCGTTCCGTCCTGCATTATCTAGATGATTTCCTATGTATAGGTCCACCAAAGTCATTTGTTTGTGCTTCATTATTGTCAGCGATTCAGTCGGTTTTTAAGCGTTTCGGAGTACCGTTAGCATCAGATAAAACAGAAGGCCCGTCTACACTTATCAAGTTTTTAGGAATTTTGATTGACAGTGAAGCAATGGAGTGCAGATTACCGGATGACAAGGTCAGTGATCTGCTGGAGGCAGTCAGAGAAGCTAGATCCCACCGTAAGATCAGATTAAAGGATCTACAATCGCTGTTAGGAAAAATGAACTTTGCGTGTCGCATTATTCCAATGGGTAGAGTTTTTTGTAGGCGCCTAGCTGCAGCTACCTCAGGCATAACCTTTCCACATCACTTTGTGCGGCTGGCTAGAACATTAAAGGACGATCTGGCGGTATGGGAACAGTTCTTAATAGAGTTTAATGGGAGGTCATTGTGGATCAGACCACCGGTTTCAAATTTTGATCTAGACATCCACACTGATGCAGCGGGGTCAACTGGTTTTGGTGCATATTGTTCGGGACAGTGGTGTGCAGATAGGTGGCCAGAGAGTTGGAGAAACAATGGGTTAACACGAAACTTAGTCCTCCTTGAATTGTTCCCCATAGTGGTTGCTTGTGAAATTTGGTACAATATTTTCCAAAACCGAAAAGTGAGATTTCATTGTGATAACTTGGGAGTTGTAGAAGTCATCAACAAACAATCAGCTTCTTCCCTGCCTGTTGTTACGTTGCTGCGTCATCTAGTGCTGCGCTGTTTAAAGTCAAATTGTCAGATTACAGCTGTGCATGTCCCCGGTGTTTGCAATTCTGTGGCTGATGCTCTGTCTCGTTTTCAGTGGGACAGATTCCGTTCGTTAGCCCCGATGGCAGAGGTACAAGGCAAGAAGTGTCCGGATTTTCTGTGGTCACTGCCAGTGACACCGCATACGCTCTGATAGAACGGTCTGTGGGTGTAAGCACATGGCAGAGGTACCAGTCAGCATGGAGGGAATGGGAAGACTTGTGTGCTCTAGTGACACATGATGCCAGTGTACATGACAAGGTTTCCTTGTTGTTATTTTACATTAGCAGGGCCTTTGTGGATGGTACTTCATTGTCCAGTATTGATAGTAAAATGTCTGGATTAGCTTTTTGGTTTAAGTTGCACGACTTCACTGATTACACAAAGCATTTTTTAGTTAAGCAGGCCCTAAAGGGTTACAGGAAAAGTTGTAAGAAGACCAGAGATAAACGGCGTCCGATTTCTTTCCAGTTATTGCAGCAGATACTGAGTGTACTAGGCCGAGTCTGTAGCAGTCCGTTTGAAGTGTTACTCTTTAGTTGTGCATTCACACTGGCCTTTTTTGGCGCTTTTAGAATCAGCGAGTTGGTGGCGAGTAGCTCCACCAGAAGTGGGGGTCTACAAGACGAGGACGTGCATCAGTACACAGACAGATTAGAATGTTTTCTGGCAAAGTCAAAAACTGATCAACAGGGTAGAGGAAAATGGATCACATTGTTTCCTTTAAGCGGGTCCAGGGCCTGCCCGGTCATCTGTTTTAGAAACTATGTCTCAAGAAGGCCAAATATCCAAGGTTCATTACTAATTCATGAGGATTGTAAGTCATTGTCACAATTTCAATTCACAGTAGTTCTTAAAAAATGCCTGACAATATTGGGAGAGTCTCCAAACGCATTCACTTCACACTCGTTTAGGATAGGAGCAGCCACAGAAGCTGCTAGATGGGGCTTAGAGCCTGACATAGTTAAAAAAATCGGGAGATGGGAATCGAGCAGATTTAAGAGTTACATTCGATTACATTTATTATAAATGGCGTACATGTATATATATGTGTACATTGTGGTAATCTTATAGTAGTTGTGTCTTCATTTAGACAATTGTGTGATAAGTGTGTTTTTGTTTTTTGTTTTAGCTGAACAGCAATGCCTGGTTTGGATCAGGGGACATTCATTTGTTTTTTGGGGGGCCTTACGTGCAGCAGTCAGGCCTAATGGTAAACAGTTGGGGTTGCCCAGTTCCTTGGCACGGGTGACATGGATAGGAAAGAGGGGAATGCAGTGGCATCAGCTGTTAAAAGAAATCCAGTATCATGTGGAGTTCTACCGCCCCCCGGACGTCTTACTTATCCATTTAGGTGGTAATGATTTAGCAATAAGAACATCAAGACATTTAGTTAGGAACATAAAGCTTGATATGTTGAATTTATGGAGGTCTTACCCAGAAACAGTGGTGGTCTGGTCGGATATAGTAGCTAGACAAATGTGGAGAACAGCGCGATCAGTGGCTCGCATCAATAATACAAGGATAAAGGTTAATAAAAAAATAACAAAATTTGTGTTGGAAAACGGAGGGGTGGCCATACGTCACCAGATGCTGGAAAATACAAAGGAACATTTTTGGAGAGATGATAAGGTACATCTTAATGACATTGGCATTGATATATGGATGTTGGGAATACAAGAAGGAGTAGAACGAGCCATTAAGTTGTGGAGGAACTCACTCTTGTAAGGTGTCACAAGAGCGAGTCTTGGCGGGATGTGGTTGTTTAAACCCCCTCTTTGTTGGTTGGAGAATTATGTTTTAATGGGGTCCCTGGGCCAGAGCTCAGCGGACAGTGGAATATGGGTCCCTGGGGAGGAGCTCAGTGGACAGTGGAATAGATGGGTCCCTGGGGAGGAGCTCAGCGGACACAAGGAAAATGATCAAGGGGTATACCCAGATTCCCCCTTGAGCTAGGTGTACACGGCGGAGGGGGATATGGGGCTGGGATTTATAACAACCACATCTCTGGGCCGATAATCTTGTTTTTTCTTATTGATGTTTTTTCTTATTAAAATAAAGGGCTGCTGTGGCCAAAATTTTAATCCATGTCACGCAGTGTGTGGTGTCTTATTTATTAGATTACCAGGAGCGCAATTCACTAGTCCATCAGTCAAGCAGAGTGAAGGCAGATAGACGTAACGTACATGACTGAGGCAGTGATAGATCCAGGAAAGGGTTAAGGAGTAAGGGATGGGGGTTTTACCTAAGGAATGCGGTGGGGGGGGGTGAGCGAGCAGGAGGAGAGACGGGGGCAGGGGCCATATAAGAGATAGGTCCCATGTTAAGGTGTCATTCCTTTGTCCTGGACTTAAAGACTGAACAAGCAGTTGTCCCACCCACCCTCCCTATAATAAAGGGAAATGTATCAATATCAGGACTTTGCAACACTGTCAATATTCTAACAATGTTATTGGTATTCAACATCATCGGTATTTTATCAACATTATTAGTATTGTATCGTATTGTATCAATTGTTATCAGTAATGTATCCAAATTGACAATGTCATATCAACATATTAATATTGTATTAACATTTTAATATTGTATGTTACAGCAGCATTTGGCGGCGGCGGGATGTGGTTGTTTAAACCCCCTCTTTGTTGGTTGGAGAATTATGTTTTAATGGGGTCCCTGGGCCAGAGCTCAGCGGACAGTGGAATATGGGTCCCTGGGGAGGAGCTCAGTGGACAGTGGAATAGATGGGTCCCTGGGGAGGAGCTCAGCGGACACAAGGAAAATGATCAAGGGGTATACCCAGATTCCCCCTTGAGCTAGGTGTACACGGCGGAGGGGGATATGGGGCTGGGATTTATAACAACCACATCTCTGGGCCGATAATCTTGTTTTTTCTTATTGATGTTTTTTCTTATTAAAATAAAGGGCTGCTGTGGCCAAAATTTTAATCCATGTCACGCAGTGTGTGGTGTCTTATTTATTAGATTACCAGGAGCGCAATTCACTAGTCCATCAGTCATGCTTTATTTTCTTTTTTTGACAGCCCCTACACCATTTTACAACACATAAGTTTGGCCTCCCATTGAATCAATGGGCTCAGTGTGTTTGCCGAACATTCAAAAGTTCACTCATCTCTAGCTATGACATCTTTATTAGGTAAAGTTTAAGTTAGATGGTTAATGGTCTGACTGCAGTAATCTTTACTTTTAAAAATCTGGCGAATGGCCTTTCTTCTCATTCTCAAAGAAGTGGTGGCCGTGCATACATGTGTAAAATTGATGGGACTAGAAGAATCGATTGAATTCATTTTTGTACTTGTGACTAACCTTGTGAATGCCGTGTGTATAAAAACATAACATGTTCCAAATCTCCAAATTTCTTCTTGTGCTAGACTCTGATGAATGTATTACAAATATTTATATACAAATAAAAACTTAACATATGTTTTCCATTCCAACACATGGACACTTTTACAGCCAGAGGATGTGGGAATGTTGCAGAAATATATTTCTTGAAGATATGAGTATAAATGATATACAAGTGAATGTATAATCAGAAAATAACATTATATTTTCAAGTATTTTTAAATTAGACGCTGAAACCTGACAGTAGCCAGTGAGATCACTCTTCATCAGTCATCTCTTAAAATGCTGGACTGGTTTGCAGAGTAGAAAGGAGAACGGGTTTGAATACCGCGCCAAAACCACAGAGTCACCGAAAATTTGGAATGATGCCTTTATTCACACAGGTCTACGCATTTCAGGGACATTGTCGTCCCCTTCACCAGGACAAATATAGGGAATAAATGCCTGGAGGCAGGTGTCTCACAGCAACACTATTGACTAAAGGTGATGGGGGAGCTGTATACTATACCTGTCTCAGCCTGTACAGTGACCTCTGCACATACAGTTTAGTAGATGTTCTGTGCCTGTTTGGTAGCTGTAAAGTAAATCTCTGAAATGCTGTTCACAGCTCCGAGCTGCAGCTTAGATAAGGTGACTGCCTCAAAATAATGTAAGTTGCTAATTACAGCTGGCTCCCTGCTGTCAAACTGCAGGGATCCAGCTGTATTTCAGTATTAAATCATCCATGATAGAACAGACCAAAAGAGGGAAAACTACTTTTGAAGTCAAAGGAGGCAGGAGAATTGCAGCCACAGCCGGAACCCATCAATTCAGGGCAGAACAGGCAGGTGATGAGCAAACAACTGCCGGTAAGTTTTTTGCCCCATAGCAAAAAAAGTCCAGCTAACCCCTATAAGTCATCAGATATAAAGGTAATACATTATCTTAAAGCAATGACAACAGTCAGAGAATCAAATGTCTATAAATTGAACATACCTTACAACTTGAGTATTTAGGGCAATGGTAACGCATGTGCATGTAAAGAAGTCTTTTCATTATTGTACATGCTGGTTAGAAATTCTTTTTTTAGTCATTGGGAATTCCACAATCAGATTGAAAACCTTGACCAGGAAAGCATGTATTCAAAGACTAACAACAAGAGCATTTATGAAGAGCAGTAAACATGGTGGTGCTCTGGGATGTCTCTCAAGCGAGTCTTATGTGAAGTTGTGCCTTAAAGAAGAATTATTTATGGAGTATGTACAACATGGAATACAATTGCTTTAATGTTATTGAACAGCCTGTGATCGTATGTTGCCATTGATTTTTACATCTCAAGCGCCCTAATCCATATATACTGGTTCAAGGCATAGATATGTTTTATTCTCAATAAAACAGATTAGCCTTTAATATACTATTTTTTTTCTTAATAATTACATAGACATAAAGCAGTGGCATACCGTCCATAGAGGCAGGCCACGCCACTGCTATGGGGCCCGGGACCTGAAAGGGGCCCCGTGACGGCTGCCCGCTCTAAATGCACTTTCACTTTCATAATTCCCAGCACGGACGGGCTGCCCCAGGGAGGTCACCAAGCAGCTGATTAAGGGAGCTAGGGGCCCGCACTGTTCTATAGCTGTACGCTGGCTGCAACACCGATATGCAGACACTGCACACAGCAGCCTCTGCTGAAGAGGAGGGAGTCCCCGGCAGCGTTTTCTTCCAATGGAGAGCTGTGAGAGATGGCGGGAGGCGAAAAGCCAATCAGGAGAGGGGGCGGAGCTTGTTCAGAACAGCGCGGGAGATAGGAAGATGAAAAACACAGAGCAGAAGAAGCAATGAAGGAGCAGAGAGCATAATGAACAGAGAGCAGAGAAAACCTAGCAGAGTAACAAGGCAGAAGGAGCAGAATCAGCACAGCAAACAGAGAGCAGAGCACACAAACAGAAGCAGAAAGCAGAAGAACCAGAAAGAAAAGCAGAGGACAGGATCTGAACACAGCCAGGACAGGAAGTGCAGCATGGAGGGGAGCCACTAACATCTCTCACAGCACAGCAGCAGGTGAACATTATAATGTACAAATGTCTGCCTGTAACACTACAGAAACTGCCCTGTACTGTGACATCCCTGTGTATTATCCCTGTACTGTGCAGAGTTTTACTATAGATCCTAAGGCTATAATGAGGGTCATAATCGTTACCATTATATGGGGGAGACAGATGTGAACATTTATATTGTGTGTGGTGAAGGGCACGAAGGAGGACATACTACTTTAGGCCAAGTTCACACACTGTAGACTTGGGGTGGGGGGGATTTGCAGTGTGATCCCACTGGTCTTGGTGCAGTGGGCTTTGCTCAGTAACAGGATGATGGTTATATTCAGACTCCATGTGGTGATAATATTTGGTCATAGTGTGGCGGCATTATTTTGCATTTATACTAGTGTTATTGGTTTTGATATGTGGGTGCTGAGCGAGCGTCAGTCAGTGCGGTGCTGAGCGAGCGTCAGTCAGTACGGTGCTGAGCAAGCGTCAGTCAGTGCGGTGCTGAGCGAGCATCAGTCAGTGCGGTGCTGAGCGAGCGTCAGTCAGTGCGGTGCTGAGCGAGTGTCAGTCAGTGCGGTGCTGAGCGAGCATCAGGCCCTGCGGTGCTGAGCGAGCCTCAGGCCCTGCAGTGCTGAGCGAGCGTCAGGCCCTGCAGTGCTGAGCAAGCGTCAGGCCCTGCGGTGCTCAGCGAGCGTCAGGCCCTGCGGTGCTCAGTGAGCGTCGGGCACTGTTACTTTGGCTGCTGCTGGTTTGTACTTTTTTAAGAGGTTCTTGAAGGTATTCCAGGGTTGTTCTGTTCACATCAATGGTACAATGCTGTAATACTGCTATATAGTCGGCCGATAGATGGATAATGGCCTGTCCTAAGGATAAGACCTGAAACTGTGAAGGTTGGAACATGCACTTGATGTTGTGCAGTGGACTACTCTGAAATGAATTTTAAATTTATTCCTAAATCTCTGTCTATCTAAATTCGCAATTTAATATTTTTCTAATATACAGTACTGTAGTTAGAAATTCCCTATCCCTCCCTCACTTCTCTAACTGATTTATTTTTTATATTTCCTCTATGATGTCGCTTCGTTTGAAAATCCCAGTGCATGCTAGCAGGCTCAAGCGAGTCATGATCAGGGGGCAGAGGCTGTGGTCACTGTCGCAGCCTTTGCCCCCTCCCTAAAATTAATTGTCATCAGTGACGTCAATTTCAGGAGCTGGGCTCATCCCTGCTCTATTGATTATATGCCGGCTGTCCATTACCACGGATAGTCAGTGGAATCTTGTAACTGTGCAGAATTCTTCTCAGTGCACAATGGCAGTGCATTCCCTCGCCGGCTCTGATTACAAGTGACAAGCTGGCAGCAGACCGCACGGTCAGTGCACATGCTAAGTAAAGAACGAGCAATCAGAGACCAGAGCCATTCCCACAAGTGACGTCACTTCTGGACAGAGCTGGCGAAGGAGTGCACTATCATTGTGCACTGAGAAGAATAGTGCACAGTGGTAAGATTCTACTGAGCATCTGTTGGAATTGACGGCTAGTGCATACAAAATAAAACACGTATTAACCTGGCCCCTGAAATGGAGGTCACTGATGATGTTTTGTTTCAGCAAGAGGGCAGAGGCTGCAGATTGACCAGAGTCTCTGCCCCTTAATGACATTTGAGTATCCCAGGGTGCAATGGGGATTTTCAAGCAAAGTGTCATCAGAGAGGAAGTAGTAAAACAATAAGGCAGAGGAGTGAGAGAATTTTTCATTAACATATTTTAGAAAAAAGATTGGATTATAACAGATTTAGAAGTAAACTAAAATTTAGTTTTGGACCACCTCTTTAATGAATTAGAGCCAATAAGTATAGGCCACTTATCAGGGGCCACTGCTTTGTGCTTGACCCCCAGGAAAAAATTCGCCAGTCAGCCCCTGATTCCCAGCCAGGCTGAGTGTCAGATTGTCAGCATCTGCAGCTCAGCGCCGGCGCGTTGTGTACACTGCAGTGTCCTAGAGGCTCCTCCTGCTCTGTTGCGCCTCTGGAGGCAGGCGGGTGGTAGCCATTGGTGGTTGTACTGCTCACGGGCGGCTCAGCACGGTGTCTGCACCCGGCAGAGACTCAAACGGGCGCATCAGGCATAGTCAAAACAGCAGCACAGTAATAGTCCACTTACTGGACTGGTAAATGTATATCCTGGCTAAAATAAAGATTAATTCCTAATGTTTATACACTGTGTGCAGAATTATTAGGCAAATGAGTATTTTGATCACATGATGCTTTTTATACATGTCGTCCTACTCCAAGCTGTATAGGCTTGAGAGCCAACTACCAATTAAGTAAATTAGGTGATGTGCCTCTCTGTAATGAGGAGGGGTGCAGTGTAATGACATCAACACCCTATATAAGGGGTGCTTAATTATTAGGCAACTTCCTTTCCTTTGGCAAAATGGGTCAGAAGAGAGATTTGAGGGGCTCTGAAAAGTCCAAAATTGAGAGATGTCGTGCAGAGGGATGCAGCAGTCTTGAAATTGCCAAACATTTGAAGCGTGATCACCGAACAATCAAGCGTTTCATGTCAAATAGCCAACAGGGTCACAAGAAGCATGTTGGGCAAAAAAGGCGCAAAATAACTGCCCATGAATTGAGGAAAGTCAAGCGTAAAGCTGCCAAGATGCAATTTGCCACCAGTTTGGCCATATTTCAGAGCTGCAACGTTACTGGAGTATCGAAAAGCACAAGGTGTGCCATACTCAGGGACATGGCCAAGGTAAGGAAGGCTAAAAAAACACCACCTCTGAACAAGAAACATAAGATAAAACGTCAAGACTGGGCCAAGAAATATCTTAAGACCGATTTTTAAAAGGTTTTATGGACTGATGAAATGAGTGACTCTTGATGGGTCAGATGGATGGGCCAGAGGCTGGATCAGTAAAGGGCAGAGAGCTCCACTCCGACACACATGCCAGCAAGGTGGAGGTGGGTACTGGTATGGGCTGGTATCATCAAAGATGAACTTGTGGGATCTTTTCGGGTTGAGGATGGAATGAAGCTCAACTCCCAGATCTACTGCCAGTTTCTGGAAGACAACTTCTTCAAGCAGTGGTACAGGAAGAAGTCAGTATCGTTCAAAAAAAACATGATTTTCATTCAGGACAAGGCTCCATCACATGCATCCAACTACTCCACAGCGTGGCTGGCCAGTAAAGGTCTAAAAGATGAAAAAATAATGACATGGCCCCCTTATTCACCTGATCTGAACCCCATAGAGAACCTGTGGTCCCTCATAAAATGTGAGATGTACATGGAGGGAAACCGGTACACCTCTCGGAACAGTGTCTGGAGGCTGTGGTGGCTGGTATACGCAATGTTGATCGTAAACAGATCAAGCAATGACAGAATCTATGGATGGTCGGCTGCTGAGTGTCATCAGAAAGAAAGGTGGCTATATTGGGCACTCATTTTTTTGGGTTTTGTTTTTGCATGTCAGAAATGTTTATTTCTAAATTTTGTGCAGTTATATTGGTTTACCTGGTGAAAATTAGCAAGTGAGATGGGAATATATTTGTTTTTTATTAAGTTGCCTAATAATTCTGAACAGTAATAGTTACCTGCACAAACAGATATCCTCCTAAGATAGCCAAATCTAACAAACCCCACTCCAACTTCCAAAAATATTAAGCTTTGATATTTATGAGTCTTTTGGGTTGATTGAGGACATAGTTGTTGATCAATAATAAAAAAATCTTTAAAATAAAACTTGCCTAATAATTCTGCACACAGTGTATACACCCCTAGTAACTTGTATGCCGGCCCCCAGTATCTTATATGTCCCCCCAATAACTTGTATGTCCCCCCCAGACGTGCGTTGTTTATTATGTTAATATTTTATTTTATTTTTTTATCGCGTGGGGGGCCCCATTCAGACTTTTGCTATGGGGCCCCATGATTTCTTTGTACACCCCTGACATAAAGTATACATTTTATCCTTAGTTTAATAAACTAATAAATAGAGTTAAGCGCGGTTCGTGGTTCGAGGTTCTCCAGTTCTAGGCTCGAGTGATTTTGGGGCCTGTTCCAGATCGAACTAGAACTCGAGCTTTTTGCAAAAGCTCGATAGTTCTAGAAACGTTCGAGAACGGTTCTAGCAGCAAAAAAACAGCTAATTCCTAGCTTGGTTTCCGCTGTAATAGTGTAAGTCACTCTGTGAATCACACTATTATGACATTTCAGTGTATAGTGTGCGTGAACAGCGCCTTCAGATCACTGCTGTTTCTATAATGGCGATCGCCATTTTTTTTTTTTTTTTCCTTGTCTTCCTTCCCTAAGCGCGCGCGTGTAGTGGGGCGGGCCAGCATGTCAGCCAATCCCAGACACACACACAGCTAAGTGGACTTTTAGCCAGAGAAGCAACGGCATGTGTGATAGGATGTCCATGTCACATGTCCCTGCATTATAAAACCGGACATTTTCCTCCAGGACGCCATTATCTCTTCTGCGTCTTTGGTGTCAGACATCACTGTCGCAGCTCCGTCCTCCTGAGTCCTATCGCCGATACAGCTGTATGCGCTCCATACACAGCGTTAGACAGCTTAGGGAGAGCACTTTCTATCAGTCCTTTTAAGGGCTCAAACCGGTAGGGTCAGAGCCATAGGTGACAGGTCCTGAAAACAGAGACAGCGTCTGTGTAGCCAAGGTCAGGGATTTCGTCGCTGCATTTCCCTATTAGGAGGGAATAGAAAGGCAGGCTTCCATTCCTCTACCCAGAGCCCCACAATCCTGGCACTGTACCCTCCTGTCCTCTGCACACTCCAACTCATTATAACTAAGCCATTATGCTAGCAAACAGTCAGTGTACCTAGTGGCATCCTAAACGTGGCTATTGGACTTTTGTGTAGTTACAGTAGTGCAAAGATATTTGCAGCACGTCTGCCTGCATTGCACACTCCAACTCTTTTTAACTAAGCCATTATGCTAGCAAACAGTCAGTGTACCTAGTGGCATCCTAAACGTGGCTATTGTACTTTTGTCTATTCACACTATTATAAAGATATTTGCAGCATGTCTGCCTGCATTGCACACTCCAACTTTTTTTAACTAAGCCATTATACTAGCAAACAGTCAGTGTACCTAGTGGCATCCTAAACGTGGCTATTGTACTTTTGTGTAGTCACAGTAGTGCAAAGATATTTGCAGCACGTCTGCCTGCATTGCACACTCCAACTCATTATAACTAAGCCATTATACTAGCAAACACTCAGTGTACCTAGTGGCATCCTAAACGTGGCTATTGTACTTTTGTCTATTCACACTATTGTAAAGATATTTGCAGCACCTCTGCCTGCATTGCACACTCCAACTCTTTTTAACTAAGCCATTATACTAGCAAACAGTCAGTGTACCTAGTGGCATCCTAAACGTGGCTATTGTACTTTTGTCTATTCACACTATTATAAAGATATTTGCAGCATGTCTGCCTGCATTGCACACTCCAACTTTTTTTAACTAAGCCATTATACTAGCAAACAGTCAGTGTACCTAGTGGCATCCTAAACGTGGCTATTGTACTTTTGTCTATTCACACTATTGTAAAGATATTTGCAGCACGTCTGCCTGCATTGCACACTCCAACTCTTTTTAACTAAGCCATTATGCTAGCAAACAGTCAGTGTACCTAGTGGCATCCTAAACGTGGCTATTGTACTTTTGTCTATTCACACTATTGTAAAGATATTTGCAGCACGTCTGCCTGCATTGCACACTCCAACTCTTTTTAACTAAGCCATTATACTAGCAAACAGTCAGTGTACCTAGTGGCATCCTAAACGTGGCTATTGTACTTTTGTCTATTCACACTATTGTAAAGATATTTGCAGCACGTCTGCCTGCATTGCACACTCCAACTCTTTTTAACTAAGCCATTATGCTAGCAAACAGTCAGTGTACCTAGTGGCATCCTAAACGTGGCTATTGTACTTTTGTCTATTCACACTATTGTAAAGATATTTGCAGCACGTCTGCCTGCATTGCACACTCCAACTCTTTTTAACTAAGCCATTATGCTAGCAAACAGTCAGTGTACCTAGTGGCATCCTAAACGTGGCTATTGTACTTTTGTCTATTCACACTATTGTAAAGATATTTGCAGCACGTCTGCCTGCATTGCACACTCAAACTCTTTTTAACTAAGCCATTATACTAGCAAACAGTCAGTGTACCTAGTGGCATCCTAAACGTGGCTATTGTACTTTTGTCTATTCACACTATTGTAAAGATATTTGCAGCACCTCTGCCTGCATTGCACACTCCAACTCTTTTTAACTAAGCCATAATGCTAGCAAACAGTCAGTGTACCTAGTGGCATCCTAAACGTGGCTATTGGACTTTTGTCTAGTCACACTAGTGCAAATCTATGTGCAGCACCTCTGCATGACACCCTCCTGCTCTGTTCTTAATAAGCTATAATGATAGCAAAAAATACTGCCATTTTGTGGCTTCATAGAACTGGCTGTTGTATTCCATTAATGCCCCACTGGTGACAAGCTATTTCTAGCACCTCTACATGACACCCTCATGCACATTTTGCTACGCTAATGTTATAGCAAACTCATGGAATTCAATGCTGCATTTGATAATTCGGAGGGATAGAAAGTCAGGCTTCCTTTAGCTTTTCCTTCTGTTCATAGACAGCATCTCCAAGAGCAATTTCCCCTCCACGTCTAAGGGGCACTTTGCACACTGCGACATCGCAGGTGCGATGTCGGTGGGGTCAAATTGAAAATGACGCACTTCCGGCATCGCATGCGACATCGCAGTGTGTAAAGGCTGGATGATACGATTAACGAGCGCAAAAGCGTCGTAATCGTATCATCGGTGCAGCGTCGGCGTAATCCATGATTACGCTGACGCGACGGTCCGATGTTGTTCCTCGCTCCTGCGGCAGCACACATCGCTGTGTGTGAAGTCGCAGGAGCGAGGAACGTCTCCTACCGGCCTCACTGCGGCTTCCGTAGGATATGCGGAAGGAAGGAGGTGGGCAGGATGTTGACATCCTGCTCATCTCCGCCCCTCCGCTCTGATTGGCTGCCTGCCGTGTGACGTCGCAGTGACGCCGCACGACCCGCCCCCTTAACAAGGAGGCGGGTCGCCGGCCACAGGGACGTCGCACGGCAGGTGAGTGTGTGTGTGAAGCTGGCGTAGCGATAACTTTCGCTACGCCAGCTATCACCACATATCGCTGCTGCGACGGGGGCGGGCACTATCGCACTCGGCATCGCAGCATCGGGCTGCGATGTCGTAGTGTGCAAAGCCCGCCTTAGTGTGGAGAGGCAGCTAGTGTGCATGCGTGTGCCGATTTACCCCAGCTGCAGCCTAATTACAGTGTTTCGCCTAGTGAGTATGCTCAGCCTGACTGTGCTATTCCTGACGCTAAGTCTTCATTTCGGGATACAGCGCATGCTCCCACACTAAGTGTGAAAAGCCTCTTTGCACAGGTGCTTGCATTCCGTGCCGGGTCTAAGTCCTGTTTTGTGCCTAGACACCATGCTAAAGCTGATAGTCTTTTTTCAGAGACTGTATTTCATGCTACTGAGCATGCTCAGGCACTTACTGCATCAGAGACTAGGTCCGGTAATGAACTCTTTGGCCCTGCCCCTGATGTGGGGGTCCCATATAGACCACAGGGCATCAGGTGTCCTCCCAAATGGCTTGCAAAGGCCCACCCCTATGACTTGTCACCGCATTATTGATGGTCAGACGATGACTGGTGAGGTGTTTGGGTCATGGCAGCCATGAGGTCATCATTGAAGTTGCGGTTCCAAATAGGACGCTAGTTATGCCACTCATGACGTGTCACTCTACTTTTGTCTCCAGGAGGTGCATTGTGGTTCACCCTGGTTTGGGGCGGACCCAGGTTATAAAAGGGGCTGAAGGCAACAAGGAGGTGCGCAGTCTTCTATTATGCTCCGAAAGAGCACACCTCCATGTGTTGAACCCATTGCGGCTTTAGGCCAGAGGTAGGCAAGGATAGGGTGTCGATGCAGGCCACCACCACAGTTGGTAACGCAGAACGGTTAAGACCAGCTCCTGTCCTACCAGTCCTGCTTGTGCAGCCCAGTGGCATTAACAGGCCTGCTGCTGCTGATGCGCCTGCTGTCCACAGGTGTGCCCCTACGCACACGGTCAGCGTACTCAATGGCCCCTGTGTTGTTAACAGGGAGTTCCTGGGCTGGGTGGGCATGTGGACCCTGTGACGCTAACAGGGCTCACAGTCTCCAGATCCGAATGGCGTCTAACTCGGTTCAGGCTACTATTAGTTTCATAGCCACACAGCTCTGTATCCTCCACCAAACCTTCCAGTTGCCAACCTCTCCTTTTCCATCTGGGAGCACGGTGGACACTGACTGCTGATGGGGATATATACCTTTCTCTTTCTTTTCTTATTAATTTTCGTTATATAGCGGTAACATAGTATATACCACTTTATCCAAATCTGCCAGTCCCACTGTAACAGATGGTGTTTCTTCAGCAAATGTTACTGTTGCTTAACCACCAAATCCACGGACCAAAATTTTTTTCCCATTCCCACACACCTGTTCCCCTTTCCACCAGCATCTGTCCTTTTTCAACTCATTTTGGTATATGACCAAAAGTGCAACTCTGCAGGGACACCGTACTCAACGCCATCTCAGCACAGCAGCCAGCCCTCGGTCCCTCAGATGTGGACAAGTAAAAGACCATTTCCTCCTATCCATGACAAAGCGTTGAGATTCACTCTGTGCAGCACTGGTGTTTAGTGGAAAAGTAGATCTAAGATTGCGTACCACATTCTGCAGATACTCCTGTATACGTGCGTCCATTTCTATGGCAGGAATTATTTTGCCAAATTTTGTCTTGTACCGGGGATCTAACAGTGTGGCAACCCAGTATTCTGGATTACTTTGAATTCGTACAATCCGAGGGTCATGTTGTAGGTAGTGCAGCAAGAAGGCGCTCATGTGTCTTGTGCATCCAGGAGGACCAAGTCCTTGGTGTGTTGGTGGCAGAGAGGTGAGAATCGTGCCTCCTTCCTCTGCCCTCTCCCCCCAACCTCGCACAACCAAAATGTGAGCAAGTCCTCACTCATCTGCTGAGTCTTCCATGCCCATCGCAAGTTCGTCCTCCATTTCTTCATGGCTCCTGCACCTTCCTCAACAATTTTTGCTGATACTATGCGCCCTTGTTAATCCCTATCCCCCACCATAACTGCTGCCTAGGTGCCGCTTACCGTATGGACCTTGTAGATCTTATTATCCCTTCTGCATATGACTCCTCCTGTACTTCCTCACCTTCCTCTTGGACCAATACCTGACTCCGAATAATGCTTACAGTGTGCTCCATCATGTAGGTGACCAGAATTGTCACACTGAGAATGGCATTGCCAGTGCTAAACATCTTCGTCGACATTTGGAAACTCTGTAGAAGGGTGCATAGGTCCTTGATCTGACACCACTCCAGCAGCGTGATCTGCACCACCTCTGGATCAAGTTAGCCCAGGGTATACGTCATACCGTATTTCAGCAGGGCTCTGCGGTGCTGCCACACACGCTGCAACATGTGCAGATTCCAATTCCTGCATGTCGGAACATCGCATTTCCGGCGTTTAACTGCCAGACCCTAAGACTTCCGGAGCGATGAAAGTTGTTGAGCTGCTGGGTGCGAAGGATGAAAGTGACCACATAGCAGCGTGCCCGCTGCACAAGGCTATGTAGGCCGTGATGGTGTTTTAAAAATTGCTGGAGAATTAGGTTCAACACGTGAGCCATACAAGGCACGTGTGTCACATTGCCCTGACGATGGCCCGCAGCCAGGTTTGCATCATTGCCGCACACGGCTGTTAAGTCACCAACGGAGTCCGCTCCGTCAATTTGTACTCCGGTCGCCAGGTGACAACGTGTTCCTTTCATGAATAGTGCTGATGATGGGAGAGGAGTCGATGCCAGCGGCGCAGGTGGACGCAGGTTATGCTCACCCACTGGGCTGCATTACCTTGACAGATGCAGAATCTCTGGCTGAATGTAGCTGGTGGGTATCTCACAGATGAAATACCATCATTCAGCTACAACCAATGGGAAGACACCACACCCTTTTTTATGCCCATCCTGTCTGCAGACCACTGCCAGACATAGCTCTGCTTTTACCCCCAGTTCAGTTTTATGATTTTGTGTGCTTGTTACCTGACTACTTTTCCTGCTTGCTGTTTATGTACCTTGTTGGCCGATCCGCATTTCACCTCTGCTTGTTTTCTGATTAAGTCCTGGCCGTCCCATTCTGTTCCTATTCCTCAATTAATGTTTTGACCCTGCCTGACTACTATTCTCTGGAACTGCAGCCTTCCACAGGTATTAATCACCTTGGGCCCTGTGCAATTCCTAATCCCTGTATAGGGGTTAAAGGGTTTCAGGGTTCTAGGGGTCCTGCTTGGTGAGTGGCTTCCCTCTAGCCTATCATTTACAGCCCATCTGAGTGTGTGGATCAAGGAAGGCGTTACACCGTGCTCTCTGCAGAAGGCCATGTGGGCCAGGATAGTGCTTTAAAAATTGCTGGACAACCAGGTTCAACACGTGAACCACACAAGGCACGTGTGTCACATTGTCACAGCGAAGGGCCGCACCCATGTTTGCATCATTGTCGCACCCGGCCTTCCCTGGCTGCTGGTTGAGTGGAGACAACCATTGATGAAACTTGGTCTCCAGAGCTAACCGTCAACAACTTCTCAGCGGTGTGACTCACATTTCCCATACATTTCAAAGTAAAACTTTGACAGCCTGATGGCATTGAGCTCTGCTGCCAGCATAGTAAGGAGGTGTGTGGTAGTCCTTGTGCGCAGTTACAAGGAAGGGTGGCCTGACCACACAGGGTTTGCGCCAAGGTGGAGGACCCACACGAGGTTGAAGAGGCAGAAGCAGTGTATTAACTTCTACATACAGAAGAAGGATTGAAACAACTCGTGGGGACGGCAAGACTTGTACAGCAGACCCTTCTCCATCTCTCCCCACAGTAACCCATTGCCCAGTCAGCGACATGTAACGCCCCTGTCCATGCTTACTGGGCCAATTATCTGTGGTGAAAAGCACCCTGTCACACAGAGTTTCTCAAGGAATCAGTGATGTTTAGTGCGACATGCTGGTGTAGCGCGTGCACGCCTTTGTTGGAGAAGGAGTGGCGCCTGGGCATCGGCTATTGGGGCACTGCGATGGGCATAAGGTCTCGAAAATCCTCGGTTAAAAAGGTTGGAAAGGCAGCATTTTGGTAGCCAACAGTTTCCAGATGCTGAAAGTCAACCTCTAAGCCATGTCATGCCCTTCTAAAAGCATGTAAAACACAGCGCGGGGACTCCAACCACAGTCTCCCTCATTTCCACTAACTGGGCCACACACACCCCACTTGACTGGCATCGGTTGACCCCCCTTTTGAAAAAGAAAAAGATGCTTTGCATGAAGCACTATCAAAAATACGCGTGCCTTTCCCGTCCCCTGGCTGACCCAGGGGAAGAAAAGTCCTCTGAGAGCCATGACTTGTTAATCTTGGTTCTTTTAGAAACACAGCGAGGGGACTCCAACCACAGTCTCCCTCGTTTCCACTAATTGGGCCACACACACCCCACTTGACTGGCATCAGTTGACCCCCATTTTCAAGATGAAAAAGATGCTTTGCATGAAGCACTCTCAAAAATACGCATGCCTTTCCCGTCCCCTGGCTGACCCAGGGGAAGAAAAGTCCTCTGAGAGCCATGACTTGTTCATCTTGGTTCTTTTAGAAACACAGCGAGGGGACTCCAACCAAAGTCTCCCTCGTTGCCACTAATTGGGCCACACACACCCCACTTGACAGACATCAGTTGATGCCCCTTTTCAAAATGAAAAAGATGCTTTGCATGAAGCACTCTCAAAAATACGCGTGCCTTTCCCGTCCCCTGGCTGACCCAGGGGAAGAAAAGTCCTCTGAGAGCCATGACTTGTTCATCTTGGTTCTTTTAGAAACACAGCGAGGGGACTCCAACCACAGTCTCCCTCGTTTCCACTAATTGGGCCACACACACCCCACTTGACTGGCATCAGTTGACCCCCATTTTCAAGATGAAAAAGATGCTTTGCATGAAGCACTCTCAAAAATACGCGTGCCTTTCCCGTCCCCTGGCTGACCCAGGGGAAGAAAAGTCCTCTGAGAGCCATGACTTGTTCATCTTGGTTCTTTTAGAAACACAGCGAGGGGACTCCAACCACAGTCTCCCTCGTTGCCACTAATTGGGCCACACACACCCCTCTTGACTGACATCAGTTGATGCCCCTTTTCAAAATGAAAAAGATGCTTTGCATGAAGCACTCTCAAAAATACGCGTGCCTTTCGCCTCCCCTGGCTGACCCAGGGGAAGAAAAGTCCTCTGAGAGCCATGTCCACATTGTCAGTGGACAGACACGTGTGCTTATCTGCCAGCAGACCCCCAGCAGCACTGAAGACAGGTTCCGAGAGAACGCTGGCTGCAGAACACGACAAGATCCCCAAGGCGTACGTGGCGAGCTCAGGCAATTTATCCAGATTGGAAGCCTAAAATGAGCAGGGCTCAAGTTGCACAATAATGGAATCGATGTTTCCTTGCATATACTCATATATCTGTGTGTCCTCCTCTTTTTCCTTGTCCAGCTCTTTTGTTTTCGCATGAGTATATGTCCTTGTCACTTTCCCATGTGTTGTGAGTTGTTTGTCACCTTTTGGACACCTTTGAGGGTGTTTTCTAGGTGTTTTTCTGTGTTTGTGATTGCCTGCCATTGTTTCCTATGCAGTTCGAGTTCGGTTCGTCGAACGTTCGACGAGCCGAACTCGAACAGGACCTCCGTTCGGCGAACCGACCTCGAGCCGAACCGGGACCGGTTCGCTCATCTCTACTAATAAACTAATTTATTAAATTATTAATTACATTATGTACAGAACAATTAAAAGGTGGTAAAAAAAATTTTTAGACAACCCCTAAATGCCTCAATGTTCCTTATAAAGACTGTAGAGTGACCTCTTCTAGAAACAGATGATTTTGTAACCCCCATTGGTTTCAGCCAATGATGTCTTCCACACAAGCTTGAAAATGGAAAGTTACCTGAAATACAAGTGAATCTCAATAAATTAGAATATCATCAAAAAGTTCATTTATTTCAGTAATTCAATACAAAAAGGGAAACGCATATATTATATTTTCATTACACACATCACAGAGTGATCTATTCCTATATATTATATAGAGTCAATACACACAGAGGGAACTATTCCAAGTGTTTATTTCTGTTAATGTTGATGATTATGGCTTGTAGCCAATGAAAACCCAAAAGTCATTATCTCAGATAATTAGAATATTTTATTAGACCAAGTGAAAAAATTATTTTAAACTCAGAAATGCTGGCCTACTGAAAGTCTGTACAGTAATTGCACTCAATAATTGGTCAGGGCTCCTTTTGCATGAATTACTGCATCAATACGGTGTGGCATGAAGGTGATCAGCCTGTGGCACTGCCGAGGTTGCTTTGATAGCAGCCTTCAGCTCGTCTGAATTGTTGAGTCTGGTGTCTCTCATCTTCTTCTTAACAATATCCCATAGATTCTCAAAGGGCTTTAGGTCAGGCGAGTTTGCTGGCCAATCAAGTGCAATAATACTGTGGTTATTGAACCAGGTATTGGTACTTAGTGAAATGAAATTTACATCTCCAAAAAGCTTGTCGGCAGAGGGAAGCATGAAGTGATCTAAAATTTCCTGGTGGACTGCTGCACTGACCTTTGTCTTGATAAAACACAGTGGTCCTACACAAGCAGATGACATGGCTCCCCAAACTTTCACTGTGTAAAATTCACAATATACCTCAAGCAGCTTGGATTGTGGCCTCTCCACTCTTCCTCCAGACTCTAGGATCTTGATTTCCAAATAAAATGCAAAATTTACTTTAATTTGAAAACAACACCTTGGACCACTGAGCAACAGTCCAGTTCTTTTTCTCTTTGGTCCAGGTAAGACGCTTCTGGCATTGTCTCTTGGTCATGAGTGGCTTGACACAAGAAATGTGACAGTTGTAGCCCATGTCCTGGATACGTCTGTGTGTGGTGGCTCTTGAGCACTGACTCCAGTAGCAGTAAACTCCTTGTATCTCCCCCAAATTTTTGAATGGCCTTTTCTTAACAATCCTATAAAGGCTGCAGTTATCCCGGTTGCTTGTGCACCTTTTTCTACAACACTTTTTCCTTCCACTCAACCTTTCATTAATATGCTTGGATACAGCACTCTGTGAACAGCTAGCTTCTTTAGCAATGACCGTTTGTGGCTTACCCTCCTTGTTACCCTCCTAGTGTGTCAATGACTGCCTTCTGGACATTCGTTAAGTCAGCAGTCTTCCCAATGATTGTGTAACCTACTGAACCGGACTTAAGGGACCGTTTTAAACGCTTAGGATGTAAACACTAAAGCTGGTGTCACACACAGCGACAACGACGTCGCTGCTATGTCACCATTTTCTGTGACGTTGCAGCGACGTCCCGTCGCTGTTGCTGTGTGTGACATCCAGCAACGACCTGGCCCCTGCTGTGAGGTCGCCGGTCGTTGCTGAATGTCCAGCTTCATTTTTTGGTCGTCACTCTCCCGCTGTGACACACACATCGCTGTGTGTGACAGCGAGAGAGCGACGAAATGAAGCGAGCAGGGAGCAGGAGCCGGCGTCTGGCAGCTGCGGTAAGCTGTAACCAGCGTAAACATCAGGTAACCAAGGGAAGACCTTTCCCTGGTTACCCGATATTTTCCTTCGTTACCAGCCTCCACCCTTGCTGCCAGCGCCGGCTCCTGCTCTGTGCACATGTAGCTGCAGTATGCATCGGGTAATTAACCCGATGTATACTGTAGCAAGGAGAGCAAGGAGCCAGCGCTAAGCAGTGTGCGTGGCTCCCTGCTCTCTGCACTGCGACATGTAGCTGCAGTACACATCGGGTTAATTAACCCGATGTGTACTGTACCTAGGAGAGCAAGGAGCCAGCGCTAAGCGCGGCTCCCTGCTCTCTGCACATGTAGCACAGCGACGTTATGATCGCTGCTGCGTCGCTGTGTTTGACAGCTAAGCAGCGATCATAACAGCGACTTACAAGGTCGCTGTTACGTCACAGAAAATGGTGACGTAGCAGCGACCTCGTTGTCGCTGTCGCTTAGTGTGAACCCAGCTTTAGGAAGCCTTTGCAGGTGTTTGTGATAATCATTCTAATTTTCTGAGATAATGACTTTTGGGTTTTCATTGGCTGTAAGCCGTAATCATCAACATTAACAAATAAACACTTAAAATAGATCACTCTGTGTGTAATGACTCTATATAATATATGCGTTTCACTTTTTGGATTGAATTACTGAAATAAATTAACTTTTTCATGATATTCTAATTTATTGAGATGCACTTGTATATTGCTGGCACCTGCATGAAATAAATAGAATATGTGTGGAGTTCTGTTCTCTTTCTGTCTTCCATCCAGATTACTGGTCCTCTGGCATTTAAGTCCTGAAACTCACACAAACAACCTTGAAAGTTGATATCTATGAGGCAAATGCAGCTGTAGGGAAACACATGATAGTTACTTTAGTTGCATAATGTAATTGCTCTATAGAAATGCGCTTTCTAGACATATGCATTGCTTCAGTCTTCAAACATTGGAAGTTATCAAACAGGCACACATGTGTTTAATCTCTGGACATAATAGCACCCATAGAATGTGCTTGTAGAAGTGAAGGTTTTCAATGTTTTTATATGAGCATTGCTCGCTGCCAGTGTATTTTGGCCCTGGATGTGAGGAGAAAGCCTTGGCAAAGCTACATAGTTTGCTTTGTCTGAGTGATTGGTAATTAAGAGGGAAAAGTTTGAGACACAACCTAATTTGGTCTATGGGACTAATATAGATTTGCATTTTCCCTTTTACTTGCTTGTTTTATCTTTGCAAGCTTTCTAGTGTATTACGCCATTATGTAATTGTGTTACTTTAATCACTGATAACCGGTTACAATGTAGAGATCATGCCAACCGACACATGATAAGCAGTGGTCATTTATTCCAAATTACATATTTAGAAAACAAAGACTTTGTTGTGATTTACATTCCATTACTTCTTTCACTCATGTACAATCTCTGTCAGACGTCAGAGAATTGTGGACCAAATTACACAGTCCGGCCACAGGTAAGATAACCCAAATAAGAGCAATGCAGTGTGGTTTATCTACGTGTTTCGGAGATAACCCTTTTCCTTCATCAGGAAATCCACCAAAAATCAATTTTTGGTGAACTCCTGATGAAGGGGAGGGGTTACCTCCGAAACGTGCAGAATAAACCACCCTGCATTGCTCTTATTTGGAATTGACTCTTTATTGGCACAGCAGCGCGGACATTTTTCCACTTTTTATCCTTGTTTTTTTTTATTGTTTTTTCATGACATATTGTACTTTGTGATAGTTGTAAATTTAGGCAGATATTTTTTTGCGTTTATTTTTAAACAAATCGGGAAATTTGGGGAAAATTTAGCAATTTTCAAAATTTGAAACTTTTCCAATATGTCTAATATATATCAGTGCAATCTTTGAAACATCTTTTGTTTGTTAGGAAGTTAGAGTGGTTTAAGGTTTAACAGTAATTTCTAATTTTTTTCTCCCAAAATTTAGTCATTTTTTAGGGACAACATCACATTTGAAGAGACTTTGAGAAGCCTAGATGATAGAAAAAATCCAACAGTGACATTTTTCTAAAAACTGCAACTATCAAACTGCTCAAAACCACATTCAAGACGTTTATTAACCATTTAGGTGCTTCACAGGAACTAAAGCAATGTGGAAGGAAAAAATGAAAATTTTACTTTTTGACAAAAAATGTTACTTTAGCCATACAATTTTGCATTTACACAAGGGTATCAGGAGAAAATGTACCATACAATTTCTCCTGAGTATGCTGATACCTCATATGTGGTGTAAATCTACTGTTTGGGCGCATGGCAGGGATCGGAGTGGAAGGAGTGCCCAGTAGCGTACCGTTAGTATTGGCAGGCCATGCCACTGCTTTAGGGCTCGTGAGCGGAGGGGGCCCACGTGGCTGCCTGCTGTGTGTGTGCTTTCACTTTCATCATTCTAGGCAAGGTATGGGTGGGGTCGGGTTCACAAACGAAAGACTACTAACAAATAAAGAAATAACGTTTGGAACACCATTCTAAGTCTGAACTGGGTGCAAAAACCTAAAAAAAATCACTATATGGAGAGAAGGTATGCACACCAGTGACTATACAAAGGTAATACATGTAATAGCAGAAACTACTGTGTGAATACTGGACTGAAAAATACAATAGCTACATGCAAAATTTTTTTTATTGGTTTTTGCACCCAGTTCATACTTAGAATGGTGTTCCAAACGTTATTTCTTTATTTGTTAGTAGTCTTTCGTTTGTGAACCCGACCCCACCCATACCTTGCCGGTCCACATTATACATATATAGCCTGGGTCTCAGCTTCCCATACTTGGTAAGTTTTTTAACTGCATGAGAGGACACACATTAGCTAGAGACCCCAAAAATAAGAGAATACCGTGAAGAGGTTTTCGGGCTCTGTTGCATTGATCAATTCAATAGCTAAATATCTCTTTATTCACATTTCATGGCAGTAATGCAGATTCCACTCTCATTTTTTCATTTTTGCATATAGCTATTGTATTTTTCAGGCCAGTATTCACACAGCAGTTTCTGCTATTACATGAATTCCCCTTGCATAGTCACTGATGTGCATACCTTCTCTCCATATAGAGGTTTGACAATGGCAGAAAAATTGGCTATAAATTTACGGTAAAAATTACCGAAACCCCAAAAACTGCTGCAGGGATTTTAGAGAAGTTGGTTGCACCCAGTCGTAAATAGTCTGAACCTTAACCAGGTCCATTTCGATAGCAGAGGGAGACAAAATGAACCCCAAAAAGGAAATCCTTTGCACACCAAAGAGGCACTTTGACCCCTTAACATACAATGCATTATCCTTGAGTATCTGAAAAAACAGCCCATAGTTGCTCAACATGAGAGCCCCAATCATCAGAAAAAATCAAGATGTCATCCAAATAGACAATCAAAAATTTACCAATAAGGTCTCAGAAAATGTCATTCATGAAGGCCTGGAAGATGGAGGGGGCATTAATGATCCCAAAAGGCATCACTAGGTACTCAAAATGCCCCTCAGGAGTATTAAAAGCCATCTTCCATTCATCACCCTCCTTAATACGGATGAGATTGTATGCCCCCTTAAGATCCAGTGTCGTAAACCATTTGGCACTCTTCACCCTAGAGAAAAGATCAGACATCAGAGGCAAAGGCTACTGATATTTGATCGTGATTTTATTAAAAGGCGGTGATGAATACAAGGTCTCAACGACCCATCTTTCGTAGCAACAAAGAAAAAGCTAGCACCCAAAGGAGAAGATGAGAGCCGAATGTGCCCCTTCTCCAATGATTCCATGATGTATGATCGCATGGCATCATGTTCGGGCACAGACAAGTTGAAAATCCGCCCCTTGGGAAATTTACAACCGGGCACCAACTCAATGGAACCGTCGTAGTCCAGGTGTGGGGGCAGAGACTCAGATTCCTGGTCATTAAATACATCGCGGAAATCAGACAAGAAAGCCGGAACACCGACTGTCTGAGCAGACGTGGACGACACAGAAAGGTCCTGATGCACACCTTGACAACCCCAACTAGCTACCAACAAGGATCTCCAGTCAAGGACAGGATTGAGTCTGCAACATTGGAAATCCGAGTACCAAAGTATCATGTAAATTATGCAATACTAAAAATTTACAAGTTTCCTGATGCGCTGGCGCTACTCTCATAGTCACCTGGGTCCAAAATTGGGGTTTATTTTCTGCCAAAGGGGTAGCATCAATGCCTATTAAAGGAATAAGAGTTTGCAAAGGAACCATGGGGAAACCACAATCCCCAGCAAACCCAAAATCCATCAAATTGAGTGCTGCCCCTGAGTCTACAAAGGCCAGTGCAGAAAATGAAGACAATGAGCAAATCAGTGTGACAGACAAAAGAAACTTTGGTTGCAAAGAACCCACAGTAACAGAACTAGCCAATCTCCTTTTACGTTTAGAGCAGACAGAGATATTATGAGAAGCGTCCACAATAGAAGCACAGTCTATTCTTCGTCTGAACCCCTGCTGACCAACATTAGAGAGGATCCTATCACACGCCATAGGCTCCAAAGGCTGTTCCACAGGCACCAAATCAGCAGGTATTTTCCTGCGCTCACGTAACCGCCTATCGATCTGAATGGCTAAGGTCATAGAGGCATCAAGACGAGAAGGGATGGGGAATCCCACCATTACATCCTTCACATTATCAGCAATACCCTTCCGAAAAAGAGCCGCAAGCGTGTCATCATTCCATTTGGTAAGGACCGGCCACTTTCGATATTTCTGACAAAAAGTTTCTGCAGACTCCAGGCCCTGAGTTAAGGACAACAAGGCCTTTTCTGCTTGGTCCTCAATATTGGGTTTGTCACATAATAATCCCAAGGCCTGAAAAAAGGAGTCCACATCACTGAGAATCGGATCATCAGACGCCAAAGAGAAGGCCCAGTCCTGAGGGTCACCACGCAGTAAGGAGATGACCTGCTGTACGGGATTCACTGAGAACTTAGGGCGCAGGTCAAAAAATAATTTACAATTATTCTTGAAGCTCAAAAATCTCGACCTATCTCCCGAAAAAAATTCAGAAACGGAATCTTAGGCTCTGCAAGGGGAGTCTGTGCAAGATAAGACTCCTGATGACAAACCTTAGCATCAAGATGAGCAACACGCTCACCCAATTCATCCATGCTAGAAAAAAAAATCTTCCATGGCACCCAGAGAAAAAGAGGAAAAATACAAAAAAATATTTTTCAGCAGAGTTTTTTTATTTTTTCTTCTTAAGAGTACCTTTTAAATTTTAGGCCGGTTGTACTGTTATGATCCGGAGCCATGGAAGATCACAATAGATCATTGGCAAAAAGGTGACAAGAGCATTGGCAACTAATCTGGCTCCCATCCCCTTACTAACCATCAACACTAGAAGTAGCTGAGGGGTTAACTAACATCCTATGCAACACGGACCCAGCCGGAGAACTAGCTATCCTAAAGGAAGGAAAGATGAATAACTCTTTGCCTCAGAAATAGACCACAAAGGTATAACAAGCCCCCCACATTCAAAGACTACGGTTATATAGGAAAACACAATACACAGATGGATGATGGGATTAGCAAAGGTGAGGCCCCATTGACTAGATAGGAAAGGATAAGAAAGGGGCTGATGGTGGCCAGAGAAAAACCCTACAAAAATCCAAATACCTGATAGTACAAAAAGTCCTCAGATCGCACGATCTGAACTTCGTCCTATATCAGGTGCTCTTGTCAAACCAATGATAAGAAAACAGGAACAATTACCAATTCAAGAAGCAACAAACACATGGACTTATAGGAGCAAAACTCCAAACATAGCTGCAGGGAGCTTCCCAGCTAAGCAACAGAGAGGGAAGATTCCTGCATGCAAATAAACTGACAATAACCACAGAAAATGACAAACCCAGATAAGAACAAAAGAACAAAACAACATAAGAAAGAACCAAGCACTTATCTGGGGTAGATGTGGTCTGGAGCAAGATGAGGAGGCCGGTAAACCAAAGAACAAATGACAACCGGCTCAGAGTGCCAGCAAACCAAGGTTTAAATAGGCAGAGAGTTAGCAATGGAAACGCCCATTTCTCCAGCACACCTGGTCTCTGTCCAAACCATTCCTGGCCACAAGAGGGAGCTTCACAGCAGCAAAAACATAACTGACATTCACAACAGTTATCCCTATCTCTGTACTGTGACATCACTGTGTGTTAACCCTGTACTGTGACATCACTGTGTGTATTATATCCCTGTGCTATGACATCACTGTGTGTATTATCCCTGTACTGTGACATCACTGTGTGTATTATTCCTGTACTGTGACATCACTGTGTATATTATCCTTGTACTGTGACATCACTGTGTGTATTATCCCTGTACTGTGACATCACTGTGTGTATTATATCCCTGTATTGTGACATCACTGTGTATATTATCCCTGTACTGTGACATCACTGTGTGTATTATTCCTGTACTGTGACATCACTGTGTGTATTATCCCTGTACTGTGACATCACTATGTGTGTTATCCCTGTGCTGTGCAGTGATTTATTATGGTACCTAAAGGGTGTTTTACACGCTGCGACATCGCTATTGATATATCGTCGGGGTCATGTCATTAGTGACGCACATCCGGCGCCGTTGGCGACATTGCAGCATGTGACACCAAGGAGCGACGATCAACGATCGCAAAAACTTCCAAAATCGTTGATCATTGACACGTCGCTCCTTTTCATAATATCGTTGCTGCTGCAGGTACGATGTTATTTGTCGTTCCTGCTGCACAACACATTGCTATGTGTGACACCACAGGAACGACGAACATCTCCTTACCTGTGTCAACCGGCAATGCGGAAGGAAGGAGGTGGGCGAGATGTTACGTCCCGTTCATCTCCGCCCCTCCGCTTCTATTGGACGGCTGCTGTGTGATGTCGATGTGACGCTGCACGAACCACCCCATTAGAAAGGAGGCGGTTCACCGGCCAGAGCGATGTCGCAGGGAAGGTAAGTCCGTGTGACGGGTGTAAGCGATGTGCGCCACGGGCAGCGATTTGCCCGTGTCGCACAACCGACGGTGGCGGGTACGCTCGCTAGCGATCTCGCTAGCGAGATCACAGCGTGTAAAGTACCCTTAAGACAATAAAGAAGGTCATAATCCTTACTATTATATGGGAGAGACATGAGAAAATTTATATTGTGTGTGGTGAGGTGCACGAAGGATGACATCGCTACTTTAGGCCAAGTTCACACACTGCAGATTTTTTGGGGGATTTCCGGTGTGAACCCACTGGTCTCGGTGCAGTGGTCTTTGCTGATTAACTGGACGGTGGTTATATTCAGACTCTACAGTATGTGGTGATCATATTTGGTCATGGTGTGACGGCATTATTTTGCAATATATATTAGTATTACTGGTTTTGGTATGGTGGGTGCTGTTCAGTAACACTATATAGTATATGTTATTTGGTAATTGTATGACTATTTTGTCAGATCATTACTAAAAAAAAAAAGGTAGACATTTATTGATTTGTATTATTTAATTTATTTTATCTTTGCAGCAAATGTATCAGTAATTACTGTGAGACACTTTGGTAGAACTATTTTTAATACTGTTTACTCTGGAGATCTTTGGTTTGTTGGCTGCTGCTGATTCTACTGTTTGCAGGTTACTGCGATGTCCAGCGAGCGTCAGGCAGTGCGCTGCTCAGCAAGCATCAGGCACTGCGGTGCTCAGCGAGCGTCAGGCAGTGCACTGCTCAGTGCATGCACCCAGTCACAAAACAGCAGCACAGGCACACAGCACTGCCTAGACTGGTCCTCTGCAGATGGAACCGGGCGTGGTAATAGTCTACTTACTGGACTGGTAGATATAGAGCCTGGCTAGGATAAAGATTAATTCATAATGTGTATATGCGCCCCAGTAACTTGTATGGCCCCCCAGTAACATATATACTGTTTATTATGTAATATTTTATTGTATTCTTTTGTTTTTATTCGGGGGGAGCCCCATTCAAACTTTTGCTATGGGGCCCCATGATTTCTATGTACGTCCCTGATCAGAACTGCTATTATTAGCAAAAAAAAGCCTTCCAAAGGGTATAAGGCCATCTCGGAAAGAAAAACCAAAATGTGTAGTAATACCCATAAAAACAATTTTATTAGTTATAAATTCCAAAAATAACCAAAAACATTCAAACAGACAGACACACAATGTGCGTGTAGTGTGAATGTACACACTTGGTAGAGAGGTATAAGGAGGAAATATAGAGGGGCCTGAGGTGAGTATGATAACAAAATAATTCAATTAGATACTTGAGGGTACTGTCTTTCCCTCCACTCAGTCCTACCTGACAATGGGGCTTTAAGCACCCTAGTTTTGTGGTGCCCACATTCAACGGCGGCTCACCCTCTCTGCTCCTACCTACCTCAAGATTATCCACCACCAAAAACCAAAGGTGCAAGGTGCCAAAGATTCAGCACATAAACACCAGACATACAACACGTTTATTTAGAGACCTGGATGGATAACATTAAATATCCGTTGTTTGTAGTAATATTCCATGCAATCAAGATCAGAGGTCATAAGTAGAGTTGAGCGCGGTTCTAGGTTCGAGGTTCTCCAGTTCCCGGCTCGAGTGATTTTGGGGGCTGTTCTAGATCGAACTAGAACTCGAGCTTTTTGCAAAAGCTCGATAGTTCTAGATACGTTCGAGAACGGTTCTAGCAGCAAAAAGCAGGGCTTTTACAGCTACAGTGTGCAGGAGCCATCGCTGGCAGCCTGCCAGAAGCTGGTAACCAAGATAAACATCGGGTATCCAACCAAAGCGCTTTGGTTAGTAACCCGATGTTTATCCTAGTTACGTGCAGGAAGCCCACACTTCCCCGCTCAGCTCGCTCCGCCCCCTCCTGCCCGCGGCATGTATTGTACACACGTACACACACACACACACACACACACACACACACACATGGTCCCGCTCGGCTTACCTGAGGTGATGAAGTCCCGTCATCCCGACCTCAGCGCTGTCACTGTCCTCCATGGCCGCCGCTTGTCACATCACCTTCTCTCGCTTCCGACCCGAGACTGACTAGCGGTGACGTCACGGGCCTCTCGCGATACTTGGCTGTGAAGGCGCCGGTCATTGAACTCAGTGACAGGGGCTGTCAGTGTGCTGGAGATCAGCGCAGGTAATGTACCTCGCTGACAGCAGCACTTGTCATGCCCTGCAGTGACCTGGGCTGACCCATTGATGTTAGCTCAGGTCACTGCACTGCTCTCCCAGCCAATGGGGAACATCCTGCTCTTCATTGACTGGGACAGTGTGGATCGTCATGGCAACCCCTTGGATTACACCAGACCTGGATTTGTTTTTCATTCTAATAAATTGGTTAAAGAGGGAATGTATTGGGGAGTGTTTTTTTCAAATAAAAATGTGGTTGTCGTCTATTTTTTTTTATTACTGACTGGGTTGGTGATGTTGGGTATCTGATAGACGCCTGACCTCACCAACCCCAGGGCTTGATGCCAGGTGACATTACACATCTGGTATTAACCCCATATAGTACCCCGTTTCCCACCGCACCAGGGCGCGGGATGAGCTGGGGCGAAGCACCAGGATTGGCGCATCTAATGGATGCGCCACTTCTGGGGCGGCTGCGGCCTGCTATTTTTAGGCTGGGGAGAGTCCAATAACCATGGACCTCCCTAGTCTGAGAATATCAGGCCCCAGCTGTCTGCTTTACCTTGGCTGGTGATCCAATTTTGGGGGACCCCTACGTGTTTTTTTTTTAAATTATTTATTTAATTTAAAATAACAGCGTGGGGTGCCCTCAGTTTTGGATTACCAGCCAAGGTGAGGTTGCCAGCTGTGGTCTGCAGGCTGCAGCCGTCTGCTTTACCCTAGCTGGCTACAAAACTAGGGGGAACCCTACGTCATTTTTTTCTTCATTTTTTTGGCTAAATACAAAGCTAAGCACCCCTTAGTGCCACATGAAAGGCACCAAAGGGTGCTCCACTTTTTCTCCATTTTTTCTCCACTTTTTCTCCATTTTTTTCTCCACTTTTTCTCCACTTTTTCTCCACTTTTTCTCCACTTTTTCTCCATTTTTTCTCCACTTTTTCTCTACTTTTTCTCCACTTTTTCTCCACTTTTTCTCCATTTTTTCTCCACTTTTTCTCCACTTTTTCTCCATTTTTTTCTCCACTTTTTCTCCACTTTTTCTCCACTTTTTCTCCATTTTTTTCTCCACTTTTTCTCCACTTTTTCTCCATTTTTTCTCCTCTTTTTCTCCACTTTTTCTCCACTTTTTCTCCACTTTTTCTCCACTTTTTCTCCATTTTTTTCTCCATTTTTTCTCCACTTATTCTCCATTTTTTTCCACTTATTCTCCACTTATTCTCCACTTTTTCTCCACTTTTTCTCCACTTTTTCTCCATTTTGTTCTCCACTTTTTCTCCATTTTTTTCTCCATTTTTTCTCCACTTTTTTTCTCCACTTTTTCTCCACCTTTTCTCCATTTTTTCTCCACTTTTTCTCCATTTTTTCTCCACTTTTTCTCCACTTTTTCTCCACTTTTTCTCCATTTTTTTCTCCATTTTTTCTCCACTTTTTTTCTCCACTTTTTCTCCACCTTTTCTCCATTTTTTCTCCACTTTTTCTCCATTTTTTCTCCACTTTTTCTCCACTTTTTCTCCACTTTTTCTCCATTTTTTTCTCCATTTTTTCTCCACTTTTTTTCTCCACTTTTTCTCCACCTTTTCTCCATTTTTTCTCCACTTTTTCTCCACTTTTTCTCCACTTTTTCTCCATTTTTTTCTCCATTTTTTCTCCACTTTTTCTCCACTTTTTCTCCACTTTTTCTCCACTTTTTCTCCATTTTTTTCTCCACTTTTTCTCCACTTTTTCTCCATTTTTTTTCTCCATTTTTTCTCCACTTTTTTTCTCCACCTTTTCTCCATTTTTTCTCCACTTTTTCTCCACATTTTCTCCACTTTTTCTCCATTTTTTCTCCACTTTTTCTCCACTTTTTCTCGATTTTTTTCTCCACTTTTTTCTCCACTTTTTCTCCACTTTTTCTCCACTTTTTCTCCATTTTTTCTCCACTTTTTCTCCACTTTTAATCCATTTTTTCTCCATTTTTTTCTCCACTTTTTCTCCACTTTTTCTCCATTTTTTCTCCATTTTTTCTCCACTTTTTCTCCACTTTTTCTCCATTTTTTTCTCCACTTTTTCTCCACTTTTTCTCCACTTTTTCCCCATTTTTTCTCCTCTTTTTCTCCACTTTTTCTCCACTTTTTCTCCATTCTTTTCTCCACTTTTTCTCCATTTTTTTCTCCACTTTTTCTCCACTTATTCTCCATTTTTTCTCCACTTATTCTCCACTTTTTCTCCACTTTTTCTCCACTTTTTCTCCACTTTTTCTCCATTTTTTTCTCCATTTTTTCTCCACTTTTTCTCCACTTTTTTTCCACTTTTTCTCCACTTTTCCTCCATTTTTTTCTCCACTTTTTCTCCATTTTTTTCTCCATTTTTTCTCCACTTTTTCTCCACTTTTTCTCCATTTTTTCTCCACTTTTTCTCCACTTTTTCTCCATTTTTTTCTCCATTTTTTCTCCACTTTTTTTCTCCACCTTTTCTCCATTTTTTCTCCACTTTTTCTCCACTTTTTCTCCATTTTTTCTCCACTTTTTCTCCACTTTTTCTCCACTTTTTCTCCACTTTTTTCTCCACTTTTTCTCCACTTTTTCTCCACTTTTTCTCCATTTTTTTCTCCACTTTTTTTCCACTTTTTCTCCATTTTTTTCTCCACTTTTTCTCCACTTTTTTCTCCACTTCTTCTCCATTTTTTTCTCCACTTTTTCTCCACTTTTTCTCCACTCTTTCTCCACTTTTTCTCCATTTTTTTCTCCACTTTTTCTCCACTTTTTCTCCATTTTTTTCTCCATTTTTTTCTCCACTTTTTCTCCACTTTTTCTCCACTTTTTCCCCACTTTTTCTCCATTTTTTTCTCCACTTTTTCTCCACTTTTTCTCCATTTTTTTCTCCACTTTTTCTCCACTTTTTCTCCACTTTTTTTCTCCACTTTTTCTCCACCTTTTCTCCATTTTTTCTCCACTTTTTCTCCATTTTTTCTCCACTTTTTCTCCACTTTTTCTCCACTTTTTCTCCATTTTTTTCTCCATTTTTTCTCCACTTTTTTTCTCCACTTTTTCTCCACCTTTTCTCCATTTTTTCTCCACTTTTTCTCCATTTTTTCTCCACTTTTTCTCCACTTTTTCACCACTTTTTCTCCACTTTTTCTCCATTTTTTTCTCCATTTTTTCTCCACTTTTTCTCCACTTTTTCTCCACTTTTTCTCCATTTTTTTTCTCCATTTTTTCTCCACTTTTTTTCTCCACCTTTTCTCCATTTTTTCTCCACTTTTTCTCCACTTTTTCTCCACTTTTTCTCCATTTTTTCTCCACTTTTTCTCCACTTTTTCTCGATTTTTTTCTCCACTTTTTTCTCCACTTTTTCTCCACTTTTTCTCCACTTTTTCTCCATTTTTTTCTCCACTTTTTCTCCACTTTTTCTCCACTTTTTCCCCATTTTTTCTCCTCTTTTTCTCCACTTTTTCTCCACTTTTTCTCCACTTTTTCTCCATTTTTTTCTCCATTTTTTCTCCACTTTTTCTCCACTTTTTCTCCACTTTTTCTCCACTTTTTCTACATTTTTTTTCTCCATTTTTTCTCCACTTTTTTTCTCCACCTTTTCTCCATTTTTTCTCCACTTTTTCTCCACTTTTTCTCCACTTTTTCCCCACTTTTTCTCCATTTTTTTCTCCACTTTTTCTCCACTTTTTCTCCATTTTTTTCTCCACTTTTTCTCCACTTTTTCTCCACTTTTTTTCTCCACTTTTTCTCCACCTTTTCTCCATTTTTTCTCCACTTTTTCTCCATTTTTTCTCCACTTTTTCTCCACTTTTTCTCCACTTTTTCTCCATTTTTTTCTCCATTTTTTCTCCACTTTTTTTCTCCACTTTTTCTCCACCTTTTCTCCATTTTTTCTCCACTTTTTCTCCATTTTTCTCCACTTTTTCTCCACTTTTTCACCACTTTTTCTCCACTTTTTCTCCATTTTTTTCTCCATTTTTTCTCCACTTTTTCTCCACTTTTTCTCCACTTTTTCTCCATTTTTTTTCTCCATTTTTTCTCCACTTTTTTTCTCCACCTTTTCTCCATTTTTTCTCCACTTTTTCTCCACTTTTTCTCCACTTTTTCTCCATTTTTTCTCCACTTTTTCTCCACTTTTTCTCGATTTTTTTCTCCACTTTTTTCTCCACTTTTTCTCCACTTTTTCTCCACTTTTTCTCCATTTTTTTCTCCACTTTTTCTCCACTTTTTCTCCACTTTTTCCCCATTTTTTCTCCTCTTTTTCTCCACTTTTTCTCCACTTTTTCTCCATTCTTTTCTCCACTTTTTCTCCATTTTTTTCTCCACTTTTTCTCCACTTATTCTCCATTTTTTCTCCACTTATTCTCCACTTTTTCTCCACTTTTTCTCCACTTTTTCTCCACTTTTTCTCCATTTTTTTCTCCATTTTTTCTCCACTTTTTCTCCACTTTTTTTCCACTTTTTCTCCACTTTTCCTCCATTTTTTTCTCCACTTTTTCTCCATTTTTTTCTCCATTTTTTCTCCACTTTTTCTCCACTTTTTCTCCATTTTTTCTCCATTTTTTTCTCCATTTTTTCTCCACTTTTTCTCCACCTTTTCTCCATTTTTTCTCCACTTTTTCTCCACTTTTTCTCCACTTTTTCCCCACTTTTTCTCCATTTTTTTCTCCACTTTTTCTCCACTTTTTCTCCATTTTTTTCTCCACTTTTTCTCCACTTTTTCTCCACTTTTTTTCTCCACTTTTTCTCCACCTTTTCTCCATTTTTTCTCCACTTTTTCTCCATTTTTTCTCCACTTTTTCTCCACTTTTTCTCCACTTTTTCTCCATTTTTTTCTCCATTTTTTCTCCACTTTTTTTCTCCACTTTTTCTCCACCTTTTCTCCATTTTTTCTCCACTTTTTCTCCATTTTTCTCCACTTTTTCTCCACTTTTTCACCACTTTTTCTCCACTTTTTCTCCATTTTTTTCTCCATTTTTTCTCCACTTTTTCTCCACTTTTTCTCCACTTTTTCTCCATTTTTTTTCTCCATTTTTTCTCCACTTTTTTTCTCCACCTTTTCTCCATTTTTTCTCCACTTTTTCTCCACTTTTTCTCCACTTTTTCTCCATTTTTTCTCCACTTTTTCTCCACTTTTTCTCGATTTTTTTCTCCACTTTTTTCTCCACTTTTTCTCCACTTTTTCTCCACTTTTTCTCCATTTTTTTCTCCACTTTTTCTCCACTTTTTCTCCACTTTTTCCCCATTTTTTCTCCTCTTTTTCTCCACTTTTTCTCCACTTTTTCTCCATTCTTTTCTCCACTTTTTCTCCATTTTTTTCTCCACTTTTTCTCCACTTATTCTCCATTTTTTCTCCACTTATTCTCCACTTTTTCTCCACTTTTTCTCCACTTTTTCTCCACTTTTTCTCCATTTTTTTCTCCATTTTTTCTCCACTTTTTCTCCACTTTTTTTCCACTTTTTCTCCACTTTTCCTCCATTTTTTTCTCCACTTTTTCTCCATTTTTTTCTCCATTTTTTCTCCACTTTTTCTCCACTTTTTCTCCATTTTTTCTCCACTTTTTCTCCACTTTTTCTCCATTTTTTTCTCCATTTTTTCTCCACTTTTTTTCTCCACCTTTTCTCCATTTTTTCTCCACTTTTTCTCCACTTTTTCTCCATTTTTTCTCCACTTTTTCTCCACTTTTTCTCCACTTTTTCTCCACTTTTTTCTCCACTTTTTCTCCACTTTTTCTCCACTTTTTCTCCATTTTTTTCTCCACTTTTTTTCCACTTTTTCTCCATTTTTTTCTCCACTTTTTCTCCACTTTTTTCTCCACTTTTTCTCCATTTTTTTCTCCACTTTTTCTCCACTTTTTCTCCACTCTTTCTCCACTTTTTCTCCATTTTTTTCTCCACTTTTTCTCCACTTTTTCTCCATTTTTTTCTCCATTTTTTTCTCCACTTTTTCTCCACTTTTTCTCCACTTTTTCCCCACTTTTTCTCCATTTTTTTCTCCACTTTTTCTCCATTTTTTTCTCCACTTTTTCTCCACTTTTTCTCCACTTTTTTTCTCCACTTTTTCTCCACCTTTTCTCCATTTTTTCTCCACTTTTTCTCCATTTTTTCTCCACTTTTTCTCCACTTTTTCTCCACTTTTTCTCCATTTTTTTCTCCATTTTTTCTCCACTTTTTTTCTCCACTTTTTCTCCACCTTTTCTCCATTTTTTCTCCACTTTTTCTCCATTTTTTCTCCACTTTTTCTCCACTTTTTCACCACTTTTTCTCCACTTTTTCTCCATTTTTTTCTCCATTTTTTCTCCACTTTTTCTCCACTTTTTCTCCACTTTTTCTCCATTTTTTTTCTCCATTTTTTCTCCACTTTTTTTCTCCACCTTTTCTCCATTTTTTCTCCACTTTTTCTCCACTTTTTCTCCACTTTTTCTCCATTTTTTCTCCACTTTTTCTCCACTTTTTCTCGATTTTTTTCTCCACTTTTTTCTCCACTTTTTCTCCACTTTTTCTCCACTTTTTCTCCATTTTTTTCTCCACTTTTTCTCCACTTTTTCTCCACTTTTTCCCCATTTTTTCTCCTCTTTTTCTCCACTTTTTCTCCACTTTTTCTCCACTTTTTCTCCATTTTTTTCTCCATTTTTTCTCCACTTTTTCTCCACTTTTTCTCCACTTTTTCTCCACTTTTTCTACATTTTTTTTCTCCATTTTTTCTCCACTTTTTTTCTCCACCTTTTCTCCATTTTTTCTCCACTTTTTCTCCACTTTTTCTCCACTTTTTCTCCACCTTTTCTCCATTTTTTCTCCACTTTTTCTCCATTTTTTCTCCACTTTTTCTCCACTTTTTCTTCACTTTTTCTCCATTTTTTTCTCCATTTTTTCTCCACTTTTTTCTCCACTTTTTCTCCACCTTTTCTCCATTTTTTCTCCACTTTTTCTCCATTTTTTCTCCACTTTTTCTCCACTTTTTCTCCACTTTTTCTCCACTTTTTCTCCATTTTTTCTCCATTTTTTCTCCACTTTTTCTCCACTTTTTCTCCACTTTTTCTCCACTTTTTCTCCATTTTTTTTCTCCATTTTTTCTCCACTTTTTTTCTCCACCTTTTCTCCATTTTTTCTCCACTTTTTCTCCACCTTTTCTCCATTTTTTCTCCATTTTTTCTCCACTTTTTCTCCACTTTTTCTCCATTTTTTCTCCACTTTTTCTCCACTTTTTCTCCATTTTTTCTCCACTTTTTCTCCACTTTTTCTCCACTTTTTCTCCATTTTTTTCTCCACTTTTTCTCCACTTTTTCTCCACTTTTTCCCCATTTTTTCTCCTCTTTTTCTCCACTTTTTCTCCACTTTTTCTCCACTTTTTCTCCACTTTTTCTCCATTTTTTTCTCCACTTTTTCTCCACTTTTTCTTCACTTTTTCTCCACTTTTTCTCCATTTTTTTCTCCATTTTTTCTCCACTTATTCTCCATTTTTTCTCCACTTATTCTCCACTTATTCTCCACTTTTTCTCCACTTTTTCTCCACTTTTTCTCCATTTTTTTCTCCACTTTTTCTCCATTTTTTTCTCCATTTTTTCTCCACTTTTTTTCTCCACTTTTTCTCCACCTTTTCTCCATTTTTTCTCCACTTTTTCTCCATTTTTTCTCCACTTTTTCTCCACTTTTTCTCCATTTTTTTCTCCATTTTTTCTCCACTTTTTTTCTCCACTTTTTCTCCACCTTTTCTCCACTTTTTCTCCACTTTTTCCCCACTTTTTCTCCATTTTTTTCTCCACTTTTTCTCCACTTTTTCTCCATTTTTTTCTCCACTTTTTCTCCACTTTTTCTCCACTTTTTCTCCATTTTTTTCTCCATTTTTTCTCCACTTTTTTCTCCACTTTTTCTCCACCTTTTCTCCATTTTTTCTCCACTTTTTCTCCATTTTTTCTCCACTTTTTCTCCACTTTTTCTCCACTTTTTCTCCATTTTTTTCTCCATTTTTTCTCCACTTTTTCTCCACTTTTTCTCCACTTTTTCTCCACTTTTTCTCCATTTTTTTTCTCCATTTTTTCTCCACTTTTTTTCTCCACCTTTTCTCCATTTTTTCTCCACTTTTTCTCCACTTTTTCTCCACTTTTTCTCCATTTTTTCTCCACTTTTTCTCCACTTTTTCTCGATTTTTTTCTCCACTTTTTTCTCCACTTTTTCTCCACTTTTTCTCCACTTTATCTCCATTTTTTCTCCACTTTTTCTCCACTTTTTCTCCACTTTTTCCCCATTTTTTCTCCTCTTTTTCTCCACTTTTTCTCCACTTTTTCTCCACTTTTTCTCCATTTTTTCTCCATTTTTTCTCCACTTTTTCTCCACTTTTTCTCCACTTTTTCTCCACTTTTTCTCCATTTTTTTTCTCCATTTTTTCTCCACTTTTTTCTCCACCTTTTCTCCATTTTTTCTCCACTTTTTCTCCACTTTTTCTCCACTTTTCTCCACCTTTTCTCCATTTTTTCTCCACTTTTTCTCCATTTTTTCTCCACTTTTTCTCCACTTTTCTCCACTTTTTCTCCATTTTTTTCTCCATTTTTTCTCCACTTTTTTTCTCCACTTTTTCTCCACCTTTTCTCCATTTTTTCTCCACTTTTTCTCCATTTTTTCTCCACTTTTTCTCCACTTTTTCTCCACTTTTTCTCCACTTTTTCTCCATTTTTTTCTCCATTTTTTCTCCACTTTTTCTCCACTTTTTCTCCACTTTTTCTCCATTTTTTTTCTCCATTTTTTCTCCACTTTTTTTCTCCACCTTTTCTCCATTTTTTCTCCACTTTTTCTCCACTTTTTCTCCACTTTTTCTCCATTTTTTCTCCACTTTTTCTCCACTTTTTCTCGATTTTTTTCTCCACTTTTTTCTCCACTTTTTCTCCACTTTTTCTCCACTTTTTCTCCATTTTTTTCTCCACTTTTTCTCCACTTTTTCTCCACTTTTTCCCCATTTTTTCTCCTCTTTTTCTCCACTTTTTCTTCACTTTTTCTCCACTTTTTCTCCATTTTTTTCTCCATTTTTTCTCCACTTTTTCTCCACTTTTTCTCCACTTTTTCTCCACTTTTTCTACATTTTTTTCTCCATTTTTTCTCCACTTTTTTCTCCACCTTTTCTCCATTTTTTCTCCACTTTTTCTCCACTTTTTCTCCACTTTTTCCCCACTTTTTCTCCATTTTTTTCTCCACTTTTTCTCCACTTTTTCTCCATTTTTTTCTCCACTTTTTCTCCACTTTTTCTCCACTTTTTTTCTCCACTTTTTCTCCACCTTTTCTCCATTTTTTCTCCACTTTTTCTCCATTTTTTCTCCACTTTTTCTCCACTTTTTCTCCACTTTTTCTCCATTTTTTTCTCCATTTTTTCTCCACTTTTTTTCTCCACTTTTTCTCCACCTTTTCTCCATTTTTTCTCCACTTTTTCTCCATTTTTCTCCACTTTTTCTCCACTTTTTCACCACTTTTTCTCCACTTTTTCTCCATTTTTTTCTCCATTTTTTCTCCACTTTTTCTCCACTTTTTCTCCACTTTTTCTCCATTTTTTTTCTCCATTTTTTCTCCACTTTTTTCTCCACCTTTTCTCCATTTTTTCTCCACTTTTTCTCCACTTTTTCTCCACTTTTTCTCCATTTTTTCTCCACTTTTTCTCCACTTTTTCTCGATTTTTTTCTCCACTTTTTTCTCCACTTTTTCTCCACTTTTTCTCCACTTTTTCTCCATTTTTTTCTCCACTTTTTCTCCACTTTTTCTCCACTTTTTCCCCATTTTTTCTCCTCTTTTTCTCCACTTTTTCTCCACTTTTTCTCCATTCTTTTCTCCACTTTTTCTCCATTTTTTTCTCCACTTTTTCTCCACTTATTCTCCATTTTTTCTCCACTTATTCTCCACTTTTTCTCCACTTTTTCTCCACTTTTTCTCCACTTTTTCTCCATTTTTTCTCCATTTTTTCTCCACTTTTTCTCCACTTTTTTTCCACTTTTTCTCCACTTTTCCTCCATTTTTTTCTCCACTTTTTCTCCATTTTTTCTCCATTTTTCTCCACTTTTTCTCCACTTTTTCTCCATTTTTTCTCCACTTTTTCTCCACTTTTTCTCCATTTTTTTCTCCATTTTTTCTCCACTTTTTTCTCCACCTTTTCTCCATTTTTTCTCCACTTTTTCTCCACTTTTTCTCCATTTTTTCTCCACTTTTTCTCCACTTTTTCTCCACTTTTTCTCCACTTTTTTCTCCACTTTTTCTCCACTTTTTCTCCACTTTTTCTCCATTTTTTTCTCCACTTTTTTTCCACTTTTTCTCCATTTTTTTCTCCACTTTTTCTCCACTTTTTTCTCCACTTTTTCTCCATTTTTTTCTCCACTTTTTCTCCACTTTTTCTCCACTCTTTCTCCACTTTTTCTCCATTTTTTTCTCCACTTTTTCTCCACTTTTTCTCCATTTTTTTCTCCATTTTTTTCTCCACTTTTTCTCCACTTTTTCTCCACTTTTTCCCCACTTTTTCTCCATTTTTTTCTCCACTTTTTCTCCACTTTTTCTCCATTTTTTTCTCCACTTTTTCTCCACTTTTTCTCCACTTTTTTTCTCCACTTTTTCTCCACCTTTTCTCCATTTTTTCTCCACTTTTTCTCCATTTTTTCTCCACTTTTTCTCCACTTTTTCTCCACTTTTTCTCCACTTTTTCTCCACTTTTTCTCCATTTTTTTCTCCATTTTTTCTCCACTTTTTTTCTCCACTTTTTCTCCACCTTTTCTCCATTTTTTCTCCACTTTTTCTCCATTTTTTCTCCACTTTTTCTCCACTTTTTCTCCACTTTTTCTCCATTTTTTTCTCCATTTTTTCTCCACTTTTTCTCCACTTTTTCTCCACTTTTTCTCCACTTTTTCTCCATTTATTTTCTCCATTTTTTCTCCACTTTTTTTCTCCACCTTTTCTCCATTTTTTCTCCACTTTTTCTCCACTTTTTCTCCACTTTTTCTCCATTTTTTCTCCACTTTTTCTCCACTTTTTCTCGATTTTTTTCTCCACTTTTTTCTCCACTTTTTCTCCACTTTTTCTCCACTTTATCTCCATTTTTTTCTCCACTTTTTCTCCACTTTTTCTCCACTTTTTCCCCATTTTTTCTCCTCTTTTTCTCCACTTTTTCTCCACTTTTTCTCCACTTTTTCTCCATTTTTTTCTCCATTTTTTCTCCACTTTTTCTCCACTTTTTCTCCACTTTTTCTCCACTTTTTCTCCATTTTTTTTCTCCATTTTTTCTCCACTTTTTTTCTCCACCTTTTCTCCATTTTTTCTCCACTTTTTCTCCACTTTTTCTCCACTTTTTCTCCACCTTTTCTCCATTTTTTCTCCACTTTTTCTCCATTTTTTCTCCACTTTTTCTCCACTTTTCTCCACTTTTTCTCCATTTTTTTCTCCATTTTTTCTCCACTTTTTTTCTCCACTTTTTCTCCACCTTTTCTCCATTTTTTCTCCACTTTTTCTCCATTTTTTCTCCACTTTTTCTCCACTTTTTCTCCACTTTTTCTCCACTTTTTCTCCATTTTTTTCTCCATTTTTTCTCCACTTTTTCTCCACTTTTTCTCCACTTTTTCTCCATTTTTTTTCTCCATTTTTTCTCCACTTTTTTTCTCCACCTTTTCTCCATTTTTTCTCCACTTTTTCTCCACTTTTTCTCCACTTTTTCTCCATTTTTTCTCCACTTTTTCTCCACTTTTTCTCGATTTTTTTCTCCACTTTTTTCTCCACTTTTTCTCCACTTTTTCTCCACTTTTTCTCCATTTTTTTCTCCACTTTTTCTCCACTTTTTCTCCACTTTTTCCCCATTTTTTCTCCTCTTTTTCTCCACTTTTTCTTCACTTTTTCTCCACTTTTTCTCCATTTTTTTCTCCATTTTTTCTCCACTTTTTCTCCACTTTTTCTCCACTTTTTCTCCACTTTTTCTACATTTTTTTTCTCCATTTTTTCTCCACTTTTTTTCTCCACCTTTTCTCCATTTTTTCTCCACTTTTTCTCCACTTTTTCTCCACTTTTTCCCCACTTTTTCTCCATTTTTTCTCCACTTTTTCTCCACTTTTTCTCCATTTTTTTCTCCACTTTTTCTCCACTTTTTCTCCACTTTTTTCTCCACTTTTTCTCCACCTTTTCTCCATTTTTTCTCCACTTTTTCTCCATTTTTTCTCCACTTTTTCTCCACTTTTTCTCCACTTTTTCTCCATTTTTTTCTCCATTTTTTCTCCACTTTTTTCTCCACTTTTTCTCCACCTTTTCTCCATTTTTTCTCCACTTTTTCTCCATTTTTCTCCACTTTTTCTCCACTTTTTCACCACTTTTTCTCCACTTTTTCTCCATTTTTTTCTCCATTTTTTCTCCACTTTTTCTCCACTTTTTCTCCACTTTTTCTCCATTTTTTTTCTCCATTTTTTCTCCACTTTTTTTCTCCACCTTTTCTCCATTTTTTCTCCACTTTTTCTCCACTTTTTCTCCACTTTTTCTCCATTTTTTCTCCACTTTTTCTCCACTTTTTCTCGATTTTTTTCTCCACTTTTTTCTCCACTTTTTCTCCACTTTTTCTCCACTTTTTCTCCATTTTTTTCTCCACTTTTTCTCCACTTTTTCTCCACTTTTTCCCCATTTTTTCTCCTCTTTTTCTCCACTTTTTCTCCACTTTTTCTCCATTCTTTTCTCCACTTTTTCTCCATTTTTTTCTCCACTTTTTCTCCACTTATTCTCCATTTTTTCTCCACTTATTCTCCACTTTTTCTCCACTTTTTCTCCACTTTTTCTCCACTTTTTCTCCATTTTTTCTCCATTTTTTCTCCACTTTTTCTCCACTTTTTTTCCACTTTTTCTCCACTTTTCCTCCATTTTTTTCTCCACTTTTTCTCCATTTTTTTCTCCATTTTTTCTCCACTTTTTCTCCACTTTTTCTCCATTTTTTCTCCACTTTTTCTCCACTTTTTCTCCATTTTTTTCTCCATTTTTTCTCCACTTTTTTTCTCCACCTTTTCTCCATTTTTTCTCCACTTTTTCTCCACTTTTTCTCCATTTTTTCTCCACTTTTTCTCCACTTTTTCTCCACTTTTTCTCCACTTTTTTCTCCACTTTTTCTCCACTTTTTCTCCACTTTTTCTCCATTTTTTTCTCCACTTTTTTTCCACTTTTTCTCCATTTTTTTCTCCACTTTTTCTCCACTTTTTTCTCCACTTTTTCTCCATTTTTTTCTCCACTTTTTCTCCACTTTTTCTCCACTCTTTCTCCACTTTTTCTCCATTTTTTTCTCCACTTTTTCTCCACTTTTTCTCCATTTTTTTCTCCATTTTTTTCTCCACTTTTTCTCCACTTTTTCTCCACTTTTTCCCCACTTTTTCTCCATTTTTTTCTCCACTTTTTCTCCACTTTTTCTCCATTTTTTTCTCCACTTTTTCTCCACTTTTTCTCCACTTTTTTTCTCCACTTTTTCTCCACCTTTTCTCCATTTTTTCTCCACTTTTTCTCCATTTTTTCTCCACTTTTTCTCCACTTTTTCTCCACTTTTTCTCCATTTTTTTCTCCATTTTTTCTCCACTTTTTTTCTCCACTTTTTCTCCACCTTTTCTCCATTTTTTCTCCACTTTTTCTCCATTTTTTCTCCACTTTTTCTCCACTTTTTCACCACTTTTTCTCCACTTTTTCTCCATTTTTTTCTCCATTTTTTCTCCACTTTTTCTCCACTTTTTCTCCACTTTTTCTCCATTTTTTTTCTCCATTTTTTCTCCACTTTTTTTCTCCACCTTTTCTCCATTTTTTCTCCACTTTTTCTCCACTTTTTCTCCACTTTTTCTCCATTTTTTCTCCACTTTTTCTCCACTTTTTCTCGATTTTTTTCTCCACTTTTTTCTCCACTTTTTCTCCACTTTTTCTCCACTTTTTCTCCATTTTTTTCTCCACTTTTTCTCCACTTTTTCTCCACTTTTTCCCCATTTTTTCTCCTCTTTTTCTCCACTTTTTCTCCACTTTTTCTCCACTTTTTCTCCATTTTTTTCTCCATTTTTTCTCCACTTTTTCTCCACTTTTTCTCCACTTTTTCTCCACTTTTTCTACATTTTTTTTCTCCATTTTTTCTCCACTTTTTTTCTCCACCTTTTCTCCATTTTTTCTCCACTTTTTCTCCACTTTTTCTCCACTTTTTCTCCACCTTTTCTCCATTTTTCTCCACTTTTTCTCCATTTTTTCTCCACTTTTTCTCCACTTTTTCTTCACTTTTTCTCCATTTTTTTCTCCATTTTTTCTCCACTTTTTTCTCCACTTTTTCTCCACCTTTTCTCCATTTTTTCTCCACTTTTTCTCCATTTTTTCTCCACTTTTTCTCCACTTTTTCTCCACTTTTTCTCCACTTTTCTCCATTTTTTTCTCCATTTTTTCTCCACTTTTTCTCCACTTTTTCTCCACTTTTTCTCCACTTTTTCTCCATTTTTTTTCTCCATTTTTTCTCCACTTTTTTTCTCCACCTTTTCTCCATTTTTTCTCCACTTTTTCTCCACCTTTTCTCCATTTTTTCTCCATTTTTTCTCCACTTTTTCTCCACTTTTTCTCCATTTTTTCTCCACTTTTTCTCCACTTTTTCTCCATTTTTTCTCCACTTTTTCTCCACTTTTTCTCCACTTTTTCTCCATTTTTTTCTCCACTTTTTCTCCACTTTTTCCCCATTTTTTCTCCTCTTTTTCTCCACTTTTTCTCCACTTTTTCTCCACTTTTTCTCCACTTTTTCTCCATTTTTTTCTCCACTTTTTCTCCACTTTTTCTTCACTTTTTCTCCACTTTTTCTCCATTTTTTTCTCCATTTTTTCTCCACTTATTCTCCATTTTTTCTCCACTTATTCTCCACTTATTCTCCACTTTTTCTCCACATTTTCTCCACTTTTTCTCCATTTTTTTCTCCACTTTTTCTCCATTTTTTTCTCCATTTTTTCTCCACTTTTTTTCTCCACTTTTTCTCCACCTTTTCTCCATTTTTTCTCCACTTTTTCTCCATTTTTTCTCCACTTTTTCTCCACTTTTTCTCCACTTTTTCTCCATTTTTTTCTCCATTTTTTCTCCACTTTTTTTCTCCACTTTTTCTCCACCTTTTCTCCACTTTTTCTCCACTTTTTCCCCACTTTTTCTCCATTTTTTCTCCACTTTTTCTCCACTTTTTCTCCATTTTTTTCTCCACTTTTTCTCCACTTTTTCTCCACTTTTTTCTCCACTTTTTCTCCACCTTTTCTCCATTTTTTCTCCACTTTTTCTCCATTTTTTCTCCACTTTTTCTCCACTTTTTCTCCACTTTTTCTCCATTTTTTTCTCCATTTTTTCTCCACTTTTTTTCTCCACTTTTTCTCCACCTTTTCTCCATTTTTTCTCCACTTTTTCTCCATTTTTTCTCCACTTTTTCTCCACTTTTTCTCCACTTTTTCTCCATTTTTTTCTCCATTTTTTCTCCACTTTTTCTCCACTTTTTCTCCACTTTTTCTCCACTTTTTCTCCATTTTTTTTCTCCATTTTTTCTCCACTTTTTTTCTCCACCTTTTCTCCATTTTTTCTCCACTTTTTCTCCACTTTTTCTCCACTTTTTCTCCATTTTTTCTCCACTTTTTCTCCACTTTTTCTCGATTTTTTTCTCCACTTTTTTCTCCACTTTTTCTCCACTTTTTCTCCACTTTATCTCCATTTTTTTCTCCACTTTTTCTCCACTTTTTCTCCACTTTTTCCCCATTTTTTCTCCTCTTTTTCTCCACTTTTTCTCCACTTTTTCTCCACTTTTTCTCCATTTTTTTCTCCATTTTTTCTCCACTTTTTCTCCACTTTTTCTCCACTTTTTCTCCACTTTTTCTCCATTTTTTTTCTCCATTTTTTCTCCACTTTTTTTCTCCACCTTTTCTCCATTTTTTCTCCACTTTTTCTCCACTTTTTCTCCACTTTTTCTCCACCTTTTCTCCATTTTTTCTCCACTTTTTCTCCATTTTTTCTCCACTTTTTCTCCACTTTTCTCCACTTTTTCTCCATTTTTTTCTCCATTTTTTCTCCACTTTTTTTCTCCACTTTTTCTCCACCTTTTCTCCATTTTTTCTCCACTTTTTCTCCATTTTTTCTCCACTTTTTCTCCACTTTTTCTCCACTTTTTCTCCACTTTTTCTCCATTTTTTTCTCCATTTTTTCTCCACTTTTTCTCCACTTTTTCTCCACTTTTTCTCCATTTTTTTTCTCCATTTTTTCTCCACTTTTTTTCTCCACCTTTTCTCCATTTTTTCTCCACTTTTTCTCCACTTTTTCTCCACTTTTTCTCCATTTTTTCTCCACTTTTTCTCCACTTTTTCTCGATTTTTTTCTCCACTTTTTTCTCCACTTTTTCTCCACTTTTTCTCCATTTTTTTCTCCACTTTTTCTCCACTTTTTCTCCATTTTTTCTCCACTTTTTCTCCACTTTTTCTCGATTTTTTTCTCCACTTTTTTCTCCACTTTTTCTCCACTTTTTCTCCACTTTTTCTCCACTTTTTCTCCATTTTTTTCTCCACTTTTTCTCCACTTTTAATCCATTTTTTCTCCATTTTTTTCTCCACTTTTTCTCCACTTTTTCTCCACTTTTTCTCCATTTTTTCTCCATTTTTTCTCCACTTTTTCTCCACTTTTTCCCCATTTTTTTCTCCACTTTTTCTCCACTTTTTCTCCACTTTTTCCCCATTTTTTCTCCTCTTTTTCTCCACTTTTTCTCCACTTTTTCTCCATTCTTTTCTCCACTTTTTCTCCATTTTTTTCTCCATTTTTTCTCCACTTATTCTCCATTTTTTCTCCACTTATTCTCCACTTTTTCTCCACTTTTTCTCCACTTTTTCTCCACTTTTTCTCCATTTTTTTATCCATTTTTTCTCCATTTTTTTCTCCATTTTTTCTCCACTTATTCTCCATTTTTTCTCCACTTCTTCTCCACTTTTTCTCCACTTTTTCTCCACTTTTTCTCCATTTTTTTCTCCATTTTTTCTCCACTTTTTCTCCACTTTTTTTCCACTTTTTCTCCACTTTTCCTCCATTTTTTTCTCCACTTTTTCTCCATTTTTTTCTCCATTTTTTCTCCACTTTTTCTCCACTTTTTCCCCATTTTTTCTCCTCTTTTTCTCCACTTTTTCTCCACTTTTTCTCCATTCTTTTCTCCACTTTTTCTCCATTTTTTTCTCCATTTTTTCTCCACTTATTCTCCATTTTTTCTCCACTTATTCTCCACTTTTTCTCCTCTTTTTCTCCACTTTTTCTCCACTTTTTCTCCATTCTTTTCTCCACTTTTTCTCCATTTTTTTCTCCATTTTTTCTCCACTTATTCTCCATTTTTTCTCCACTTATTCTCCACTTTTTCTCCACTTTTTCTCCACTTTTTCTCCATTTTTTTCTCCATTTTTTCTCCACTTTTTCTCCACTTTTTTTCCACTTTTTCTCCACTTTTCCTCCATTTTTTTCTCCACTTTTTCTCCATTTTTTTCTCCATTTTTTCTCCACTTTTTCTCCACTTTTTCTCCATTTTTTCTCCACTTTTTCTCCACTTTTTCTCCATTTTTTTCTCCATTTTTTCTCCACTTTTTTTCTCCACCTTTTCTCCATTTTTTCTCCACTTTTTCTCCACTTTTTCTCCATTTCTTCTCCACTTTTTCTCCACTTTTTCTCGATTTTTTCTCCACTTTTTTCTCCACTTTTTCTCCACTTTTTCTCCACTTTTTCTCCACTTTTTCTCCATTTTTTTCTCCACTTTTTTTCCACTTTTTCTCCATTTTTTTCTCCACTTTTTCTCCACTTTTTTCTCCACTTTTTCTCCATTTTTTTCTCCACTTTTTCTCCCCTTTTTCTCCACTCTTTCTCCACTTTTTCTCCATTTTATTCTCCACTTTTTCTCCACTTTTTCTCCACTTTTTCTCCATTTTTTTCTCCATTTTTTTCTCCACTTTTTCTCCATTTTTTTCTCCACTTTTTCTCCACTTTTTCTCCACTTTTTCCCCATTTTTTCTCCTCTTTTTCTCCACTTTTTCTCCACTTTTTCTCCATTCTTTTCTCCACTTTTTCTCCATTTTTTTCTCCATTTTTTCTCCACTTATTCTCCATTTTTTCTCCACTTATTCTCCACTTTTTCTCCACTTTTTCTCCACTTTTTCTCCACTTTTTCTCCATTTTTTTCTCCATTTTTTCTCCATTTTTTTCTCCATTTTTTCTCCACTTATTCTCCATTTTTTCTCCACTTATTCTCCACTTTTTCTCCACTTTTTCTCCACTTTTTCTCCATTTTTTTCTCCATTTTTTCTCCACTTTTTCTCCACTTTTTTTCCACTTTTTCTCCACTTTTCCTCCATTTTTTTCTCCACTTTTTCTCCATTTTTTTCTCCATTTTTTCTCCACTTTTTCTCCACTTTTTCCCCATTTTTTCTCCTCTTTTTCTCCACTTTTTCTCCACTTTTTCTCCATTCTTTTCTCCACTTTTTCTCCATTTTTTTCTCCATTTTTTCTCCACTTATTCTCCATTTTTTCTCCACTTATTCTCCACTTTTTCTCCTCTTTTTCTCCACTTTTTCTCCATTCTTTTCTCCACTTTTTCTCCATTATTTTCTCCATTTTTTCTCCACCTATTCTCCATTTTTTCTCCACTTATTCTCCCCTTTTTCTCCACTTTTTCTCCACTTTTTCTCCATTTTTTTTCTCCATTTTTTCTCCACTTTTTCTCCACTTTTTTTCCACTTTTTCTCCACTTTTCCTCCATTTTTTTCTCCACTTTTTCTCCATTTTTTTCTCCATTTTTTCTCCACTTTTTCTCCACTTTTTCTCCATTTTTTCTCCACTTTTTCTCCACTTTTTCTCCATTTTTTTCTCCATTTTTTCTCCACTTTTTTTCTCCACCTTTTCTCCATTTTTTCTCCACTTTTTCTCCATTTTTTCTCCACTTTTTCTCCACTTTTTCTCGATTTTTTCTCCACTTTTTTCTCCACTTTTTCTCCACTTTTTCTCCACTTTTTCTCCACTTTTTCTCCATTTTTTTCTCCACTTTTTTCCACTTTTTCTCCATTTTTTTCTCCACTTTTTCTCCACTTTTTTCTCCACTTTTTCTCCATTTTTTTCTCCACTTTTTCTCCACTTTTTCTCCACTCTTTCTCCAATTTTTCTCCATTTTTTTCTCCACTTTTTCTCCACTTTTTCTCCACTTTTTCTCCATTTTTTTCTCCATTTTTTTCTCCACTTTTTCTCCATTTTTTTCTCCACTTTTTCTCCACTTTTTCTCAACTTTTTCCCCATTTTTTCTCCTCTTTTTCTCCACTTTTTCTCCACTTTTTCTCCATTCTTTTCTCCACTTTTTCTCCATTTTTTTCTCCATTTTTTCTCCACTTATTCTCCATTTTTTCTCCACTTATTCTCCACTTTTTCTCCACTTTTTCTCCACTTTTTCTCCATTTTTTTCTCCATTTTTTCTCCACTTTTTCTCCACTTTTTTTCCACTTTTTCTCCACTTTTCCTCCATTTTTTTCTCCACTTTTTCTCCATTTTTTTCTCCATTTTTTCTCCATTTTTTCTCCACTTTTTCTCCACTTTTTCTCCATTTTTTCTCCACTTTTTCTCCACTTTTTCTCCATTTTTTTCTCCATTTTTTCTCCACTTTTTTTCTCCACCTTTTCTCCATTTTTTCTCCACTTTTTCTCCACTTTTTCTCCATTTTTTCTCCACTTTTTCTCCACTTTTTCTCGATTTTTTCTCCACTTTTTTCTCCACTTTTTCTCCACTTTTTCTCCACTTTTTCTCCACTTTTTCTCCATTTTTTTCTCCACTTTTTTTCCACTTTTTCTCCATTTTTTTCTCCACTTTTTCTCCATTTTTTCTCCACTTTTTCTCCACTTTTTCTCCACTTTTTCTCCATTTTTTTCTCCATTTTTTCTCCACTTTTTCTCCACTTTTTCTCCACTTTTTCTCCATTTTTTTTCTCCATTTTTTCTCCACTTTTTTTCTCCACCTTTTCTCCATTTTTTCTCCACTTTTTCTCCACTTTTTCTCCACTTTTTCTCCATTTTTTCTCCACTTTTTCTCCACTTTTTCTCGATTTTTTTCTCCACTTTTTTCTCCACTTTTTCTCCACTTTTTCTCCATTTTTTTCTCCACTTTTTCTCCACTTTTTCTCCACTTTTTCCCCATTTTTTCTCCTCTTTTTCTCCACTTTTTCTCCACTTTTTCTCCACTTTTTCTCCATTTTTTTCTCCACTTTTTCTCCACTTTTTCTCCACTTTTTCTCCACTTTTTCTCCATTTTTTTCTCCATTTTTTCTCCACTTATTCTCCATTTTTTCTCCACTTATTCTCCACTTATTCTCCACTTTTTCTCCACTTTTTCTCCACTTTTTCTCCATTTTTTTCTCCACTTTTTCTCCATTTTTTTCTCCATTTTTTCTCCACTTTTTTTCTCCACTTTTTCTCCACCTTTTCTCCATTTTTTCTCCACTTTTTCTCCATTTTTTCTCCACTTTTTCTCCACTTTTTCTCCACTTTTTCTCCATTTTTTTCTCCATTTTTTCTCCACTTTTTCTCCACTTTTTCTCCACTTTTTCCCCATTTTTTCTCCTCTTTTTCTCCACTTTTTCTCCACTTTTTCTCCACTTTTTCTCCATTTTTTTCTCCACTTTTTCTCCACTTTTTCTCCACTTTTTCTCCATTTTTTTCTCCATTTTTTCTCCACTTATTCTCCATTTTTTCTCCACTTATTCTCCACTTATTCTCCACCTTTTCTCCATTTTTTCTCCACTTTTTCTCCATTTTTTCTCCACTTTTTCTCCACTTTTTCTCCACTTTTTCTCCACTTTTTCTCCATTTTTTTCTCCATTTTTTCTCCACTTTTTCTCCACTTTTTCTCCACTTTTTCTCCATTTTTTTCTCCACTTTTTCTCCACTTTTTCTCCATTTTTTTCTAAATTTTTTCTCCACTTTTTTTCTCCATTTTTTCTCCACTTTTTCTCCACTTTTTCTCCACTTTTTCTCCATTTTTTTCTCCACTTTTTCTCCACTTTTTCTCCATTTTTTTCTCCATTTTTTCTCCACTTTTTTTCTCCACCTTTTCTCCACTTTTTCTCCATTTTTTCTCCACTTTTTCTCCACTTTTTCTCGATTTTTTTCTCCACTTTTTTCTCCACTTTTTCTCCACTTTTTCTCCACTTTTTCTCCACTTTTTCTCCATTTTTTCTCCACTTTTTCTCCACTTTTAATCCATTTTTTCTCCATTTTTTTCTCCACTTTTTCTCCACTTTTTCTCCACTTTTTCTCCATTTTTTCTCCATTTTTTCTCCACTTTTTCTCCACTTTTTCTCCACATTTTCTCCATTTTTTCTCCACTTTTTCTCCACTTTTTCTCCACTTTTTCCCCATTTTTTCTCCTCTTTTTCTCCACTTTTTCTCCACTTTTTCTCCATTCTTTTCTCCACTTTTTCTCCATTTTTTTCTCCATTTTTTCTCCACTTATTCTCCATTTTTTCTCCACTTATTCTCCACTTTTTCTCCACTTTTTCTCCAATTTTTCTCCACTTTTTCTCCATTTTTTTCTCCATTTTTTCTCCATTTTTTCTCCATTTTTTCTCCACTTATTCTCCATTTTTTCTCCACTTATTCTCCACTTTTTCTCCACTTTTTCTCCATTTTTTTCTCCATTTTTTCTCCACTTTTTCTCCACTTTTTTTCCACTTTTTCTCCACTTTTCCTCCATTTTTTTCTCCACTTTTTCTCCATTTTTTTCTCTATTTTTTCTCCACTTTTTCTCCACTTTTTCCCCATTTTTTCTCCTCTTTTTCTCCACTTTTTCTCCACTTTTTCTCCATTCTTTTCTCCACTTTTTCTCCATTTTTTTCTCCATTTTTTCTCCACTTATTCTCCATTTTTTCTCCACTTATTCTCCACTTTTTCTCCTCTTTTTCTCCACTTTTTCTCCACTTTTTCTCCATTCTTTTCTCCACTTTTTCTCCATTTTTTTCTCCATTTTTTCTCCACTTATTCTCCATTTTTTCTCCACTTATTCTCCACTTTTTCTCCACTTTTTCTCCACTTTTTCTCCACTTTTTCTCCATTTTTTTCTCCATTTTTTCTCCACTTTTTCTCCACTTTTTTTCCACTTTTTCTCCACTTTTCCTCCATTTTTTTCTCCACTTTTTCTCCATTTTTTTCTCCATTTTTTCTCCACTTTTTCTCCACTTTTTCTCCATTTTTTCTCCACTTTTTCTCCACTTTTTCTCCATTTTTTTCTCCATTTTTTCTCCACTTTTTTCTCCACCTTTTCTCCATTTTTTCTCCACTTTTTCTCCACTTTTTCTCCATTTTTTCTCCACTTTTTCTCCACTTTTTCTCCATTTCTTCTCCACTTTTTCTCCACTTTTTCTCGATTTTTTCTCCACTTTTTTCTCCACTTTTTCTCCACTTTTTCTCCACTTTTTCTCCACTTTTTCTCCATTTTTTTCTCCACTTTTTTTCCACTTTTTCTCCATTTTTTTCTCCACTTTTTCTCCACTTTTTTCTCCACTTTTTCTCCATTTTTTTCTCCACTTTTTCTCCACTTTTTCTCCACTCTTTCTCCACTTTTTCTCCATTTTTTTCTCCACTTTTTCTCCACTTTTTCTCCACTTTTTCTCCATTTTTTTCTCCATTTTTTTCTCCACTTTTTCTCCATTTTTTTCTCCACTTTTTCTCCACTTTTTCTCAACTTTTTCCCCATTTTTTCTCCTCTTTTTCTCCACTTTTTCTCCACTTTTTCTCCATTCTTTTCTCCACTTTTTCTCCATTTTTTTCTCCATTTTTTCTCCACTTATTCTCCATTTTTTCTCCACTTATTCTCCACTTTTTCTCCACTTTTTCTCCACTTTTTCTCCATTTTTTTCTCCACTTTTTTCTCCACTTTTTCTCCACTTTTTCTCCACTTTTTCTCCACTTTTTCTCCATTTTTTTCTCCACTTTTTCTCCACTTTTAATCCATTTTTTCTCCATTTTTTCTCCACTTTTTCTCCACTTTTTCTCCACTTTTTCTCCATTTTTTCTCCATTTTTTCTCCACTTTTTCTCCACTTTTTCCCCATTTTTTTCTCCACTTTTTCTCCACTTTTTCTCCACTTTTTCCCCATTTTTTCTCCTCTTTTTCTCCACTTTTTCTCCACTTTTTCTCCATTCTTTTCTCCACTTTTTCTCCATTTTTTTCTCCATTTTTTCTCCACTTATTCTCCATTTTTTCTCCACTTATTCTCCACTTTTTCTCCACTTTTTCTCCACTTTTTCTCCACTTTTTCTCCATTTTTTTCTCCATTTTTTCTCCATTTTTTTCTCCATTTTTTCTCCACTTATTCTCCATTTTTTCTCCACTTCTTCTCCACTTTTTCTCCACTTTTTCTCCACTTTTTCTCCATTTTTTTCTCCATTTTTTCTCCACTTTTTCTCCACTTTTTTTCCACTTTTTCTCCACTTTTCCTCCATTTTTTTCTCCACTTTTTCTCCATTTTTTTCTCCATTTTTTCTCCACTTTTTCTCCACTTTTTCCCCATTTTTTCTCCTCTTTTTCTCCACTTTTTCTCCACTTTTTCTCCATTCTTTTCTCCACTTTTTCTCCATTTTTTTCTCCATTTTTTCTCCACTTATTCTCCATTTTTTCTCCACTTATTCTCCACTTTTTCTCCTCTTTTTCTCCACTTTTTCTCCACTTTTTCTCCATTCTTTTCTCCACTTTTTCTCCATTTTTTCTCCATTTTTTCTCCACTTATTCTCCATTTTTTCTCCACTTATTCTCCACTTTTTCTCCACTTTTTCTCCACTTTTTCTCCATTTTTTCTCCATTTTTTCTCCACTTTTTCTCCACTTTTTTTCCACTTTTTCTCCACTTTTCTCCATTTTTTCTCCACTTTTTCTCCACTTTTTTCTCCATTTTTTCTCCACTTTTTCTCCACTTTTTCTCCATTTTTTCTCCACTTTTTCTCCACTTTTTCTCCATTTTTTTCTCCATTTTTTCTCCACTTTTTTTCTCCACCTTTTCTCCATTTTTTCTCCACTTTTTCTCCACTTTTTCTCCATTTCTTCTCCACTTTTTCTCCACTTTTTCTCGATTTTTTCTCCACTTTTTTCTCCACTTTTTCTCCACTTTTTCTCCACTTTTTCTCCACTTTTTCTCCATTTTTTTCTCCACTTTTTTCCACTTTTTCTCCATTTTTTCTCCACTTTTCTCCACTTTTTCTCCACTTTTTCTCCATTTTTTCTCCACTTTTTCTCCCTTTTTCTCCACTCTTTCTCCACTTTTTCTCCATTTTATCTCCACTTTTTCTCCACTTTTTCTCCACTTTTTCTCCATTTTTTTCTCCATTTTTTTCTCCACTTTTTCTCCATTTTTTTCTCCACTTTTTCTCCACTTTTTCTCCACTTTTTCCCCATTTTTTCTCCTCTTTTTCTCCACTTTTTCTCCACTTTTTCTCCATTCTTTTCTCCACTTTTCTCCATTTTTTTCTCCATTTTTTCTCCACTTATTCTCCATTTTTTCTCCACTTATTCTCCACTTTTTCTCCACTTTTCTCCACTTTTTCTCCACTTTTTCTCCATTTTTTCTCCATTTTTTCTCCATTTTTTTCTCCATTTTTTCTCCATTTTTTCTCCACTTATTCTCCATTTTTTCTCCACTTATTCTCCACTTTTTCTCCTCTTTTTCTCCACTTTTTCTCCATTCTTTTCTCCACTTTTTCTCCATTATTTTCTCCATTTTTTCTCCACCTATTCTCCATTTTTCTCCACTTATTCTCCCCTTTTTCTCCACTTTTTCTCCACTTTTTCTCCATTTTTTTCTCCATTTTTCTCCACTTTTTCTCCACTTTTTTTCCACTTTTTCTCCACTTTTCCTCCAATTTTTTTCTCCACTTTTTCTCCATTTTTTTCTCCATTTTTTCTCCACTTTTTCTCCACTTTTTCTCCATTTTTTCTCCACTTTTTCTCCACTTTTTCTCCATTTTTTTCTCCATTTTTTCTCCACTTTTTTTCTCCACCTTTTCTCCATTTTTTCTCCACTTTTTCTCCATTTTTTCTCCACTTTTTCTCCACTTTTTCTCGATTTTTTCTCCACTTTTTTCTCCACTTTTTCTCCACTTTTTCTCCACTTTTTCTCCACTTTTCTCCATTTTTTTCTCCACTTTTTTTCCACTTTTTCTCCATTTTTTTCTCCACTTTTTCTCCACTTTTTTCTCCACTTTTTCTCCATTTTTTTCTCCACTTTTTCTCCACTTTTTCTCCACTCTTTCTCCAATTTTTCTCCATTTTTTTCTCCACTTTTTCTCCACTTTTTCTCCACGTTTTCTCCATTTTTTTCTCCATTTTTTTCTCCACTTTTTCTCCATTTTTTTCTCCACTTTTTCTCCACTTTTTCTCAACTTTTTCCCCATTTTTTCTCCTCTTTTTCTCCACTTTTTCTCCACTTTTTCTCCATTCTTTTCTCCACTTTTTCTCCATTTTTTTTCTCCATTTTTTCTCCACTTATTCTCCATTTTTTCTCCACTTATTCTCCACTTTTTCTCCACTTTTTCTCCACTTTTTCTCCATTTTTTTCTCCATTTTTTCTCCACTTTTTCTCCACTTTTTTTCCACTTTTTCTCCACTTTTCCTCCATTTTTTTCTCCACTTTTTCTCCATTTTTTTCTCCATTTTTTCTCCATTTTTTCTCCACTTTTTCTCCACTTTTTCTCCATTTTTTCTCCACTTTTTCTCCACTTTTTCTCCATTTTTTTCTCCATTTTTTCTCCACTTTTTTTCTCCACCTTTTCTCCACTTTTTCTCCACTTTTTCTCCATTTTTTCTCCACTTTTTCTCCACTTTTTCTCGATTTTTTCTCCACTTTTTTCTCCACTTTTTCTCCACTTTTTCTCCACTTTTTCTCCACTTTTTCTCCATTTTTTTCTCCACTTTTTTTCCACTTTTTCTCCATTTTTTTCTCCACTTTTTCTCCATTTTTTCTCCACTTTTTCTCCACTTTTTCTCCACTTTTTCTCCATTTTTTTTCTCCACTTTTTCTCCACTTTTTCTCCACTTTTTCTCCATTTTTTTTCTCCATTTTTTCTCCACTTTTTTTCTCCACCTTTTCTCCATTTTTTCTCCACTTTTTCTCCACTTTTTCTCCACTTTTTCTCCATTTTTTCTCCACTTTTTCTCCACTTTTTCTCGATTTTTTCTCGATTTTTTTCTCCACTTTTTTCTCCACTTTTTCTCCACTTTTTCTCCATTTTTTTCTCCACTTTTTCTCCACTTTTTCTCCACTTTTTCCCCATTTTTTCTCCTCTTTTTCTCCACTTTTTCTCCACTTTTTCTCCACTTTTTCTCCATTTTTTTCTCCACTTTTTCTCCACTTTTTCTCCACTTTTTCTCCACTTTTTCTCCATTTTTTTCTCCATTTTTTCTCCACTTTTTCTCCACTTTTTTTCCACTTTTTCTCCACTTTTCCTCCATTTTTTTCTCCACTTTTTCTCCATTTTTTTCTCCATTTTTTCTCCATTTTTTCTCCACTTTTTCTCCACTTTTTCTCCATTTTTTCTCCACTTTTTCTCCACTTTTTCTCCATTTTTTTCTCCATTTTTTCTCCACTTTTTTTCTCCACCTTTTCTCCATTTTTTCTCCACTTTTTCTCCACTTTTTCTCCATTTTTTCTCCACTTTTTCTCCACTTTTTCTCGATTTTTTCTCCACTTTTTCTCCACTTTTTCTCCACTTTTTCTCCACTTTTTCTCCACTTTTTCTCCATTTTTTCTCCACTTTTTTTCCACTTTTTCTCCATTTTTTTCTCCACTTTTTCTCCATTTTTTCTCCACTTTTTCTCCACTTTTTCTCCACTTTTTCTCCATTTTTTTCTCCATTTTTTCTCCACTTTTTCTCCACTTTTTCTCCACTTTTTCTCCATTTTTTTTCTCCATTTTTTCTCCACTTTTTTTCTCCACCTTTTCTCCATTTTTTCTCCACTTTTTCTCCACTTTTTCTCCACTTTTTCTCCATTTTTTCTCCACTTTTTCTCCACTTTTTCTCGATTTTTTTCTCCACTTTTTTCTCCACTTTTTCTCCACTTTTTCTCCATTTTTTTCTCCACTTTTTCTCCACTTTTTCTCCACTTTTTCCCCATTTTTTCTCCTCTTTTTCTCCACTTTTTCTCCACTTTTTCTCCACTTTTTCTCCATTTTTTTCTCCACTTTTTCTCCACTTTTTCTCCACTTTTTCTCCACTTTTTCTCCATTTTTTTCTCCATTTTTTCTCCACTTATTCTCCATTTTTTCTCCACTTATTCTCCACTTATTCTCCACTTTTTCTCCACTTTTTCTCCACTTTTTCTCCATTTTTTTCTCCACTTTTTCTCCATTTTTTTCTCCATTTTTTCTCCACTTTTTTTCTCCACTTTTTCTCCACCTTTTCTCCATTTTTTCTCCACTTTTTCTCCATTTTTTCTCCACTTTTTCTCCACTTTTTCTCCACTTTTTCTCCATTTTTTTCTCCATTTTTTCTCCACTTTTTCTCCACTTTTTCTCCACTTTTTCCCCATTTTTTCTCCTCTTTTTCTCCACTTTTTCTCCACTTTTTCTCCACTTTTTCTCCATTTTTTTCTCCACTTTTTCTCCACTTTTTCTCCACTTTTTCTCCACTTTTTCTCCATTTTTTTCTCCATTTTTTCTCCACTTATTCTCCATTTTTTCTCCACTTATTCTCCACTTATTCTCCACCTTTTCTCCATTTTTTCTCCACTTTTTCTCCATTTTTTCTCCACTTTTTCTCCACTTTTTCTCCACTTTTTCTCCACTTTTTCTCCATTTTTTTCTCCATTTTTTCTCCACTTTTTCTCCACTTTTTCTCCACTTTTTCTCCATTTTTTTCTCCACTTTTTCTCCACTTTTTCTCCATTTTTTTCTCCATTTTTTCTCCACTTTTTTTCTCCATTTTTTCTCCACTTTTTCTCCACTTTTTCTCCACTTTTTCTCCATTTTTTTCTCCACTTTTTCTCCATTTTTTTCTCCATTTTTCTCCACTTTTTTTCTCCACCTTTTCTCCACTTTTTCTCAATTTTTTCTCCACTTTTTCTCCACTTTTTCTCGATTTTTTTCTCCACTTTTTTCTCCACTTTTTCTCCACTTTTTCTCCACTTTTTCTCCACTTTTTCTCCATTTTTTTCTCCACTTTTTCTCCACTTTTAATCCATTTTTTCTCCATTTTTTTCTCCACTTTTTCTCCACTTTTTCTCCATTTTTTCTCCATTTTTTCTCCACTTTTTCTCCACTTTTTCTCCACATTTTCTCCATTTTTTTCTCCACTTTTTCTCCACTTTTTCTCCACTTTTTCCCCATTTTTTCTCCTCTTTTTCTCCACTTTTTCTCCACTTTTTCTCCATTCTTTTCTCCACTTTTTCTCCATTTTTTTCTCCATTTTTTCTCCACTTATTCTCCATTTTTTCTCCACTTATTCTCCACTTTTTCTCCACTTTTTCTCCAATTTTTCTCCACTTTTTCTCCATTTTTTTCTCCAGTTTTTCTCCATTTTTTTCTCCATTTTTTCTCCACTTATTCTCCATTTTTTCTCCACTTATTCTCCACTTTTTCTCCACTTTTTCTCCACTTTTTCTCCATTTTTTTCTCCATTTTTTCTCCACTTTTTCTCCACTTTTTTTCCACTTTTTCTCCACTTTTCCTCCATTTTTTTCTCCACTTTTTCTCCATTTTTTTCTCTATTTTTTCTCCACTTTTTCTCCACTTTTTCCCCATTTTTTCTCCTCTTTTTCTCCACTTTTTCTCCACTTTTTCTCCATTCTTTTCTCCACTTTTTCTCCATTTTTTTCTCCATTTTTTTTCCACTTATTCTCCATTTTTTCTCCACTTATTCTCCACTTTTTCTCCTCTTTTTCTCCACTTTTTCTCCACTTTTTCTCCATTCTTTTCTCCACTTTTTCTCCATTTTTTTCTCCATTTTTTCTCCACTTATTCTCCATTTTTTCTCCACTTATTCTCCACTTTTTCTCCACTTTTTCTCCACTTTTTCTCCACTTTTTCTCCATTTTTTTCTCCATTTTTTCTCCACTTTTTCTCCACTTTTTTTCCACTTTTTCTCCACTTTTCCTCCATTTTTTTCTCCACTTTTTCTCCATTTTTTTCTCCATTTTTTCTCCACTTTTTCTCCACTTTTTCTCCATTTTTTCTCCACTTTTTCTCCACTTTTTCTCCATTTTTTTCTCCATTTTTTCTCCACTTTTTTTCTCCACCTTTTCTCCATTTTTTCTCCACTTTTTCTCCACTTTTTCTCCATTTTTTCTCCACTTTTTCTCCACTTTTTCTCCATTTCTTCTCCACTTTTTCTCCACTTTTTCTCGATTTTTTCTCCACTTTTTTCTCCACTTTTTCTCCACTTTTTCTCCACTTTTTCTCCATTTTTTTCTCCACTTTTTTTCCACTTTTTCTCCATTTTTTTCTCCACTTTTTCTCCACTTTTTTCTCCACTTTTTCTCCATTTTTTTCTCCACTTTTTCTCCACTTTTTCTCCACTCTTTCTCCACTTTTTCTCCATTTTTTTCTCCACTTTTTCTCCACTTTTTCTCCACTTTTTCCCCATTTTTTTCTCCATTTTTTTCTCCACTTTTTCTCCATTTTTTTCTCCACTTTTTCTCCACTTTTTCTCCACTTTTTCCCCATTTTTTCTCCTCTTTTTCTCCACTTTTTCTCCACTTTTTCTCCATTCTTTTCTCCACTTTTTCTCCATTTTTTTCTCCATTTTTTCTCCACTTATTCTCCATTTTTTCTCCACTTATTCTCCACTTTTTCTCCACTTTTTCTCCACTTTTTCTCCACTTTTTCTCCATTTTTTTCTCCATTTTTTCTCCATTTTTTCTCCATTTTTTCTCCACTTATTCTCCATTTTTTCTCCACTTATTCTCCACTTTTTCTCCACTTTTTCTCCATTTTTTTCTCCATTTTTTCTCCACTTATTCTCCATTTTTTCTCCACTTATTCTCCACTTTTTCTCCTCTTTTTCTCCACTTTTTCTCCATTCTTTTCTCCACTTTTTCTCCATTATTTTCTCCATTTTTTCTCCACTTATTCTCCATTTTTTCTCCACTTATTCTCCACTTTTTCTCCACTTTTTCTCCACTTTTTCTCCATTTTTTTTCTCCATTTTTTCTCCACTTTTTCTCCACTTTTTTTCCACTTTTTCTCCACTTTTCCTCCATTTTTTTCTCCACTTTTTCTCCATTTTTTCTCCATTTTTTCTCCACTTTTTCTCCACTTTTTCTCCGTTTTTTCTCCACTTTTTCTCCACTTTTTCTCCATTTTTTTCTCCATTTTTTCTCCACTTTTTTTCTCCACCTTTTCTCCATTTTTTCTCCACTTTTTCTCCACTTTTTCTCCATTTTTTCTCCACTTTTTCTCCACTTTTTCTCGATTTTTTCTCCACTTTTTTCTCCACTTTTTCTCCACTTTTTCTCCACTTTTTCTCCACTTTTTCTCCATTTTTTTCTCCACTTTTTTTCCACTTTTTCTCCATTTTTTTCTCCACTTTTTCTCCACTTTTTTCTCCACTTTTTCTCCATTTTTTTCTCCACTTTTTCTCCACTTTTTCTCCACTCTTTCTCCACTTTTTCTCCATTTTTTTCTCCACTTTTTCTCCACTTTTTCTCCACTTTTTCTCCATTTTTTTCTCCATTTTTTTCTCCACTTTTTCTCCATTTTTTTCTCCACTTTTTCTCCACTTTTTCTCAACTTTTTCCCCATTTTTTCTCCTCTTTTTCTCCACTTTTTCTCCACTTTTTCTCCATTCTTTTCTCCACTTTTTCTCCATTTTTTTCTCCATTTTTTCTCCACTTATTCTCCATTTTTTCTCCACTTATTCTCCACTTTTTCTCCACTTTTTCTCCACTTTTTCTCCATTTTTTTCTCCATTTTTTCTCCACTTTTTCTCACTTTTTTTCCACTTTTTCTCCACTTTTCCTCCATTTTTTTCTCCACTTTTTCTCCATTTTTTTCTCCATTTTTTCTCCACTTTTTCTCCACTTTTTCTCCATTTTTTCTCCACTTTTTCTCCACTTTTTCTCCATTTTTTTCTCCATTTTTTCTCCACTTTTTTTCTCCACCTTTTCTCCATTTTTTCTCCACTTTTTCTCCACTTTTTCTCCATTTTTTCTCCACTTTTTCTCCACTTTTTCTCGATTTTTTCTCCACTTTTTTCTCCACTTTTTCTCCACTTTTTCTCCACTTTTTCTCCACTTTTTCTCCATTTTTTTCTCCACTTTTTTTCCACTTTTTCTCCATTTTTTTCTCCACTTTTTCTCCATTTTTTCTCCACTTTTTCTCCACTTTTTCTCCACTTTTTCTCCATTTTTTTCTCCATTTTTTCTCCACTTTTTCTCCACTTTTTCTCCACTTTTTCTCCATTTTTTTTCTCCATTTTTTCTCCACTTTTTTTCTCCACCTTTTCTCCATTTTTTCTCCACTTTTTCTCCACTTTTTCTCCACTTTTTCTCCATTTTTTCTCCACTTTTTCTCCACTTTTTCTCGATTTTTTTCTCCACTTTTTTCTCCACTTTTTCTCCACTTTTTCTCCATTTTTTTCTCCACTTTTTCTCCACTTTTTCTCCACTTTTTCCCCATTTTTTCTCCTCTTTTTCTCCACTTTTTCTCCACTTTTTCTCCACTTTTTCTCCATTTTTTTCTCCACTTTTTCTCCACTTTTTCTCCACTTTTTCTCCACTTTTTCTCCATTTTTTTCTCCATTTTTTCTCCACTTATTCTCCATTTTTTCTCCACTTATTCTTCACTTATTCTCCACTTTTTCTCCACTTTTTCTCCACTTTTTCTCCATTTTTTTCTCCACTTTTTCTCCATTTTTTTCTCCATTTTTTCTCCACTTTTTTTCTCCACTTTTTCTCCACCTTTTCTCCATTTTTTCTCCACTTTTTCTCCATTTTTTCTCCACTTTTTCTCCACTTTTTCTCCACTTTTTCTCCATTTTTTTCTCCATTTTTTCTCCACTTTTTTTCTCCACTTTTTCTCCACCTTTTCTCCATTTTTTCTCCACTTTTTCTCCACTTTTTCTCCACTTTTTCTCCATTTTTTTCTCCACTTTTTCTCCACTTTTTCTCCATTTTTTTCTCCATTTTTTCTCCACTTTTTTTCTCCATTTTTTCTCCACTTTTTCTCCACTTTTTCTCCACTTTTTCTCCATTTTTTTCTCCACTTTTTCTCCACTTTTTCTCCATTTTTTTCTCCATTTTTTCTCCACTTTTTTTCTCCACCTTTTCTCCACTTTTTCTCCATTTTTTCTCCACTTTTTCTCCACTTTTTCTCGATTTTTTTCTCCACTTTTTTCTCCACTTTTTCTCCACTTTTTCTCCACTTTTTCTCCACTTTTTCTCCATTTTTTTCTCCACTTTTTCTCCACTTTTAATCCATTTTTTCTCCATTTTTTTCTCCACTTTTTCTCCACTTTTTCTCCACTTTTTCTCCATTTTTTCTCCATTTTTTCTCCACTTTTTCTCCACTTTTTCTCCACATTTTCTGCATTTTTTTCTCCACTTTTTCTCCACTTTTTCTCCATTCTTTTCTCCACTTTTTCTCCATTTTTTTCTCCATTTTTTCTCCACTTATTCTCCATTTTTTCTCCACTTATTCTCCACTTTTTCTCCACTTTTTCTCCAATTTTTCTCCACTTTTTCTCCATTTTTTTCTCCATTTTTTCTCCATTTTTTTCTCCATTTTTTCTCCACTTATTCTCCATTTTTTCTCCACTTATTCTCCACTTTTTCTCCACTTTTTCTCCACTTTTTCTCCATTTTTTTCTCCATTTTTTCTCCACTTTTTCTCCACTTTTTTTCCACTTTTTCTCCACTTTTCCTCCATTTTTTTCTCCACTTTTTCTCCATTTTTTTCTCTATTTTTTCTCCACTTTTTCTCCACTTTTTCCCCATTTTTTCTCCTCTTTTTCTCCACTTTTTCTCCACTTTTTCTCCATTCTTTTCTCCACTTTTTCTCCATTTTTTTCTCCATTTTTTCTCCACTTATTCTCCATTTTTTCTCCACTTATTCTCCACTTTTTCTCCTCTTTTTCTCCACTTTTTCTCCACTTTTTCTCCATTCTTTTCTCCACTTTTTCTCCATTTTTTTCTCCATTTTTTCTCCACTTATTCTCCATTTTTTCTCCACTTATTCTCCACTTTTTCTCCACTTTTTCTCCACTTTTTCTCCACTTTTTCTCCATTTTTTTCTCCATTTTTTCTCCACTTTTTCTCCACTTTTTTTCCACTTTTTCTCCACTTTTCCTCCATTTTTTTCTCCACTTTTTCTCCATTTTTTCTCCATTTTTTCTCCACTTTTTCTCCACTTTTTCTCCATTTTTTCTCCACTTTTTCTCCACTTTTTCTCCATTTTTTTCTCCATTTTTTCTCCACTTTTTTTCTCCACCTTTTCTCCATTTTTTCTCCACTTTTTCTCCACTTTTTCTCCATTTTTTCTCCACTTTTTCTCCACTTTTTCTCCACTTTTTCTCCACTTTTTCTCCATTTTTTTCTCCACTTTTTTTCCACTTTTTCTCCATTTTTTTCTCCACTTTTTCTACACTTTTTTCTCCACTTTTTCTCCATTATTTCTCCACTTTTTCTCCACTTTTTCTCCACTCTTTCTCCACTTTTTCTCCATTTTTTTCTCCACTTTTTCTCCAATTTTTCTCCACTTTTTCTCCATTTTTTTCTCCATTTTTTTCTCCACTTTTTCTCCACTTTTTCTCCACTTTTTCCCCACTTTTTCTCCATTTTTTTCTCCACTTTTTCTCCACTTTTTCTCCATTTTTTCTCCACTTTTTCTCCACTTTTTCTCCACTTTTTTTCTCCACTTTTTCTCCACCTTTTCTCCATTTTTTCTCCACTTTTTCTCCATTTTTTCTCCACTTTTTCTCCACTTTTTCTCCACTTTTTCTCCATTTTTTTCTCCATTTTTTCTCCACTTTTTTCTCCACTTTTTCTCCACCTTTTCTCCATTTTTTCTCCACTTTTTCTCCATTTTTTCTCCACTTTTTCTCCACTTTTTCTCCACTTTTTCTCCATTTTTTTCTCCATTTTTTCTCCACTTTTTCTCCACTTTTTCTCCACTTTTTCTCCACTTTTTCTCCATTTTTTTCTCCACTTTTTCTCCATTTTTTTTCTCCATTTTTTCTCCACTTTTTTTCTCCACCTTTTCTCCATTTTTTCTCCACTTTTTCTCCACTTTTTCTCCACTTTTTCTCCATTTTTTCTCCACTTTTTCTCCACTTTTTCTCGATTTTTTTCTCCACTTTTTTCTCCACTTTTTCTCCACTTTTTCTCCATTTTTTTCTCCACTTTTTCTCCACTTTTAATCCATTTTTTCTCCATTTTTTTCTCCACTTTTTCTCCACTTTTTCTCCACTTTTTCTCCATTTTTTCTCCATTTTTTCTCCACTTTTTCTCCACTTTTTCTCCACTTTTTCTCCATTTTTTTCTCCACTTTTTCTCCACTTTTTCTCCACTTTTTCCCCATTTTTTCTCCTCTTTTTCTCCACTTTTTCTCCACTTTTTCTCCATTCTTTTCTCCACTTTTTCTCCATTTTTTTCTCCATTTTTTCTCTACTTATTCTCCATTTTTTCTCCACTTATTCTCCACTTATTCTCCACTTTTTCTCCACTTTTTCTCCACTTTTTCTCCATTTTTTTCTCCACTTTTTCTCCATTTTTTTCTCCATTTTTTCTCCACTTTTTTTCTCCACTTTTTCTCCACCTTTTCTCCATTTTTTCTCCACTTTTTCTCCATTTTTTCTCCACTTTTTCTCCACTTTTTCTCCACTTTTTCTCCATTTTTTACTCCATTTTTTCTCCACTTTTTTTCTCCACTTTTTCTCCACCTTTTCTCCATTTTTTCTCCACTTTTTCTCCATTTTTTCTCCACTCTTTCTCCACTTTTTCTCCACTTTTTCTCCACTTTTTCTCCACTTTTTCTCCATTTTTTTCTCCATTTTTTCTCCACTTTTTCTCCACTTTTTCTCCACTTTTTCTCCACTTTTTCTCCATTTTTTTCTCCACTTTTTCTCCACTTTTTCTCCATTTTTTTTCTCCATTTTTTCTCCACTTTTTTTCTCCACCTTTTCTCCATTTTTTCTCCACTTTTTCTCCACTTTTTCTCCACTTTTTCTCCATTTTTTCTCCACTTTTTCCCCACTTTTTCTCGATTTTTTTCTCCACTTTTTTCTCCACTTTTTCTCCACTTTTTCTCCACTTTTTCTCCACTTTTTCTCCATTTTTTTCTCCACTTTTTCTCCACTTTTAATCCATTTTTTCTCCATTTTTTTCTCCACTTTTTCTCCACTTTTTCTCCACTTTTTCTCCATTTTTTCTCCATTTTTTCTCCACTTTTTCTCCACTTTTTCTCCATTTTTTTCTCCACTTTTTCTCTACTTTTTCTCCACTTTTTCCCCATTTTTTCTCCTCTTTTTCTCCACTTTTTCTCCACTTTTTCTCCATTCTTTTCTCCACTTTTTCTCCATTTTTTTCTCCATTTTTTCTCCACTTATTCTCCATTTTTTCTCCACTTATTCTCCATTTTTTCTCCACTTATTCTCCACTTTTTCTCCACTTTTTCTCCACTTTTTCTCCACTTTTTCTCCATTTTTTTCTCCATTTTTTCTCCACTTTTTCTCCACTTTTTTTCCACTTTTTCTCCACTTTTCCTCCATTTTTTTCTCCACTTTTTCTCCATTTTTTTCTCCATTTTTTCTCCACTTTTTCTCCACTTTTTCTCCATTTTTTCTCCACTTTTTCTCCACTTTTTCTCCATTTTTTTCTCCATTTTTTCTCCACTTTTTTTCTCCACCTTTTCTCCATTTTTTCTCCACTTTTTCTCCACTTTTTCTCCATTTTTTCTCCACTTTTTCTCCACTTTTTCTCGATTTTTTCTCCACTTTTTTCTCCACTTTTTCTCCACTTTTTCTCCATTTTTTTCTCCACTTTTTTTCCACTTTTTCTCCATTTTTTTCTCCACTTTTTCTCCACTTTTTTCTCCACTTTTTCTCCATTTTTTTCTCCACTTTTTCTCCACTTTTTCTCCACTCTTTCTCCACTTTTTCTCCATTTTTTTCTCCACTTTTTCTCCACTTTTTCTCCACTTTTTCTCCATTTTTTTCTCCATTTTTTTCTCCACTTTTTCTCCACTTTTTCTCCACTTTTTCCCCACTTTTTCTCCATTTTTTTCTCCACTTTTTCTCCACTTTTTCTCCATTTTTTTCTCCACTTTTTCTCCACTTTTTTTCTCCACTTTTTCTCCACCTTTTCTCCATTTTTTCTCCACTTTTTCTCCATTTTTTCTCCACTTTTTCTCCACTTTTTCTCCACTTTTTCTCCATTTTTTTCTCCATTTTTTCTCCACTTTTTTTCTCCACTTTTTCTCCACCTTTTCTCCATTTTTTCTCCACTTTTTCTCCATTTTTTCTCCACTTTTTCTCCACTTTGTCTCCACTTTTTCTCCACTTTTTCTCCATTTTTTTCTCCATTTTTTCTCCACTTTTTCTCCACTTTTTCTCCACTTTTTCTCCACTTTTTCTCCATTTTTTTCTCCACTTTTTCTCCATTTTTTTTCTCCATTTTTTCTCCACTTTTTTTCTCCACCTTTTCTCCATTTTTTCTCCACTTTTTCTCCACTTTTTCTCCACTTTTTCTCCATTTTTTCTCCACTTTTTCTCCACTTTTTCTCGATTTTTTTCTCCTCTTTTTTCTCCACTTTTTCTCCACTTTTTCTCCACTTTTTCTCCATTTTTTTCTCCACTTTTTCTCCACTTTTAATCCATTTTTTCTCCATTTTTTTCTCCACTTTTTCTCCACTTTTTCTCCACTTTTTCTCCATTTTTTCTCCATTTTTTCTCCACTTTTTCTCCACTTTTTCTCCACTTTTTCTCCATTTTTTTCTCCACTTTTTCTCCACTTTTTCTCCACTTTTTCCCCATTTTTTCTCCTCTTTTTCTCCACTTTTTCTCCATTCTTTTCTCCACTTTTTCTCCATTTTTTTCTCCATTTTTTCTCCACTTATTCTCCATTTTTCTCCACTTATTCTCCACTTTTTCTCCACTTTTTCTCCACTTTTTCTCCATTTTTTTCTCCATTTTTTCTCCACTTTTTCTCCACTTTTTTTCCACTTTTTCTCCACTTTTCCTCCATTTTTTTCTCCACTTTTTCTCCATTTTTTTCTCCATTTTTTCTCCACTTTTTCTCCACTTTTTCTCCATTTTTTCTCCACTTTTTCTCCATTTTTTTCTCCATTTTTTCTCCACTTTTTTTCTCCACCTTTTCTCCATTTTTTCTCCACTTTTTCTCCACTTTTTCTCCACTTTTTCTCCATTTTTTTCTCCACTTTTTCTCCACTTTTTCTCCACTTTTTTTCTCCACTTTTTCTCCACCTTTTCTCCATTTTTTCTCCACTTTTTCTCCATTTTTTCTCCACTTTTTCTCCACTTTTTCTCCACTTTTTCTCCATTTTTTTCTCCATTTTTTCTCCACTTTTTTTCTCCACTTTTTCTCCACCTTTTCTCCATTTTTTCTCCACTTTTTCTCCATTTTTTCTCCACTTTTTCTCCACTTTTTCTCCACTTTTTCTCCACTTTTTCTCCATTTTTTTCTCCATTTTTTCTCCACTTTTTCTCCACTTTTTCTCCACTTTTTCTCCACTTTTTCTCCATTTTTTTCTCCACTTTTTCTCCATTTTTTTTCTCCATTTTTTCTCCACTTTTTTTCTCCACCTTTTCTCCATTTTTTCTCCACTTTTTCTCCACTTTTTCTCCACTTTTTCTCCATTTTTTCTCCACTTTTTCTCCACTTTTTCTCGATTTTTTTCTCCACTTTTTTCTCCACTTTTTCTCCACTTTTTCTCCATTTTTTTCTCCACTTTTTCTCCACTTTTAATCCATTTTTTCTCCATTTTTTTCTCCACTTTTTCTCCACTTTTTCTCCACTTTTTCTCCATTTTTTCTCCATTTTTTCTCCACTTTTTCTCCACTTTTTCTCCACTTTTTCTCCATTTTTTTCTCCACTTTTTCTCCACTTTTTCTCCACTTTTTCCCCATTTTTTCTCCTCTTTTTCTCCACTTTTTCTCCACTTTTTCTCCATTCTTTTCTCCACTTTTTCTCCATTTTTTTCTCCATTTTTTCTCTACTTATTCTCCATTTTTTCTCCACTTATTCTCCACTTATTCTCCACTTTTTCTCCACTTTTTCTCCACTTTTTCTCCATTTTTTTCTCCACTTTTTCTCCATTTTTTTCTCCATTTTTTCTCCACTTTTTTTCTCCACTTTTTCTCCACCTTTTCTCCATTTTTTCTCCACTTTTTCTCCATTTTTTCTCCACTTTTTCTCCACTTTTTCTCCACTTTTTCTCCATTTTTTACTCCATTTTTTCTCCACTTTTTTTCTCCACTTTTTCTCCACCTTTTCTCCATTTTTTCTCCACTTTTTCTCCATTTTTTCTCCACTCTTTCTCCACTTTTTCTCCACTTTTTCTCCACTTTTTCTCCACTTTTTCTCCATTTTTTTCTCCATTTTTTCTCCACTTTTTCTCCACTTTTTCTCCACTTTTTCTCCACTTTTTCTCCATTTTTTTCTCCACTTTTTCTCCACTTTTTCTCCATTTTTTTTCTCCATTTTTTCTCCACTTTTTTTCTCCACCTTTTCTCCATTTTTTCTCCACTTTTTCTCCACTTTTTCTCCACTTTTTCTCCATTTTTTCTCCACTTTTTCCCCACTTTTTCTCGATTTTTTTCTCCACTTTTTTCTCCACTTTTTCTCCACTTTTTCTCCACTTTTTCTCCACTTTTTCTCCATTTTTTTCTCCACTTTTTCTCCACTTTTAATCCATTTTTTCTCCATTTTTTTCTCCACTTTTTCTCCACTTTTTCTCCACTTTTTCTCCATTTTTTCTCCATTTTTTCTCCACTTTTTCTCCACTTTTTCTCCATTTTTTTCTCCACTTTTTCTCTACTTTTTCTCCACTTTTTCCCCATTTTTTCTCCTCTTTTTCTCCACTTTTTCTCCACTTTTTCTCCATTCTTTTCTCCACTTTTTCTCCATTTTTTTCTCCATTTTTTCTCCACTTATTCTCCATTTTTTCTCCACTTATTCTCCATTTTTTCTCCACTTATTCTCCACTTTTTCTCCACTTTTTCTCCACTTTTTCTCCACTTTTTCTCCATTTTTTTCTCCATTTTTTCTCCACTTTTTCTCCACTTTTTTTCCACTTTTTCTCCACTTTTCCTCCATTTTTTTCTCCACTTTTTCTCCATTTTTTTCTCCATTTTTTCTCCACTTTTTCTCCACTTTTTCTCCATTTTTTCTCCACTTTTTCTCCACTTTTTCTCCATTTTTTTCTCCATTTTTTCTCCACTTTTTTTCTCCACCTTTTCTCCATTTTTTCTCCACTTTTTCTCCACTTTTTCTCCATTTTTTCTCCACTTTTTCTCCACTTTTTCTCGATTTTTTCTCCACTTTTTTCTCCACTTTTTCTCCACTTTTTCTCCATTTTTTTCTCCACTTTTTTTCCACTTTTTCTCCATTTTTTTCTCCACTTTTTCTCCACTTTTTTCTCCACTTTTTCTCCATTTTTTTCTCCACTTTTTCTCCACTTTTTCTCCACTCTTTCTCCACTTTTTCTCCATTTTTTTCTCCACTTTTTCTCCACTTTTTCTCCACTTTTTCTCCATTTTTTTCTCCATTTTTTTCTCCACTTTTTCTCCACTTTTTCTCCACTTTTTCCCCACTTTTTCTCCATTTTTTTCTCCACTTTTTCTCCACTTTTTCTCCATTTTTTTCTCCACTTTTTCTCCACTTTTTTTCTCCACTTTTTCTCCACCTTTTCTCCATTTTTTCTCCACTTTTTCTCCATTTTTTCTCCACTTTTTCTCCACTTTTTCTCCACTTTTTCTCCATTTTTTTCTCCATTTTTTCTCCACTTTTTTTCTCCACTTTTTCTCCACCTTTTCTCCATTTTTTCTCCACTTTTTCTCCATTTTTTCTCCACTTTTTCTCCACTTTGTCTCCACTTTTTCTCCACTTTTTCTCCATTTTTTTCTCCATTTTTTCTCCACTTTTTCTCCACTTTTTCTCCACTTTTTCTCCACTTTTTCTCCATTTTTTTCTCCACTTTTTCTCCATTTTTTTTCTCCATTTTTTCTCCACTTTTTTTCTCCACCTTTTCTCCATTTTTTCTCCACTTTTTCTCCACTTTTTCTCCACTTTTTCTCCATTTTTTCTCCACTTTTTCTCCACTTTTTCTCGATTTTTTTCTCCTCTTTTTTCTCCACTTTTTCTCCACTTTTTCTCCACTTTTTCTCCATTTTTTTCTCCACTTTTTCTCCACTTTTAATCCATTTTTTCTCCATTTTTTTCTCCACTTTTTCTCCACTTTTTCTCCACTTTTTCTCCATTTTTTCTCCATTTTTTCTCCACTTTTTCTCCACTTTTTCTCCACTTTTTCTCCATTTTTTTCTCCACTTTTTCTCCACTTTTTCTCCACTTTTTCCCCATTTTTTCTCCTCTTTTTCTCCACTTTTTCTCCATTCTTTTCTCCACTTTTTCTCCATTTTTTTCTCCATTTTTTCTCCACTTATTCTCCATTTTTTCTCCACTTATTCTCCACTTTTTCTCCACTTTTTCTCCACTTTTTCTCCATTTTTTTCTCCATTTTTTCTCCACTTTTTCTCCACTTTTTTTCCACTTTTTCTCCACTTTTCCTCCATTTTTTTCTCCACTTTTTCTCCATTTTTTTCTCCATTTTTTCTCCACTTTTTCTCCACTTTTTCTCCATTTTTTCTCCACTTTTTCTCCATTTTTTTCTCCATTTTTTCTCCACTTTTTTTCTCCACCTTTTCTCCATTTTTTCTCCACTTTTTCTCCACTTTTTCTCCATTTTTTCTCCACTTTTTCTCCACTTTTTCTCGATTTTTTCTCCACTTTTTTCTCCACTTTTTCTCCACTTTTTCTCCACTTTTTCTCCACTTTTTCTCCATTTTTTTCTCCACTTTTTTTCCACTTTTTCTCCATTTTTTTCTCCACTTTTTCTCCACTTTTTCTCCACTTTTTTCTCCACTTTTTCTCCATTTTTTCTCCACTTTTTTTCCACTTTTTCTCCACTCTTTCTCCACTTTTTCTCCATTTTTTTCTCCACTTTTTCTCCACTTTTTCTCCACTTTTTCTCCATTTTTTTCTCCATTTTTTTCTCCACTTTTTCTCCACTTTTTCTCCACTTTTTCCCCACTTTTTCTCCATTTTTTTCTCCACTTTTTCTCCACTTTTTCTCCATTTTTTTCTCCACTTTTTCTCCACTTTTTCTCCACTTTTTCTCCACTTTTTCTCCACTTTTTTTCCACTTCTTCTCCACTTCTTCTCCATTTTTTTCTCCACTTTTTCTCCATTTTTTTCTCCACTTTTTCTCCACTTTTTCTCCACTTTTTCTCCATTTTTTTCTCCACTTTTTCTCCACTTTTTCTCACCTTTTTCTCACCTTTTTCTCCATTTTTTTCTCCACTTTTTCTCCACTTTTTCTCCACTTATTCTCCACTTTTTCTCCATTTTTTTCTCCATTTTCTCCACTTTTTCTCCACTTTTTCTCCACTTTTTCTCCATTTTTTCTCCACTTTTTCTCCATTTTTTTCTCCATTTTTTCTCCGTTCTTTTTCTATGGTCGGTCTACCCATTAGCTCTGCCATGCATACTGTAGCTCTACACCTACTGCATATGTTAATTTATGATTGACATCTCTTTCGTACCAGAGCTGTCTAAGTCTACTCTGACCCCATATTTGTCATTACTATATTGTCCTTGTACTGTATTATGACATTTGTATCATGTGTTTCATTTCTTGCTGTGTTGCAATTTTTTTGCTGCATCCCAATTGTACCTCTACATTGTTCGAGTTTATGTTATTGTTCTCTCACTCTTATGTGATACTGATTATTGTCATTTTTCATGATTACATGCAGATAAGTCCAATCTGACGAAGGCTCAGGCCGAAACGTCATTTGTAACTTGTTTTGGACAAAAACATATATGCTTATGAAAAAAAATTTTTTCTTAATACGGACCAATAAAGAGTGATTTTGTATTACTATCCGTTGTGACTTACTGACTTAGTCTGGGAGATTTAGAGTGCCGAGGTTACTCACTAATTTTATATATTATTACCTCTGAGCACCTATATACCAGTGAGCAGAGCTTCCTCTACAGTAGTTCTTCTGATTAGGCATGCCCTTACCTCATGAGCAGGGCATTGCAGCTTTGGTAGCAACCATTACGACATGGACTCTGCTGCTGTGGACCCGAGAAGAGTGAGTGCAGATTCATTGCACCCACACTCCTCACATGAAGGGTCCGCACTCCTAGAAAATGGGGGATACGTTCCCTGAGTGTCTCCCCCCCATATTCTAGACGGTCCAGAGTCGTCGTGGGACCCCTTTATTTTTTTTCTTACAATAAATTGGTGAAAGAGGAAATGTTTTGGGGACTGTTTTTTCAAATAAATTTCTTTTGTTGATTTTTTTTTTTGTTAGTACTGACAGTTTATGATGTTGAGTATCTAATAGACGCCATGACATCACAAACTGCTGGGCTTGATCTCAGGTTACTTTACAGCTAGTATCAACCCGATTTATTACCCCGTTTGCCACTGCACCAGGGCACGGGATGAGCTGGGGTGAAGCGCCAGGATTGGCGCATCTAGTGGATGCGCCACGTCTGGGGTGCCTGCGTCCTGCTATTTTTAGGCTGTGAAGGCCCAATAACTATTGACCTTCCCACCCTGAGAATACCAGACCACAGCTGTCCGCTTTACCTTGGCTGGTGATCCAATTTGGGGGGGACCCTACTTTTGTTGTGTAATTATTAATATTTATAAAATTATTATAAAAAAGAGCCTGAGGGGACCTCCACATTGGATCCCCAACCACGGTAAAGCTGCCAGCTGTGGTTTTCAGGCTACAGCCGTCTGCTTTACCCTAGCTGGCTATCAAAAATGGGGGGACCCAACGTCATTTTTTTTTTTAACTATTTTTTAAATAGAAAAAATTAATGGGCTTCCCTGTATTTTGATTGTCAACCAAGGTAACGGCAGGCAGATGGGGGTGGCAACCCATAGCTGTCTGCTTTATCTGCGCTGAGAATCAAAAATACCGTGGAGTGCTACGTCATTTTTTTAAAGATTTATTTTTACAGCACTGTGATGTCCAGCAATCAAAATACAGGGAAGCCCATTTTATTTTTAGTTATTTAAATAAATAATTAAAAAAAATATATATGGGCTCCCGCTGCATTTTTTGTATTGCTAGCTAAGGGTAATCCAAGCAGCTACTGGCTGCTAACCCCCACTGCTTGGTGTTACCTTCACTGGCAATGGAAAATCCAGGGAAGCATTTTTTATTTTTTTTGCCAAAAAACTACAAAAAAAGGACGTGAGCTTCGCCATATTTTTGTATGCTAGCCAGGTATAGCAGGCAGGTGCTGGAAGAGTTGGATACAGCGCCAGAATATGGCATTTCTATGAAAATGCTATTTTCTGAGGCGGCTGCAGACTGCAATTCGCAGCAGTGGGCCCAGAAAGCTCAGGCCAACCTGTGCTGCGGATTCCAATCCCCAGCTGCCTAGTTGTACCTGGCTGGACAGAAAAATGGGGCGAAGCCTACGTCATTTGTTTTCTAATTATTTCATGAAATTCATGAAATAATAAAAAAAGGGCTTCCCTTTATTTTTGGTTCCCAGCCGGGTACAAATAGGCAACTGGGGGTTGGGGGCAGCCGTACCTGCCTGCTGTACCTGGCTAGCATACAAAAATATGGCGAAGCCCACATAATTTTTTCAGGGGGCGAAAAACTTCTGCATACAGTCCTGGATGGTGTATGCTGAGCCTTGTAGTTCTGCAGCTGCTGTCTGTCTGTATGGAGAAGAGCAGACAGCAGCTGCAGAACTACAAGGCTCAGCATACTCCATCCAGGACTGTATGCAGAATTTTTTTGCCCACCAAAAAAATGACGTGGGCTTCGCCATATTTTTGTATGCTAGCCAGGTACAGCAGGCAGCCACGGGCTGCCTCCAACCCCCAGTTGCCTATTTGTACCCGGCTGGGAACCAAAAATATAGGGAAGCCCGTTTTTTTTTAATTATTTCACTTATTTCATGAAATAATTAAAAAACAAATGACGTGGGCTTCGCCCCATTTTTGTGTCCAGCCGGGTACAACTAGGCAGCTGGGGATTGGAATCCGCAGCACAGGTTAGCCCGAGGTTTCTGGGCGCCTCTGCTGCGGATTTCAGTCCGCAGCCGTCCCAGAAAATGGCGCTCTCATAGAAGCGCCATCATCTGGCGCTGTATCCAACTCTTCCAACAGCCCTGGAGCCGGGTGGCTTGTTGGGTAATCATGAGTTAATACTGGCTTTGTTTTACTAGCCAGTATTAAGCCAGAGATTCTTAATGTCAGGCACGTTTGACCCGGCCATTAAGAATCTCCAATAAAGGGTTAAAAAAAACACCACACAGAGAAAAAATACTTTAATAGAAATAAATACACAGACACATTAGAGACTCCATCTTTATTACCCCCTGTCAGCCCTCCACGATCCTGCTCTTCTGTCTTCTTTCTTTCTAGTGTAGTAGTAGTGACGATTGTAGTGAGGATGAGGTTCCCCAGCTCATCACTTGATGAGCTGGGGAACCTCATCCTCACTACAATCCTCACTAGTGTAGTAGTAGTGACGATTGTAGTGAGGATGAGGTTCACCAGCTCATCACTTGGGGCTGGGGAACCTCATCCTCACTACAATCCTCACTACAATCAGGAAACAGCGTGCAGCCTTCACTCCGTGAGTGATCAGTGCTGGCTGTCAGCGGTAACAGCGGTAACGCTGACAGACGCGTTACCATAGCAACGGTGCTCTCGGAGCCGCGGTTAGCGGTGACGTCACCGCTAACTGCGTTGCTATGGCAACGGTGATCTCCGTTAATGACCGGCTGTGTCAGCCGGTCCCTAACGGAACGGGGAGTCGACCGTGTGCTAGAGCATGTCGCCGGTATACGGCGATACACATATGTGCACCGTGTACCGGAGAGATGCACTCGCAGGTCCTACATGACGCGTCATAGTCATGTGACCAGTCTGTAGCCAATGAGATAATAGCCACGTGACTGGTCACATGGCTATTTTGACGTCACGATAGGTCCTGCATCTCTGCTGGCAGTGCCGTCACCGGGAGGATTCAGCGATCATCGGATAGAACAGCGGCAGGAGACAGAGTGCAGAAGGGATCGCGAGGACCGGTAAGTGTTATGGCAATGTTTATTAACTGTTTGTGTACATTTATAATCCATTTTTATGTGTTTGTGATTGCCTCCCATTATAGCCTATAGGTTCGAGTTTGGTTCGTCGAACGTTCGACGAACCGAACTCGAACGGGACCCCCGTTCGGCGAAGCGACCTCGAGCCGAACCGCGACCGGTTCCCTCATCTCTAGTGTCTGCATTTTAAAAACGAGTATCTGCCCGTCCGAACGCCATTATCTCTTCTGCGTCTGGGTGTCAGTCACCGCCGGCGTAGTTCCTGTCTCCGATACTGCTGTGTACGCTCTATACACAGTGCTATACAGAATAGGAATAGAAGTTTCTTTCAGCCATTCTAAGGGCTAATACCGGCAGGGTCAGAGCCATAGGTGACAGTCAGGGCAGTGAAAACAGATTTTAACTGCTACACAAGATGACAGCGTCTGTGTAGCTAAGGTCAGGGATTTCCCCGCTGCATTTTCCCATTAGGAGGGATAGAAAGTGAGGCTTCCTTTCCTGTACCCAGACCCACAACCCTGCCACTGTACCCTCCTGCCCTTTGCACACTCAAACTTATTGTTACTAAGCCATTATACTAGCAAACACTGAGTAAACTTAGTGGCATCCTAAACGTGGCTGTTGGACTCCTGTATTGTCCCACTAGTGCAAAGATTTTTGCAGCACGTCTGCCTGCATTGCACACTCAAACTCATTGTTACTAAGCCATTATACTAGCAAACACTGAGTAAATTTAGTGGCATCCTAAACGTGGCTGTTGGACTTCTGTATTGTCCCACTAGTGCAAAGATATGTGCAGCACGTCTGCCTGCATTGCACACTCAAACTCATTGTTACTAAGCCATTATACTAGCAAACACTGAATAAACTTAGTGACATCCTAAACGTGGCTGTTGGACTTCTGTATTGTCCCACTAGTGCAAAGATATTTGCAGCACGTCTGCCTGCATTGCACACTCAAACTCATTGTTACTAAGCCATTATACTAGCAAACACTGAGTAAACTTAGTGGCATCCTAAAAGTGGCTGTTGTACTCCATTAGTGCCCCACTGGTGCAAATCTATGTGCACCACCTCTGCATGACACCCTCCTGCTCTGTTTTTAATAAGCTATAATGCATTATAGCAAAAAATGCTGCCATTTAGTGGAATCCTAAAAGTGGCTGTTGGACTTCATTATTGTCCCACTAGTGCAAAGATATTTGTAGCACGTCTGCCTGCATTGCACACTCAAACTCATTGTTACTAAGCCATTATAATACCAAAAACTGAGTAAACTTAGTGGCATCCTAAAAGTGTCTGTTGTACTCCATTAGTGCCCCACTGGTGCAAATCTATGTGCAGCACCTCTGCATGACACCCTCCTGCTCTGTTTTTAATAAGCTATAATGATAGCAAAAAATGCTGCCATTTAGTGGCATACAAGAAGTGACTGTTGGACGTCCATTAGTGTCCCACTGGTGCAAATCTATTTGCAGCACCTCTGCATGACACCCTCATGTACATTTTGCTACGCTAATTTTATAGCAAACTCAGGGAATTCCTTGCTGCATTTGATCATTCGGAGGGATAGAAAGTGAGGCTTCCCGTACTGTCGTGGTACCCACAGAACACGGCCACTGTACCATACCCACCTGTCCACTTTTGTCACGCTATTTAATTTGCCCAAAGAGCTGACTCTTTTTCTGCCTTCCTAAAATTGTCTGTAATACTAAGTTAGTGTTCCTTTGCTGCCAAGCAAGGTACAACACATGTGCATTCTACACTCCTTTCCATTTCTGGAATGCAATTATTAAATGCAAGTAGTCCAGCCAATCTGTGACGAAGGTGCAGGTGTGGATATAATGTAGCCTGCATCCAATGATGGTTTTCTCGATGTGTGACAGCTCAACAATACCATCTGTTTCCACTTCCAAAACAAGTGATGACCTGCCAATCACACTTCCTGTTGCGTGTAAAGGGGTGGAAGTTCAGTGTGAAAAACCATGTGAGACTACTGTCCCCACAGTCACAGAGGATGAAGAGCATGCAGATGCACTTGATGGGGCAGGCGGTGATTGCACAGGCATGCTAGGCCGCATTGTAGCACAGTGAAATTCACATTGCGACTTATGCTTCATTTTAAGTCGTGTACAGGGTGGGCTCCCCAGTATGCAGCAAAACCAGGCAACAGGAAAAGGACTCTAGGCAGTTGGGTTGATAAATGATTGTTTAACTTTACCAAAACAAACAATAAGAACCATTCATACAATTTAAATAATTGAACAATCTATTCTGTTGCCTACTACCAGCTAATCCCTCTGCGTAGCAATAATTGTGTGTTTGTGCGTGTGTGCGAACTTGACTTACCAGTGGCGCATCACAAGAGCTTCCCAGTTATCTACGTAAACATAGACAAAACACATTACCCCCCCCTGAATACCCTTGTTAGCTGAAGCCTCACAGATAAGGCAGATGATAACAGTGTGAATGCAAACCACACAGTTCTGCAACACAGTCATGGAAATCTTGAAAATCAACATTCAATGCAAACATGTGTCGCTGACCCTCTATGATTTAAACTGTACGTGACAATTTGACAGTGCAGAGGCAGCAAGTCTTATTGTCTATAAATTGTCGGCCTACCCAGAACAGATATGTGTTTTGCTAATAAAACAAAGTGTTGCGTGCCCGCATTATTGTCTGGGCACAGCCTACCGTACCCGGCTACTGTGATGTCCAGTTGCCAGAAATACAGACTTTACGCTCCTCTCACGGTAAGCAGTATAGACAGCACCGTAAGAATGTTGGTCTGTGGCACAGGATGCTGCTCACTGGAGATACGGTACTCCTCACCAAACTCCAAAATGACTCCCCTCACAATTGAACAAAGTGTTGTTTCCGTGGTGGCTCTTTGCTGTAACACACACCTTTAGCTTTTCCTTCTGTTCATAGACAGCATCTCCAAGTCCACACCCGAAGAGCAATTTCTCCTCCACGTCTAAGTGTGGAGAGGCAGCTAGTGCGCATGCGTGCGCCGATTTACCCCAGCCGCAGCCTAACTACAGTGTTTCGCCTAGTGAGTATGCTCAGCCTGACTGTGCCATTCCTGAGGCTAAGTCTTCATTTCGGAATACAGCGCATGCTCCCACACTTAGTGCGAAAAGCCTCTTTGCACAGGTACTTGCATTCCGTGCCGGGTCTAAGTCCTGTTTTGTGCCTAGACACCATGCTAAAGCTGATAGTCTTTTTTCAGAGACTGTATTTCATGCTACTGAGCATGCTCAGGCACTTACTGCATCAGAGACTAGGTCCGGTAATGAACTCTTTGGCCCTGCCCCTGATGTGGGGGGCCCATATCGACCACAGGGCATCAGGTGTCCTGACGATGTAGCCAGGCCACTCCCAAATGGCTTGCAGAGGCCCGCCCCTATGACTTGTCACCTCATTATTGATGGTCAGACGATGAATGGTGAGGTGTTTGTGTCGTGGCAGCCATGAGGTCATTATTGAAGTTGCGGTTCCAAATAGGACGCTAGTTATGCCACTCATGACGTGTCACTCTGCTTTTGTCTCCAGGAGGTGCATTGTGGTCCACCCTGCTTTGGGGTGGACCCAGGTTATAAAATGGGCTGGAGCCAATAAGGAGGTGCACAGTCTTCTATTATGCTCCGAAAGAGCACACCTCCATGTGTTGAACCCATTGCGGCTTTAGGCCAGAGGTAGGCAGGGATAGGGCGTCGATGCAGGCTGCCACCACAGTTGGTAACACAGAATGGTTAAGACCAGCTCCTGTCCTACCAGTCCTGCTTGTGCAGCCCAGTGGCATTAACAGGCCTGCTGCTGCTGATGCACCTGCTGTCCACAGGTGTGGCCCCAATGTACACGGTCAGTGTACTCAATGGCCCCTGTGATGTTAACAGGGAGTTCCTGGGCTGAGTGGGCGTGTGGACCCTGTGACGCTAACAGGGCTCCCAGTCTCCAGATCCGAGTGGCGTCTAACTCGGTTCAGGCTACTATTAGTTTCATAGCCACACAGCTCTGTATCCTCCACCGAACCTTCCAGTTGCCAACCTCTCCTTTTCCATCTGGGAGCACGGTGGACACTGACTGCTGATGGGGATATATACCTTTCTCTTTCTTTTCTTATTAATTTTCGTTATATAGCGGTAACATAGTATATACCACCTTATCCAAATCTGCCAGTCCCACCGTAACAGATGGTGTTTCTTCAGCAAATGTTACTTTTGCTTAACCACCAAACCCACGGACAAAAACTTTTTTCCCCTTTCCAACACACCTGTTCCCCTTTCCACCAGCATCTGTCTTTTTTCAACTCATTTTGTATATGACCAAAAGTGCAACTCTGCAGGGACACCGTACTCAATGCCATCTCAGCACAGCAGCCAGCCCTCAGTCCCTCAGATGTGGACAAGTAAAAGACCATTTCCTCCTATCCATGACAAAGCGTTGAGATTCACTCTGTGCAGCACTGGTGTTTAGTGGAAAAGCAGATCTAAGATTGCGTACCACCTTCTGCAGATACTCCTGTATACGTGCGTCCCTTTCTATTGCAGGAATTATTTTGCCAAATTTTGTCTTGTACCGGGGATCAAACAGTGTGGAAACCCAGTAGTTAGCATTTCTTCGAATTCGTACAATCCGAGGGTCATGTTGTAGGTAGTGCAGCAAGAAGGCGCTCATGTGTCTTGTGCATCCAGGAGGACCAAGTCCTTGGTGTGTTGGTGGCAGAGAGGTGAGAATCGTGCCTCCTTCCTCTGCCCTCTCCCCCCAACCTCGCACAACCGAAATGTGAGCAAGCTCTCACTCATCTGCTGAGTCTTCCATGCCCATCGCCAGTTCGTCCTCCATTTCTTCATGGGCTCCTGCACCTTCCTCAACACTTTTTGCTGATACTATGCGCCCTTTTTAATCCCTCTCCCCCACCATGACTGCCGCCTAGGTGCCGCTGACCATCTGGACCTCGTAGATCTTGTTATCCCTTCCGCATTTGACTCCTCCTGTACTTCCTCCCCTTCCTCTTGTCCCCACACCTGACTCCGAATAATGCTTACAGGTGCAAGGTGCCAAAGATTCAGCACATAAACACCAGACATACAACACGTTTATTTAGAGACCTGGATGGATAACATTAAATATCCGTTGTTTGTAGTAATATTCCATGCAATCAAGATCAGAGGTCAAAAGTAGAGTTGAGCGCAGTTCGCGGTTCAAGGTTCTCCAGTTCGCGGCTCGAATGATTTTGGGGGCTGTTCTAGATCGAACTAGAACTCGAGCTTTTTGCTAAAGCTCGATAGTTCTAGATACGTTCAAGAACGGTTCTAGTAGCAAAAAGACAAGCTAATTACTAGCTGGCTTTCCGCTGTAATAGTGTAAGTCACTCTGTGACTCACACTATTATGAAATTTCAGTGTATAGTGTGCGGGAACAGCGCATTCAGATCACTGCTGTTTGGATAATGGCGATCGCCATTTTTTTTTTTTTCCTTGTCTTCCTTCCCTAAGCGCGCGCGTGTAGTGGGGCGGGCCAGCATGTCAGCCAATCCCAGACACACACACAGCTAAGTGGACTTTTAGCCAGAGAAGCAAAGGCATGTGTCATAGAATGTCCATGTCACATGTCCCTGCATTATAAAAACGAGTATCTGCCCGTCCGGACGCCATTATCTCTTCTGCGTCTGGGTGTCAGTCACCGCCGGCGTAGCTCCTGTCTCCGATACTGCTGTGTACGCTCTATACACAGCGCTATACAGAATAGGGATAAAAGTTTCTTTCAGCCATTCTAAGGGCTAATACCGGCAGGGTCAGAGCCATAGGTGACAGTCAGGGCAGTGAAAACAGATTTTAACAGCTACACAAGATGACAGCGTCTGTGTAGCTAAGGTCAGGGATTTCCCCGCTGCATTTCCCCATTAGGAGGGATAGAAAGTGAGGCTTCCTTTCCTGTACCCAGACCCACAACCCTGCCACTGTACCCTCCTGCCCTTTGCACACTCAAACTGATTGTTACTAAGCTATTATACTAGCAAACACTGAGTAAACTTAGTGGCATCCTAAACGTGGCTGTTGGACTTCTGTATTGTCCCACTAGTGCAAAGATATTTGCAGCATGTCTGCCTGCATTGCACACTCAAACTCATTGTTACTAAGCCATTATACTAGCAAACACTGAGTAAATTTAGTGGCATCCTAAAAGTGGCTGTTGTACTCCATTAGTGCCCCACTGGTGCAAATCTATGTGCAGCACCTCTGCATGACACCCTCCTGCTCTGTTTTTAATAAGCTATAATGATAGCAAAAAATGCTGCCATTTAGTGGCATACAAGAACTGGCTGTTGTACTCCATTAGTGCCCCACTGGTGCAAATCTATGTGCAGCACGTCTGCGTGACACCCTCCTGCTCTGTTTTTAATAAGCTATAATGATAGCAAAAAATGCTGCCATTTAGTGGCATAGAAGAAGTGACTGTTGGACTTCCATTAGTGTCCCACTGGTGCAAATCTATTTGCAGCACCTCTGCATGACACCCTCATGCACATTTTGCTACGCTAATTTTATAGCAAACTTAGGGAATTCCTTGCTGCATTTGATCATTCGGAGGGATAGAAAGTGAGGCTTCCTTTACTGTCGTGGTACCCACAGAACACGGCCACTGTACCCACCTGTCCACTTTTGCCACGCTATTTAATTTGCCCAAAGAGCTGACTCTTTTTCTGCCTTCCTAAAATTGTCTGTAATACTAAGTTAGTGTTCCTTTGCTGCCAAGCAAGGTACAACAGATGTACATTCTACACTCCTTTCCATTTCTGGAATGCAATTATTAAATGCAGGTAGTCCAGCCAATCTGTGACGAAGGTGCAGGTGTGGATATAATGTAGCCTGCATCCAATGTTGGTTTTCTCGATGTGTGACAGCTCAACAATACCATCTGTTTCCACTTCCAAAACAAGTGATGACCTGCCAATCACACTTCCTGATGCGTGTAAAGGGGTGGAAGTTCAGTGTGAAAAACCATGTGAGACTACTGTCCCCACAGTCACAGAGGATGAAGAGCATGCAGATGCACTTGATGGGGCAGGCGGTGGTTGCACAGGCACGCTAGGCCGCATTGTAGCACAGTGAAATTCACATTGCGACCTATGCTTCATTTTAAGTCGTGTACAGGGTGGGCTCCCCAGTATGCAGCAAAACCAGGCAACAGGAAAAGGACTCTAGTCAGTTGGGTTGATAAATGATTGTTTAACTTTACCAAAACAAACAATAAGAACCATGCATACAATTTAAATAATTGAACAATCTATTCTGTTGCCTACTACCTGCTAATCCCTCTGCGTAGCAGTAATTGTGTGTTTGTGCGTGTGTGTGTGTGTGCGAACACGACTTACCAGTGGCGCATCACAAGAGCTTCCCAGTTATCTACGTAAACATAGACAAAACACATTACCTCCCCTGAATACCCTTGTTAGCTGAAGCCTCACAGATATTGCAGATGATAACAGTGTGAATGCAAACCACACAGCTCTGCAACACAGTCATGGAAATCTTGAAAATCAACAGTCAAAGCAAACATGTGTCGCTGACCCTCTATGATTTAAAGTGTACGTGACAATTTGACAGTTTAGAGGCAGCAAGTCTTATTGTCTATAAATTGTCGGCCTACCCAGAACAGATATGTGTTTTGCTAATAAAACAAAGTGTTGCGTGCCCGCATTATTGTCTGGGCACAGCCTACCGTACCCGGCTACTGTGATGTCCAGTTGCCAGAAATACAGACTTTACGCTCCTCTCACGGTAAGCAGTATAGACAGCACCGTCAAAATGTTGGTCTGTGGCACAGGATGCTGCTCACTGGCGTTACGGTACTCCTCACCAAACTCCAAAATGACTGCCCTCACAATTGAACAAAGTGTTGTTTCCGCGGTGGCTCTTTGCTGTAACACACACCTTTAGCTTTTCCTTCTGTTCATAGACAGCATCTCCATGTCCACACCCGAAGAGCAATTTCTCCTCCACGTCTAAGTGTGGAGAGGCAGCTAGTGCGCATGCGTGCGCCGATTTACCCCAGCCGCAGCCTAACTACAGTGTTTCGCCTAGTGAGTATGCTCAGCCTGACTGTGCCATTCCTGAGGCTAAGTCTTCATTTCGGAATACAGCGCATGCTCCCACACTTAGTGCGAAAAGCCTCTTTGCACAGGTACTTGCATTCCGTGCCGGGTCTAAGTCCTGTTTTGTGCCTAGACACCATGCTAAAGCTGATAGTCTTTTTTCAGAGACTGTATTTCATGCTACTGAGCATGCTCAGGCACTTACTGCATCAGAGACTAGGTCCGGTAATGAACTCTTTGGCCCTGCCCCTGATGTGGGGGGCCCATATCGACCACAGGGCATCAGGTGTCCTGACGATGTGGCCAGGCCACTCCCAAATGGCTTGCAGAGGCCCGCCCCTATGACTTGTCACCTCATTATTGATGGTCAGACGATGACTGGTGAGGTGTTTGTGTCGTGGCAGCCATGAGGTCATTATTGAAGTTGCGGTTCCAAATAGGACGCTAGTTATGCCACTCATGACGTGTCACTCTGCTTTTGTCTCCAGGAGGTGCATTGTGGTCCACCCTGCTTTGGGGTGGACCCAGGTTATAAAACGGGCTGGAGCCAATAAAGAGGTGCACAGTTTTCTATTATGCTCCGAAAGAGCACACCTTCATGTGTTGAACCCATTGCGGCTTTAGGCCAGAGGTAGGCAGGGATAGGGCGTCGATGCAGGCTGCCATCACAGTTGGTAACGCAGAATGGTTAAGACCACCTCCTGTCCTACCAGTCCTGCTTGTGCAGCCCAGTGGCATTAACAGTCCTGCTGCTGCTGATGCACCTGCTGTCCACAGGTGTGGCCCCAATGTACACGGTCAGCGTACTCAATGGCCCCTGTGATGTTAACAGGGAGTTCCTGGGCTGGGTGGGTGTGTGGACCCTGTGACGCTAACAGGGCTCCCAGTCTCCAGATCCGAGTGGCGTCTAACTCGGTTCAGGCTACTATTAGTTTCATAGCCACACAGCTCTGTATCCTCCACCGAACCTTCCAGTTGCCAACCTCTCCTTTTCCATCTGGGAGCACGGTGGACACTGACTGCTGATGGGGATATATACCTTTCTCTTTCTTTTCTTATTAATTTTCGTTATATAGCGGTAACATAGTATATACCACCTTATCCAAATCTGCCAGTCCCACCGTAACAGATGGTGTTTCTTCAGCAAATGTTACTTTTGCTTAACCACCAAACCCATGGACAAAAACTTTTTTCCCCTTTCCAACACACTTGTTCCCCTTTCCACCAGCATCTGTCCTTTTTCAACTCATTTTGTATATGACCAAAAGTGCAACTCTGCAGGGACACCGTACTCAATGCCATCTCAGCACAGCAGCCAGCCCTCGGTCCCTCAGATGTGGACAAGTAAAAGACCATTTCCTCCTATCCATGACAATGTGTTGAGATTCACTCTGTGCAGCACTGGTGTTTAGTTGAAAAGCAGATCTAAGATTGCGTACCACCTTCTGCAGATACTCCTGTATACGTGCGTCCCTTTCTATGGCAGGAATTATTTTGCCAAATTTTGTCTTGTACCGGGGATCAAACAGTGTGGCAACCCAGTAGTTAGCATTACTTCGAATTCATACAATCCGAGGGTCATGTTGTAGGTAGTGCAGCAAGAAGGCGCTCATGTGTCTTGTGCATCCAGGAGGACCAAGTCCTTGGTGTGTTGGTGGCAGAGAGGTGAGAATCGTGCCTCCTTCCTCTGCCCTCTCCCCCCAACCTCGCACAACCGAAATGTGAGCAAGCTCTCACTCATCTGCTGAGTCTTCCATGCCCATCGCCAGTTCGTCCTCCATTTCTTCATGGGCTCCTGCACCTTCCTCAACACTTTTTGCTGATACTATGCGCCCTTGTTAATCCCTCTCCCCCACCATGACTGCCGCCTAGGTGCCGCTGACCATCTGGACCTCGTAGATCTTGTTATCCCTTCCGCATATGACTCCTCCTGTACTTCCTCCCCTTCCTCTTGTCCCAACATCTGACTCCGAATAATGCTTACAGTGTGCTCCATCATGTAGATGACCAGAATTGTCACGCTAAGAATGGCATTGCCAGTGCTAAACATCTTCGTCGACATTTGTAAACTGTGTAGAAGGTTGCATAGGTCCTTGATCTGACACCACTCCAGCAGCGTGATCTGCACCACCTCTGGATCAAGTTAGGCCAGGCTATATGTCATAACATATTGCAGCAGGGTTCGGCGGTGCTGCCACAAACGCTGCAACATGTGCTGATTCAAATTCCTGCGTGTCGGCACATAGCATTTCAGGCGTTTAACCACCAGACCTAAAGACTTCTGGAGCGACGAAAGTTGTTGAGCTGCTGTGTGCGAACGATGGAAATGAGCACATAGCGAGTGTGCCCGCTGCACAAGGCCATGTAGGCCGGGATGGTGTTTTAAAAATTGCTGGAGAATTAGATTCAACACGTGAGCCACACAAAGCACGTGTGTCACATTGTCACGGCGAAGGGCCGCACCCATGTTTGCATCATTGTCACACCCGGCCTTCCCTGTCTGCTGGTTGAGTGGAGACAACTGATGATGAAACTTGGTCTCCAGAGCTAACCGTCCACAACTTCTCAGCGGTGTGACTCACATTTCCCCTACATTTCAAAGTAAACATTTGACCGCCTGATGGCCTTGAGCTCTGCTGCCAGCATAGTAAGGAGGTGTGTGGGATTCCTTGGGCGCAGTTACAAGGAAGGGTGGCCTGACCACACAGGGTTTGGGCTGAGGTGCAGGAACAACACGAGGTTGATGAGGCAGAAGCAGTGGAGGAACTTGTACATACAGAGGAAGGATTAAAGCACACAACTCGTGGGGACGGAAAGACTTGTACAGCAGACCCTTCTACATCTCTCACCATAGTTACCCAGGGCCCAATCAGCAACATGTAACTCCCCTGTCCATGCTTACTGGTCCAAGTATCTGTGGTGAAATGCACCCTGTCACACACAGAGTTTCTCGAGGAATCGGTGATGTTGTGTGCGACCTGCTGTGGTAGTGCGGGCACGCCTTTCTTGGAGAAGGAGTGGCGAATGGCCATCGGCTCTTGGGGCACTGCAATGGGCATAAGGTCTCGAAAATCCTCGGTCTCAAAAGGGTGTAAAGGCAGCCTTTCTGTAGCCAACAAGTTGCAGATGCTGAAACTCAACCTCTTAGGCATGTCATGCCCTTCGAAAAGCATGTAAAACACAGCGAGGGGACTCCAACCACAGTCTCCCTCGTTTCCACTAATTGGGCCACACACACCCCACTTGACTGGCATCAGTTGACCCCCATTTTCAACATGAAAAAGATGCTTTGCATGAAGCACTCTCAAAAATACACGTGCCTTTCACCTCCCCTGGCTGAGCCAGGGGAAGAAAAGTCCTCTGAGAGGCATGACTTGTTCATCTTGGTTCTTTTTTCAAAAGCGAGGGGACTCCAACCACAGTCTCCCTCGTTTCCACTAATTGGGCCACACACACCCCACTTGACTGGCATCAGTTGACCCCATTTTCAAGATGAAAAAGATGCTTTGCATGAAGCACTCTCAAAAATACGCGTGCCTTTCACCTCCCCTGGCTGAGCCAGGGGAAGAAAAGTCCTCTGAGAGCCATGACTTGTTCATCTTGGTTCTTTTTTCAAAAGCGAGGGGACTCCAACCACAGTCTCCCTCGTTTCCACTAATTGGGCCACACACACCCCACTTGACTGGCATCAGTTGACCCCATTTTCAAGATGAAAAAGATGCATTGCATGAAGCACTCTCAAAAATACGCGTGCCTTTCACCTCCCCTGGCTGAGCCAGGGGAAGAAAAGTCCTCTGAGAGCCATGACTTGTTCATCTTGGCTTTTTTTTCAAAAGCAAGGGGACTCCAACCACAGTCTCCTTCGTTTCCACTAATTGGGCCACACACACCCAACTTGACTGGCATCAGTTGATGCACCTTTTCAAAATGAAACAGATGCTTTGCATGAAGCACTCTCAAAAATACGCGTGCCTTTCGCCTCCCCTGGCTGAGCCAGGGGAAGAAAAGTCCTCTGAGAGCCATGACTTGTTCACCTTGGTGAACGTTAGTCTGTCCACATTGTCAGTGGACAGATGCGTGTGCTTAGCTGTCAGCACACCCCTAGCAGCACTGAGGAAACGTTCCGAGAAAACGCTGGCTGCGGGACACAACAAGATCCCCAAGGCGTACGTGGTGAGCTCAGGCAATTTATCCAGATTGGAAGCCTAAAATGAGCAGGGCTCAAGTTGCACAGTAATGGCATCGGCGTTCCCTTGCATATACTCATATCTGTGTCTCCTCCTCTTTTTCCTTGTCCTGCTCTTTTGTTTTTGCATGAGTATATTTCCTTGTCACTTTCCCATGTGTTTGTGTTGTGTTGTGAGTTGTTTGTCACCTTTTGGACACCTTTGAGGGTGTTTTCTAGGTGTTTTTATGTGTTTGTGATTGCCTGCCATTGTTTCCTATGCGGTTCGAGTTCGGTTCGTCGAACGTTCGCCGAACTGAACTCGAACGAGACCTCCGTTCGACGAACCGAACTCGAACTGAACCACGACCGGTTCGCTCATCTCTAGTTATAAGCACGGGTCTTTTACTATATGTAAAGAGTTCTCAACATATAAAGATAGCCCACTGGGTTAATAACCACTAGCAAACATCACTCATTAGGTTATTATGCAAGCTAAAATTATCTTGACCCCGTGGATATAATTCAGTATCAGTCCCTCTCTCAAAAAATATCAATTAACCAGAGAACCAATCCAAAATGCACATATGATTAATACGCAAGTCACTCTCTGTCAAAGATGGAAAAGAACCATAAGAGATATAGGTGACCCTATAGAATTGGCATATAACTGGTTAATAATATTGCCACTGATGTGTAAAAGGACATCTCATTAATTGTTGGTAGTCCTCCAGGGCTATACACATACACTGTATATATCAATTCAAGTCACTCACTAGCATTAATGGATTAGAAACCAAACAGATATAGGTGACCCTGCAGCATTAGCATATAAATGGTCAATAATATTGCCACTGATGTGAAAAAGGGCACCCTACTATTTGTTGGTAGTCCTCCAGGGCTACAATAGATCCAGTGATTGGATGTTCCAGATCTCCCAGTCTTGATAGATTATATAGTTATGTCTGGTATAGTGATCCTTAACCCATATAAGGCCATCTCCAAAGATCTTGGTATCCCAGTTTCAACAGTGCGCAATGTTATTAAGAAGTTTGCCAAGCATGGAACTTTCAAGAACCTCCCTGGACATGGCGGGAAAGAGGAAAAACTATCAAGAGAGACTTTGAAGGTTGCTGAGAATCGCGGAACACACACGATGTCAAACATCCAAAGACCAGAAGGCCACTCTGGAATAATCTGGGATCATGGTTTCAACAAGTACCATACGCCGCACACTAAATCAAGTGGAGCTTAATGGGCCATAATGCTGTGGATTTGCTCTGCTGCATCTAGTACTGGAAGATTTGACTGTATCACAGGAATCATGAAATCAGAGCATTATCAAGAGATTTTAGAGTGAAATGTCCTACCCAGTGTTAGAAAACTTGGTTTGAGTTGAAGATCATGGGTCAACCTGAAAGACAATGACCCAAATAACGCATCCAAAAGTACATAGGAATGGTTAAAAAATAAAAAATGGACTGTTTTAAAATGGCCAGTAATGAGTCCTGACTAGAGATGAGCCACCCCCCTAGTGTTCGAGTTCGGTTCGGCAAACGGTGGGTATGTTTGTCCAACGTTCGACGAACACCTTCGAACCCCATTGAAAACAATGTCAGTAAAACACAAACACATACAAACAAATTATACATATACACATACAGTTAATAATAAAGATTGCCATTATACTTACAGGTCCCGCGACGCATCCTGCAGACTGACTCCCGCCGCTTCTCCTTCTGATCATCGCTGTGTCCTCCTGGAAACCAGCACTGATGATAGGACCTTTCCTTAATGTCATAGCATGTGACCAGTCACGTGTCTATTATCTCATTGGCTACAGACTGGTCACATGGCTATGACATCATGCTAGGTCCTGTCAGTGCATGTCGCCAGTATGCGGTGCTCACCCGAGCATCTCCGTACTCAGTATACTCGGCGAGTACCGGCGAGATACTCGGGCACATGCTTGGCTCCCCATTCCTGCATGTTGGCTCTCTTTACAGAGTCAGCCCACATGCAGGGACTGGCTGCCACAGCCAGTGCATGGCGACGCCGAGAATCAGATCAGATCGGAGATCACCGTTGCTATAGTAACCCACCTGTCAGGTTACTATTGCAACGGTGACAGCAGTGACGTCACCGCTTGCTAACACGCAGCCTCTGCTCACTCACTGAGTGATTAGACTGCACGGGGAACAGCAGCGTTCTTCCTCCCATGCAGTGCTTTCTGATGTAGCAGAGCTGCATGGGTTGAAGGAGAAAGAAGACAGAAGACCAGGATCGTGGAGGGGTGAGAGGGAGTAATAAACATGGAGTCTCTAAGTGTGTCTATGTTTATTTCTATTAAAGTATTTTTTCTCGGGTGTGGTATCTTTTTTTTTAACCCTTTACTGGAGCTTCTTAATGGCCGGGTCAAGAATGCCTGACATTAAGAATCTCTGGCTTAATACTAGCTAGTAAAACAAAGCTAGTGTTAACCCCTTATTACCCAGCAAGCTACCCGGCATCAGGACCGCTGGAAGAGTTGGATACAGCGCCAGATGATGGCGTTTCTATAAAAGCACCATTTTCTGGGGTGGCTGCGGACTGCAATTTGCAGCAGAGGGGCTCAGAAAGCTTGAGCCAACCTGTGCTGAAGATTCTAATCCCCAGCTTCCTAGTTGTACCTGGCTGGACACAAAAATGGGGCGAAGCCCATGTCGTTTTTTTTTTTTTCAATTATTTCATGAAATTCATGAAATAATTAATAGTGATGAGCGAGCATGCTTGTAACTACTCGGTACTCGCACGAGTATCACTGTACTCGGGCTGCTCGGCGGGTACCGAGTAATTTTGCAATACTCGTGCTTTACTCGTGGTCTTCATCCCTGCATGTTGGCGCTCTTTTGAGAGCCAGCCCTCATGCAGGGATTGGCTGGCAGACCACTGCAATGCCACAGCCCTGTTAGTTGTGGAATTGCAGTGATTGGCCGGCCTGCACAGCGTGACCGAGCCTTTATACCGGCCGGCGCGCTGTGCTCTGTACACAGCCATCTCATATTCCCTGCTTTCCACGCCCACAGGCGCCTATGATTGGTTGCAGTGAGACACGCCCCCACGCTGAGTGACAGGTGTCACACTGCACCCAATCACAGCAGCCGGTGGGCGTGTCTATACTGTGCAGTAAAATAAATAAATAAATAATTAAAAAAACGGCGTGCGGTTCCCCCCAATTTTAATACCAGCCAGATAAAGCCATACAGCTGAAGGCTGGTATTCTCAGGATGGGGAGCCCCACGTTATGGGGAGCCCCCCACCCTAACAATATCAGTCAGCAGCTGGCCAGAATTGCCGCATACATTATATGCGACAATTCTGGGGCTGTACCCGGCTCTTCCCGATTTACCCTGGTGCGTTGGCAAATCGGGGTAATAAGGAGTTATTGGAAGCCCATAGCTGCCAATAAGTCCTAGATTAATCATGTCATGCGTCTATGAGACACCCTCCATGATTAATCTGTAAGTTACAGTAAATAAACACACACACCAGAAAAAATCCTTTATTAGAAATAAAAAACACACACATATACCCTGGTTCACCACTTTAATCAGCCCGAAAAAGCCCTCCTTGTCCGGCGTAATCCAGGATGATCCAGCGTCGCATCCAGCGCTGCTGCATGGAGGTGACCGGAGCCGCAGCAGACACCGCCGCTCCGGTCACCTCCACACAGCAAATGAACACAGCCGCGCGATCAGCTGCTGTCACTGAGGTTACCCGCTGTCACCGCTGCATCCACCGGTGGCCGCGGGTAACCTCAGTGACAGCAGCTGATCGCGCGGCTGTGTTCATTTGCTGTGTGGAGGTGACCGGAGCGGCTGTGTGTGCTGCGGCTCCGGTCACCTCCATGCAGCAGCGCTGGATGCGACGCTGGATCATCCTGGATTACGCCGGACATGGAGGGCTTTTTCGGGCTGATTAAAGTGGTGAACCAGGGTATATGTGTGTGTTTTTATTTCTAATAAAGGATTTTTTCTGGTGTGTGTGTGTGTTTATTTACTGTAACTTACAGATTAATCATGGAGGGTGTCTCATAGACGCCTGACATGATTAATCTAGGACTTATTGGCAGCTATGGGCTGCCAATAACTCCTTATTACCCCGATTTGCCAACGCACCAGGGCAAATCGGGAAGAGCCGGGTAAAGTCCCAGAACTGTCGCATATAATGTATGCGGCAATTCTGGGCGGCTGTTGGCTGATATTGTTAGGGTGGGGGGCTCCCCATAACGTGGAGCTCCCCATCCTGAGAATACCAGCCTTCAGCCGTATGGCTTTATCTGGCTGGTTTTAAAAATGGGGGGAACCGCACGCCGTTTTTTTTAATTATTTATTAATTTTAATTATTAATTTTAATTATTTATTAAATAATTAAAAAAAACAGCGTGCGGTTCCCCCCATTTTTAAAACCAGCCAGATAAAGCCATACGGCTGAAGGCTGGTATTCTCAGGATGGGGAGCTCCACGTTATGGGGAGCCCCCCACCCTAACAATATCAGCCAACAGCTGCCCAGAATTGCCGCATACATTATATGCGACAGTTCTGGGACTGTACCCGGCTCTTCCCGATTTACCCTGGTGCGTTGGCAAATCGGGGTAATAAGGAGTTAATGGCAGCCCATAGCTGCCACTAAATCCTAGATTAATCATGTCAGGCGTCTCCCCGAGATTCCTTCCATGATTAATCTGTAAATTACAGTTAAAAAACACACACACCCGAAAAATCCTTTATTAGAAATAAAAAACACTAACAAAGTCCCTCATTACCAATTTATTAACCCCGACAAACCCTCCATGTCCGGCGTACTCCACGGACTCCGGCGTCGCGTCCAGCTCTGCTGCATGGAAGTGACAGGAGCTGCAGAAGACACCGCCGCTCCGGTCACCTCCACGCAGCTAATGAAGACAGCCGTGCGATCAGCTGAGCTGTCACTGAGGTTACCCGCTGTCACTGGATCCAGTGACGGCGGGTAACCTCAGTGACAGCTCAGCTGATCGCGCTACTCACCTCATTTGCTGCGTGGAAGTGACCGGAGCGGCGGTGTCTTCTGCAGCTCCGGTCACCTCTATGCAGCAGCGCAGGATGCGACGCTGGAACATCCTGGATGACGCCGGACATGGAGGGCTTTTTGGGGCTGATTAAAGTGGTGAACCAGGGAATGTGTGTGTGTTTTTTATTTCTAATAAAGGATTTTTTCGGGTGTGTGTGTTTATTTACTGTAACTTACAGATTAATCATGGAGGGTGTCTCATAGACGCCTGACATGATTAATCTAGGATTTAGTGGCAGCTATGGGCTGCCATTAACTCCTTATTACCCCGATTTGCCAAAGCACCAGGGCAAATCGGGAAGAGCCGGGTACAGCCCCAGAACTGTCGCATATAATGTATGCGGCAATTCTGGGCGGCTGCTGACTGATATTGTTAGGCTGGGGGGCTCCCCATAACGTGGAGCTCCCCATCCTGAGAATACCAGCCTTCAGCCGTATGGCTTTATCTGGCTGGCATTAAAATGGGGGGGACCGCACGCCGTTTTTTTTTAATTATTTATTAATTTATTTTACTGCACAGTATAGACACGCCCACCGGCTGCTGTGATTGGGTGCAGTGTGACACCTGTCACTCAGCGTGGGGGCGTGTCTCACTGCAACCAATCATAGGCACCGGTGGGCGGGGAAAGCAGGGAATAGGAGATTGTTTAATGAGCGGCCGGCTTTTTCAAAATAGTAAAAGCCGCCGGTCACCTCCACGCAGCTAATGAAGGGAATAGCGCGATCAGCTGCTGTCAGTCAGGTAACTCCCGGCCACCGCTGGATCCAGCGGTGCCGCGATTAACCTCAGTGACAGCTCAGCTGATCGCGCTACTCACCTCAGTTGCTGCATGGAGCTGACTGGAGCGGCGGTGAGTAGCGCGATCAGCTGAGCTGTCACTGAGGTTACCCGCGGCCACCGCTGCATCCACCGCTGGATCCAGGTAACCTCAGTGACAGCTCAGCTGATCGCGCTACTCATCTCATTAGCTGCGTGGAGGTGACCGGAGTGGCGGTGTCTTCTGCAGCTCCTGTCACTTCCATGCAGCAGAGCTGGACGCGACGCTGGAGGACTGTGGAGTACGCCGGACATGGAGGGTTTGTCGGGGTTAATAAATTGGTAATGAGGGACTTTGTTAGTGTTTTTTATTTCTAATAAAGGATTTTTCGGGTGTGTGTGTTTTTTAACTGTAATTTACAGATTAATCATGGAAGGAATCTCGGGGAGACGCCTGACATGATTAATCTAGGATTTAGTGGCAGCTATGGGCTGCCATTAACTCCTTATTACCCCGATTTGCCAACGCACCAGGGTAAATCGGGAAGAGCCGGGTACAGCCCCAGAACTGTCGCATCTAATGTATGCGGCAATTCTTTTGCGGCTGCTGACTGATATTGTTAGGGTGGGGGGCTCCCCATAACGTGGAGCTCCCCATCCTGAGAATACCAGCCTTCAGCCGTATGGCTTTATCTGGCTGGTATTAAAATTGGGGGGACCGCATGCCGTTTTTTTTAATTATTTAATTATTTATTTCACTGCACAGTATACACACACCGGCTGCTGTGATTGGTTGCAGTGAGACAGCTGTCACTCAGTGTGGGAGCGTGTCTCACTGCAACCAATCATAGGCGCCGAAAAGCAGGACAGCAGGGAATAGGAGATTGATTAATGAGCGGCCGGCTTTTTCAAAAGAGGAAAAGCCACCGGAGTTTGAACAGCTGTGCAGCGCCGCGGCAGTGATCGGGGAACGGTAAGTAAGAGAGAGGGGGGGGAACTGACCGACAGACTGTGAGAGGGGGACAGACAAGACAGAGAGAGACAGACAGACGGACTGAGGGAGATAGAATAAAAAAAAAAAAATGACCGACATCGCTAGTAAAAAGCACAAAACGTGCGTTTTGGACATCGGAGTGCCACACAAGGTTTTCATGTAAAATCTTTCATGTATTAATCTCAAAAAGTAACATACACCAGCTCTATCTCACTATTGAGTATGTGCCCTTAACATTTCCGCCATGAAAATTCATTTTGGTGTCATTTTGGAAGGTTTTCTGGTGAGTCCGTAAAAATGGCGTAAAACTCGGACAAAATTGTTCACATCTGTGACTTTTGAGTGATAAATGCTTCAAGGGGTCTTCCCCATGCTGATGCCATGTCATTTGAGCACTCTTCTGAGACTTTTGTGACATTTTTAGGGTTTCTCCATGCTGCCGGGGGGTCATTTCACAAAAATACTCGGGTCTCCCATAGGATAACATTGGGCTCGGTGCTCGGGCCGAGTACACGAGTATCTTGGGAGGCTCGGCTCGAGCTTCGAGCACCCGAGCTTTTTAGTACTCGCTCATCACTAATAATTAATAAAAGGGCTTCCCTATATTTTTAGTTCCCAGCTGGGTACAAATAGGCAGCTGGGGGTTGGGGGCAGCTGTACCTGCCTGCTGTACCTGGCTAGCATACAAGAATATACAAGAATATGGCGAACCCCACGTGGTTTTTTTTTTTTGGCAAAAAATGCTTCCCTGGATTTTCCATTGCCAGTGAAGGTAACACCAAGCAGTGGGGGTTAGCAGCCAGTAGCTGCTCGGATTACCCTTAGTTACCAAGACACCCAAGACAAAAAATGCCGTGGGAGCCCACATATTTTTTTTTAATTATTTATTTAAATAACTAAAAAAAATGGGCTTCCCTGTATTTTGATTGCCTGACATCACAATACTGTAAAAATAAATCATTAAAAATAATGACGTAGCGCTCCGCGGTATTATTGATTCTCAGCGCAGATAAAACAGACAGCTACAGGTTGCCACCCCCATCTGCCTGGCGTTACCTTGGCTGGCAATCAAAATACAGGGAAGCCCATTAATTTTTTTTTATTTAAAAAAATAGTTAAAAAAAAAATGCGTGGGCTCCCGACGTATTTTGATCACCAGTCAGGTTAAGGCAGGCAGCTAGGGGCTGGTATTCTTGGCAGCCCACAGCCACCCCTGGAAATGGCGCATTGTTTCTTACAGCCATTTCTTGGCACTTTATTCGGCTCGTCAAGCGGCCGTGATGGCGGTGGCTCGCTGGGTAATACAGAGGTTAATATAATAGCAGGTCTGCTAAGCAGAAAATGTAATGCCCAATAGTCCAAAAGGTAACAGAAATGCAGCAGGGACTAAAACTTAACTTTTACTAGTAGCTAGATAAAATCAATAATAATAATAAAGTGCTTGTGCATAAATTGTGCAAACAACAACAAAGTGCCACATGGCAGCGCATAGGCTTGATCTCACCCAAGCTTCATCCATGGGCTGGACTGCACATCGGTCCCAAGGTGAGAGGTCACAGACCAGAAGGATAAGGTGGACAGGTATACTACAAACCCTGTCGTGCCCCGTGAATGAACTTCCGCCCTGACAAGGGCAGCACCCAAATAGAATGTCTTCCCCGCAACCAAAAAACAAAACAAATAGTTCCTCCCGACGCGTTTCCCTCTCAGTAAAGAGAGATCGACCTGCAGTGGCAGGGATCAGCACAGGCCAAAAAGGTGATGGACCTATGTGTGCTAGGCAAATGGTGGCGCCAATACAGAGGTTAATACCAGCTTTGTATTCTCAGATGGTACAAAGCCTTAAATTCATGGTGTCATGCCAAACTAGACATGGCCACCATGAATTTCTAGTAAAGATAAAATACCAACACACAGAATTAGTGACTCTATCTTTATTGAACTAAAGAACCCCCCACTCCGCTGTAGTCCTGAGTGGAGGGTCCCACGATATCCAATCCGGATCCAATATCATCTGATCGGTTTGCTGAAAGGCAAAGCGATCAAATGATGTTTCAGGTGTTCAAGGACCTGAATCACATGACACATCAGCTGATTTTATAAAAGCCGTTTATACAATCAGCTGATGCATCAACAGAAAAAAAAAAACTACACACTTCTGTGCAGACTCCCATCCGATTGCTGCAGGACCCGGCGGTAATCAGCTGATGCAGTCAACTGATAGCATCAGCTGATAGTCTAAGCTGGCCGGGTGGAAAAAAGGTGGCCTCACCGCTGGACTTATATGATCAGCTGATCACCGTCAGGTCCTGCAGCAATCGGACGTGTCCCGTGAGTCTTCAGACAGGTGTATATGATATTATTTTTTCTACTGTTCACTTTTGATTTCGTAGCTGCTTCCACCTCCTGTCTGGACATGGTGCGTTTTTTCCCACAAACGCAGCATCTTAAAAAATGCATAAAAATTGGGGGGTTTTTTTGCGCTTTTGGCTGCGTTTTGCTGCGTTTTTGCTCACTGTGTTTTTATGCGTTTTTAAAAATTGTTGAAAAAAAAAAAAGGTCTGATATGATTTCCTTCTTCAATATGTTCTTCATTCTCCACTAGTGTATGCAGGAGAGCAGAAAGCTGCAGAACTGCAAGGCTCAGCATGCTCTATCCAGGACTGTATGCTGGAGGGAGAGGCAGAGGGAGTAGAACTGACTTCATCCACTAGTGTATGCAGGAGAGCAGACAGCAGCTGCAGAACTATAAGGCTCAGCATGCTGCATCCAGGGCTGTAAGCTAGAGGGAGAGACAGGGGGAGCAGAACTGCAAGGCTCAGCATGCTCCATTCACTAGTGTATGCAGGAGAGCAGACAGCAGCTGCAGAACTACAAGGCTCAGCATCCTCCATCTAGGACTGTATGCTGGAGGGAGAGGAAGGGGGAGCAGAACTACAAGGCTCATCATACTTCATCCACTAGTGTATGCAGGAGAGCAGACAGCAGCTGAAGAACTACAAGCCTCAGTATACTCCATCCAGGACTGTATGCAGGAGTTTTTTGCCCCCCCCCCCAAAATGACGTGGGCTTCGCCATATTTTTGTATGCTAGCCAGGTACAGCAGGCAGCTACGGGCTGCGCCCAACCCCCAGCTGCCTATTTGTACCCAGCTGGGAATACAAAATATAGGGAAGCCAATTTTTTTAAATTATTTCATGAATTTCATGAAATCATTAAAAAAAAAAATGATGTGGGCTTCGCCCAATTTTTGTGTTCAGCCAGGTACAACTAGGCAACTGGGGATTGGAATCTCAGCGCAGGGTGCCCAAGCTTTCTGGGCACCCCCGCTGCAAATTGCAGTTCGCAGCTGCCCCAGAAAATGGTGCTTTCATAGAAGCACCATCTTCTGGCGCTGTATCCAACTCTTCTAGCTGCCCTGGTGATGGGTGGCTCGTTGAGTATTAATGGGGTTAGGGCTAGCTGTATATTATCAACTGGCCCTAAGCCCGAAATTCATGGTGTCACGCCAATATTAGACATGGCCACCATGAATTTCTAGTACAGATAAAAAAAAACACAACACACAGACAAATATTTTTATTAGAAATAAAACACAACACAATTAGTGACTCCATCTTTATTGAAATAAAGAACCCCCTCCAAGTAATCCTGGTTCAAGGGTCCCGCGCCGTCCAATTCGGATCCAATATCATCTGATCAGTTTGCTGGAAAGCATACCGATCAGATGATGTGTCAGATTCAAGGGCCTGAATCACATGACATCAGCTGATTGTATAAACGGCTTTTATACAATCAGCTGATGCATCAGTGCAAAAAAACCCCAAAAACTACTCACTTCTGTGCAGACTCCCATCTGATCGGTGCAGGAGCCGGTGGTAATCATCTGATGAATTCTCTTGATGGCATCAGCTGATAGTTTAGCCGGCCAGGCGGTAAAAAGCCGTCCTCACCTCGAGACTTAAGGCTGCTTTACACTCTGCGATATCGGTACTGATATCGCTAGCGTGCGTACCCGCCCCCATCGTTTCTGTGACAAGGGCAAATCGCTGCTTGTGGCGCACAAAATCGTGCAGACTCGTCACACATACTTACCTGCATAGCGACGTCGCTGTGACCAGCGAACCGCCTCCTTTCTAAGGGGGCGGTTCTTTCGGCATCATAGTGGCGTCACTAATAGAAGTGGAGGGGCGGAGATGAGCGGGACGTAAAATCCCGCCCACCACCTTCCTTCCGCATTGCCGGCGGCCGCAAGTAAGCAGAGGTTCCTCATTCCTGCGGTGTCACATGTAGCGGTGTGCGCTGCCGCAGGAACAATGAACTACATCGTCCAAGCATCAGCAACGATAATTGGGAAGAGGGGGGATGCCAGCACTGGCTCCCTGCACACTTAGCTGTAAAAAGCTACAGTTACGCTTTTGGTGATCGAACTGTTATCAAACGGTAACTCGAACGGTCGAACGTTAAGCAAATCGTTCGAGTTCGTCAAACGACTCGAACATCGCCAAAAATAACTCGAATTTGAAATTGGTGAACGGTTCAATTCCGTTCGCCAATTTCAAATTCGAGTTATTTTTGGCTCATCTCTAGTCCTGACCTCAATCCCATTGGAAATCTTTGGGGTGAGTTGAAGTCTTCCATTGGGAAAAAGAACCGTACAAACATTCAAGAGTTTGAACAAATTGCAAAGGAAGAGTGGAAGAAAATACCAGCTGAGAAGTGCAAGAAGCTTATAGATGACTACAAGACACGTTTGGGGACTGTCATCAATACCAAGGGGTTTGAAACCATATATTAATTAGGGGTGCCTTTATTGCTGCACATGCTGTTTATTTTCTTTCTTCTTTGAAATTCAAACATGTAACTTGACAAACAATTTTTTATTGTTGTATTACTTTGCAGCACTAATTAATAAATTCTGAGGATATAACCTTGGTGTATTTCCATTTTTTTCTGAAGTTATTGTACAGTGTGTGAACAAATGAAGTGGTGCCAATAATGGTGAGCTGCACTGTATGTGGCGGAAAGCAACTGTTTGGGCACATAACAGGGCTCGGAAGGGAAGGAATGCCATTTTACTGGAAAATTTGGAGGCTGTCATCAATACCAAAGGGTGTGCAACCAAATATTAATTAAGGGTGCATTTATTGCTGCACTTACTGTTTATTCTGTTTCTTTTTTAAAATTGCAACATGTAAGAAGGAAAGGAGTGCCATTTGACTCCAAAATTGGCTGGAATCATTAGCGGATGTCATGTCGCATTTGGAGAGCACCTCTTGTGCCTAAACAGTATAGCTCCCCCATAAGCAACCGCATTTTGAAAACTAAACCCCTCAAGGAATTTATCTAGGTGGTTGTGAACACCTTGAACCCCTAGGTGCTTCATGGAATTTTATAACGTTGAGCCATGAGAATGAGTTTCCTATACTTTTGTTAACCAATGACGGACCTGAGTGAAGACTTGTGTTTTTGTGGGTTGAGTTGAATGCTATGTGGTGGTGATTTTGGTGCAAAACATTTTGGATCAGTTCACATTTATCCTGTGCTCTATGCTGAGCACTTACATCTGGGTTTCTATCTACATCTCCAAAATACGTGATTAAGGCAGCAGAGTTACTCCTGACTCAGATCTCTGTTCAGCAGTGTCTGTCTTTTCAAAGGTGAACAAAACTGTTGATTACCAAACTTTTGTGCATGTCTAAAAAGAGGCATAAAATGATGGACACTGCCGGACCTAAGGCCAGACGATAGATCAAAGTGACTCACTCTGCCTTCTTACAGTGAATTTTCCATTGGGAATTTTGTCTGAATCACGATTTTCAGAGATTTAGGGTATGTACCCACAATCCGTATAAAGCAACATGCTGCGCCTAGGGAAGCTGTGACGCAAGTCAGTCTACCCTGTGGAGAAAAGAAGCACAGTGGGCATGGGATTTTTACAAATCCATCCACTATGCTTGTACTGTACTATGAAGGGTTTTGGATGAAGCAAAAACACCGACACAACAGTTCTCAGGTCCCTTTGTGTGCTGCTGCTGTTTTTGTGCTGTGTGCTGTTTCTGATTCCTACATGTGTTTCAATGCATAAGAAGCTGCTGCTGCAACTATGTACACTGGCCACTTCCACTATATCCGCTGCTGCATGTATCTATGCCAGCTGCCTTCTACGATATCTGCTGCCGCTGCTCCAAATAGCTATGTCAGCCGCCTCCTCCGATATCTGCTGCTGCAAGTATTCATGTTGGCCACTGCTACTGCATCCACCCATCCCAGCTGAATCCACAACACCGACTGCTCCTGTCTTTACAACTAGAGACTGTGTGTATCCGTGTCACCAGCTGCCGAGGTTCTGTTGATCCCCTGTGGCTGCCCTCTTTTGGCTACCTACCTGCGTGTGTGCCTATCACTACTTCCGATGGCTTTAATGAACACTTGGTGGCCGATCCACTTCGCTCCTCCATGCCAGTGATCTGTTCCTTTGATCCAGTGGATCCAGTAACAGGTGCTCTCCTGGTGAGCACAACAGTAAGAAGCTCCTAAAATTATGCAATGGGATAACTCATGGTCAAGTTCAACCTTTCTCCATCATTATACATTGTTTGTCACTAAATTATCTCAACATAACTAATCTATTCATTTTGGGTAAAAGGAAGGTGTCAAGATTGTTTAGATGAAGGAGTATAATAAGAAGTTACCTGTATTTCTTGTGCCATCATTATAAAAATAAAGGGGAGCTCAAATTTTAACTGGTTCATTAGATCAAGAGGTCCTCATCAGAAGAAAAGAGAATTTGGAAGCATTTAATTTGTAGTATGACACTTTGGAAAAGTATTTTGGGTATTCATAAGGACAGAAAAAGATCTCTCCGGATTAGAGCAAGATATAATTACAAGTCCATAGAGTGGAATAAAGTTACAACCTAGAAGCCCAAGATATCTTTATTGGCACAAATAGACTTTTTCAGGGTCTTAATTACCAATGCAATAATCGCAGAAGACAATGGGCAACCCTGGAGTGTACACATGATAATGCAACAAGTGATGACAAAAAAAACCCAAGAAGCTAGGAAACATGAAGCAAGGTAGATCAAATTGAAAAACGTCACCATCCAAGAATCCCCAATGTATTCTGTGAAGTTTCTTCAGCATCTTAAGAGATGAATGCACTAGGGATCCAATAAGTTAGTCATTTATCTTGTGCCAACTCGTGCATCTATGCATGCAACAAATCCGACCTGACCGACTTAGATCATGAGGGAGAGAATTATTTGAATTCTTCAAGGAAGAAGCCTAGCATGTTTTTTAATCTCACAGTTGAGCAGAGAAATAGATCTAAATTTGTTTAAACCAAGCAGAAGCTTTACCTGACTTTAGAAGAGAAGAAATTGTTGATGGTAATGCCACATATTGTTCAAGCCTTCTAAACTGACTCAGCTAATGCCTCCTAGTAAAGAACACACTGTACAATCTAAGTTTCTAGAAACCGGAATATTGAAATCTCTATATATAATTACAATAGTCTAAAATACCACTGCAATAGAATATACAGTCATATGAAAAAGTTTGGGCACCCCTATTAATGTTAACCTTTTTTTGGGTTTTTGCAACAGCTATTTCAGTTTCATATATCTAATAACTGATGGACTGAGTAATATTTCTGAATTGAAATGAGGTTTATTGTACTAACAGAAAATGTGCAATCCGCATTTAAACAAAATTTGACCGGTGTAGAAGTATGGGCACCTCAACATAAAAGGGACATTAATATTTTGTAGATCCTCCTTTTGCAAAAATAACAGCCTCTAGTCGCTTCCTGTAGCTTTTAATGAGTTCCCGGATCCTGGATGAAGGTATATTTGACCATTCCTGTTTACAAAACAATTCCAGTTCAGTTAAGTTTGATGGTCGCCGAGCATGGACAGCACGCTTCAAATCATCCCACAGTTTTTAAAGAAATTCAGGTCTGGGGACTGGGATGGCCATTCCAGAACATTGTAATTGTTCCTCTGCATGAATGCCTGAGTAGATTTGGAGCAGTGTTTTGGATCATTGTCTTGCTGAAATATCCATCCCCTGCGTAACTTCAACTTCGTCACTGATTCTTGCACATTATTGTCAAGAATCTGCTGATACTGAGTTGAATCCATGCAACCCTCAACTTTAACAAGATTTCCGGTGCCGGCATTGGCCACACAGCCCCAAAGCATGATGGAACCTCCACCAAATTTTACTGTGGGTAGCAAGTGCTTTTCTTGGAATGCCGTGTTTTTTTGCCTCCATGCATAACGCCTTTTTGTATGACCAAACAACTCAATCTTTGTTTCATCAGTCCACAGGACCTTCTTCCAAAATGTAACTGGCTTGTCCAAATGGGCTTTTGCATACCTCAGGCGACTCTGTTTATGGCGTGCTTGCAGAAACGGCTTCTTTCGCATCACTTTCCCATACAGCTTCCCCTTGTGCAACGTGCGCTGTATTGTTGACCGATGCACATTGACACCACCTGCAGCAAGATGATGCTGCAGGTCTTTGGAGGTGGTCTGTGGATTGTCCTTGACTGTTCTCACCATTCTTCTTCTCTGCCTTTCTGATATTTTTCTTGGCCTGCCACTTCTGGGCTTAACAAGAACTGTACCTGTGTTCTTCCATTTCCTTACTATGTTCTTCACAGTGGAAAATGACAGTTTAAATCTCTGAGACAACTTTTTGTACCCTCCCCTGAACAACTATGTTGAATAATCTTTGTTTTCAGATCATTTGAGAGTTGTTTTGAGGAGCCTATGATGCCACTCTTCATAGGAGATTCAAATAGGAGAACAACTTGCAAGTGGCCACCCTAAATACCTTTTCTCATGATTGGATACACCTGCCTATGAAGTTCAAAGCTCAATGAGGTTACAAAACCAATTTAGTGCTTTAATAAGTCAGTAAAAAGTAGTTAAGAGTGTTCAAATCAAGAAATTGATAAGGGTGCCCATACTTTTGCACCAGTGAAATTTTGTTTAAATGTGGATTGCACATTTTCTGTTAGTACAATAAACCTCATTTCAATCCAGAAATATTACTCAGTCCATCAGTTATTAGATATATGAAACAGAAATAGCTGTTGCAAAAACCCAATTTGTTATAAAGAAAAAAGGTTAACATTAATAGGGGTGCCCAAACTTTTTCATATGACTTTATTTACCGGTTTGAGACCGCCGGCTGTAAATAAAGATTGACGCTTGCTGAGCTTTGTGCAGCACTGACGTTTAATTACGGTTGACGGTCAGGAGGATATCGCAACCTCCTGCTCGCCACAATCACCGGGTTTCGAGTGATGAATGGTAGTTCTACCTAGAGACATCATCAGAACCTGATTGGATCAGGTCCTGATGATGTAAATCCTTTGCGATTCCGGCATATAGAAGTTCCAAATAAGCAGTGCGCTCCTTCTCTTACCTTTCCAGCTCCCTGATTACATGATCATGGGGAAGCCGAGGGCTGTCATGGCAGCATAGGTCACATGATGACCTCCGGGTCTGCCATGTATGGTGGCCTGTCAGATCAAGCCTGCAACAGGCTGCAACATTCCTTTCCCAAGAAGCTGAAAAAACCCTAGTACATGCCCTTATTATCTCCCGTCTGGATTATTGCAACCTCCTGCTCTGTGGCCTCCCTTCTAACAGTCTCGCACCTCTACAATCTATTCTAAACTATGGTGCCCGGCTAATCCACCTGTCCCCCCGCTACTCTCCGACCTCTCCTCTTTGCCAATCCCTTCACTGGCTTCCCATTGCCCAACGACTCCAGTTAAAAACACTAACCATGACATACAAAGCCATCCACAACCTGTCTCCTCCCTATATCTGTGACCTAGTCTCCCGGTACTTACCTGCACGTAACCTTCGATCCTCACAAGATCTCCTGATCTGTTCCCCTCTCATCTCCTCTTCCCACCATCGCATCCAAGATTTCTCCCGTGCCTCCCCCATACTCTGGAATGCTCTGCCACAACACATCAGACTCTCGCCTACCTTGGCAAGCTTCAAAAGGAACCTGAAGACCCACCTCTTCCGACAAGCCTACAACCTGCCATAACCCTCAGTCTGATACAGCGCCGCACTATCAGCTCTACTATTACCTACTGTATCCTCACCTATCCCTTGTAGACTGTGAGCCCTCAGGGGCAGGGACCTCTCTCCTCCTGTACCTGTATGTGTCTTGTATTGTTTATGATTATTGTACTTGTCCCTATAATGTACACCCCTTTCACATGTAAAAGGCCATGGAATTGATGGCGCTATAATAATAAATAATAATAATAATAACAGGGTTTCACAGGCGATCTGACACTGACAGTATAATGCATTACCATGCTGCTGCATGGCAATGCATTATTCTGGTGATCAGACTAAGAAAATTAAAATTCCCATACTAGGTAAAAAGTTAAGAAAAGTAAAACAAATCTTGAAAACTGTAAAAAATTATCACATTTTTTAAAAAAAAGGTACCGTATTTTTCGGACCATAAGACGCACTTTTTTTCCCCCAAATGTTGGGGGAAAGTTGGGGGTGCGTCTTATGGTCTGACTATAGGGCTGCGGCTGGGAATGAGGGTGCTGAAGGTCATCGGGGGCACGAGCAGGCAGCAGCAGCGCCTGCCGTGACCACGTGGGCCCGCTCATTACATATGCACGCCCATCCTCCCTCCCATCTCTCAGCGCTGAAGCCGGTGCTGACAGGTGGGCGGGAGGACTAGCGAGGACGCGCGCATAGCAAAGAGCCGGCCGCATGATCACCCCTGGCAATTACAGCCTGGAGTGATCATGTGCGGCTGTATTCACTGCCCCCCGCACGTCATTGCCAGCGCGGGGTGCAGTGAATCAGTGCACTCACCCGTCCCCGTGTGTGGAGCCGCCCCCCTGCTGCACGCGATGTCTTCCTGTCTGTGCCGGTCAGCTGATCTGTGCCGGTCAGCTGATCTGTGCCGGTCAGCTGATCTGTGCCGAGCTGGTCAGCTGATCGGCACAGACAGGAAGACATCGCGTGCAGCAGGGGGGCGGCTTCACACACACAGATCAGCGTGCCAGAGAGGAAGATGTGATCGGTGCTGCAGGGAGTGAGGAAAAGGTGAGTATAAACGTTTATTTTTTTCTCTGTGCTATAGGATACAGGCCATATACCAGGATGGTAGATGAGCACGATGGGGGCATATAGCAGGATGGGAGTATATGAGCAGGAGGGATGGGGGGGGTATGTGAACAGGCTGGATGGGGGGGGGTATGTGAACAGGCTGGATGGGGGGGGTATGTGAACAGGCTGGATGGGGGGGGTATGTGAACAGGCTGGATGGGGGGGGGTATGTGAACAGGCTGGATGGGGGGGGTATGTGAACAGGCTGGATGGGGGGGGGTATGTGAACAGGCTGGATGGGGGGGGGTATGTGAACAGGCTGGATGGGGGGGTATATGAACAGGCTGGATGGGGGGGGTATGTGAACAGGCTGGATGGGGGGGGGTATGTGAACAGGCTGGATGGGGGGGGTATGTGAACAGGCTGGATGGGGGGGGGTATGTGAACAGGCTGGATGGGGGGGGTATGTGAACAGGCTGGATGGGGGGGGTATGTGAACAGGCTGGATGGGGGGGTATGTGAACAGGCTGGATGGGGGGGTATGTGAACAGGCTGGATGGGGGGGTATGTGAACAGGCTGGATGGGGGGGTATGTGAACAGGCTGGATGGGGGGGTATGTGAACAGGCTGGATGGGGGGGTATGTGAACAGGCTGGATGGGGGGGTATGTGAACAGGCTGGATGGGGGAGTATGTGAACAGGCTGGATGGGGGGGTATGTGAACAGGCTGGATGGGGGGGTATGTGAACAGGCTGGATGGGGGGGTATGTGAACAGGCTGGATGGGGGGGTATGTGAAAATGCTGGATGGGGGGGTATGTGAACAGGCTGGATGGGGGGGTATGTGAACAGGCTGGATGGGGGGGTATGTGAACAGGCTGGATGGGGGGGTATGTGAACAGGCTGGATGGGGGGGTATGTGAACAGGCTGGATGGGGGGGTATGTGAACAGGCTGGATGGGGGGGTATGTGAACAGGCTGGATGGGGGGGATATGTGAACAGGCTGGATGGGGGGGGATATGTGAACAGGCTGGATGGGGGGGGATATGTGAACAGGCTGGATGGGGGGGGGTATGTGAACAGGCTGGATGGGGGGGTATGTGAACAGGCTGGATGGGGGGGGGTATGTGAACAGGCTGGATGGGGGGGTATGTGAACAGGCTGGATGGGGGGGTATGTGAACAGGCTGGATGGGGGGGTATGTGAACAGGCTGGATGGGGGGGTATGTGAACAGGCTGGATGGGGGGGTATGTGAACAGGCTGGATGGGGGGGTATGTGAACAGGCTGGATGGGGGGGTATGTGAACAGGCTGGATGGGGGGGTATGTGAACAGGCTGGATGGGGGGGGTATGTGAACAGGCTGGATGGGGGGGGTATGTGAACAGGCTGGATGGGGGGGTATGTGAACAGGCTGGATGGGGGGGTATGTGAACAGGCTGGATGGGGGGGTATGTGAACAGGCTGGATGGGGGGGGTATGTGAACAGGCTGGATGGGGGGGGTATGTGAACAGGCTGGATGGGGGGGGTATGTGAACAGGCTGGATGGGGGGGGTATGTGAACAGGCTGGATGGGGGGGGTATGTGAACAGGCTGGATGGGGGGGGTATGTGAACAGGCTGGATGGGGGGGTATGTGAACAGGCTGGATGGGGGGGTATGTGAACAGGCTGGATGGGGGGGTATGTGAACAGGCTGGATGGGGGGGTATGTGAACAGGCTGGATGGGGGGGTATGTGAACAGGCTGGATGGGGGGGTATGTGAACAGGCTGGATGGGGGGGGTATGTGAACAGGCTGGATGGGGGGGGTATGTGAACAGGCTGGATGGGGGGGTATGTGAACAGGCTGGATGGGGGGGTATGTGAACAGGCTGGATGGGGGGGTATGTGAACAGGCTGGATGGGGGGGTATGTGAACAGGCTGGATGGGGGGGTATGTGAACAGGCTGGATGGGGGGGTATGTGAACAGGCTGGATGGGGGGGTATGTGAACAGGCTGGATGGGGGGGTATGTGAACAGGCTGGATGGGGGGGTATGTGAACAGGCTGGATGGGGGGGTATGTGAACAGGCTGGATGGGGGGGTATGTGAACAGGCTGGATGGGGGGGTATGTGAACAGGCTGGATGGGGGGGTATGTGAACAGGCTGGATGGGGGGGGTATGTGAACAGGCTGGATGGGGGGGGTATTTGAACAGGCTGGATGGGGGGGGTATGTGAACAGGCTGGATGAGGGGGTATGTGAACAGGCTGGATGGGGGGGTATGTGAACAGGCTGGATGGGGGGGTATGTGAACAGGCTGGATGGGGGGGTATGTGAACAGGCTGGATGGGGGGGTATGTGAACAGGCTGGATGGGGGGGTATGTGAACAGGCTGGATGGGGGGGTATGTGAACAGGCTGGATGGGGGGGTATGTGAACAGGCTGGATGGGGGGGTATGTGAACAGGCTGGATGGGGGGGGTATGTGAACAGGCTGGATGGGGGGGGTATGTGAACAGGCTGGATGGGGGGGTATGTGAACAGGCTGGATGGGGGGGGTATGTGAACAGGCTGGATGGGGGGGTATGTGAACAGGCTGGATGGGGGGGTATGTGAACAGGCTGGATGGGGGGGTATGTGAACAGGCTGGATGGGGGGGTATGTGAACAGGCTGGATGGGGGGGTATGTGAACAGGCTGGATGGGGGGGTATGTGAACAGGCTGGATGGGGGGGGTATGTGAACAGGCTGGATGGGGGGGGTATGTGAACAGGCTGGATGGGGGGGGTATGTGAACAGGCTGGATGGGGGGTATGTGAACAGGCTGGATGGGGGGGTATGTGAACAGGCTGGATGGGGGGGTATGTGAACAGGCTGGATGGGGGGGTATGTGAACAGGCTGGATGGGGGGGTATGTGAACAGGCCGGATGGGGGGGTATGTGAACAGGCCGGATGGGGGGGTATGTGAACAGGCCGGATGGGGGGGTATGTGAACAGGCCGGATGGGGGGGTATGTGAACAGGCTGGATGGGGGGGTATGTGAACAGGCTGGATGGGGGGGTATGTGAACAGGCTGGATGGGGGGGGGTATGTGAACAGGCTGGATGGGGGTTTATAGCAGGATCATATACAAGGCAGGAGGATCATTACCAGGATGGGGTACCTTAGTAGAGAATTTGGGGACATTACCCCCATAACAGTGTCAGCAGCAGATCCTCGCCCCATAACAGTGTGTTATGACCACATTTTTTGCTTAAAGTTTTATTTTCCCATTTTCCTCCTCTAAAACCAGGGTGCGTCTTATAGTCCGGTGCATCTTATAGTCCGAAAAATACGGTATATCATACAATACAATTAATTATATAAAATCAAAAATAAACAAAAAAGTACATGTATTTGCTATTGTTACATCTGGCACGACATGATCTATAAAGCTGTTACATTATTTTACCCATTCAGTGAACAGTTTAAAAAAAATGCAGCAAAAAAATGCTTTTTCAACATGCTGCATAAAAAAGTGCATTAAAACGCAATCAAAAAGTTGAACATAAACAGAAAAGCTTTACTGAAAACTACATCTTGTCCTGCAAAAAACGAGCCACCACACGGCTCCATCAGCGGAAAAATAAAAAAGTTATGACTCTAAGGTGGGCTTTACACGCTGCGACATTGCTAGCAATTGCTAGCGATGTCGAGAGCGATAGCACCCGCCCCCGTCATACATGCGATATCTGGTGCTTGCTGCCATAGCAAACATAATCGCTACGGCAGCTTTACACACACATACCTGGTCGGCGACGTCGCTGTGACCGCCGAACAATCCCTTCTTCAAGGGGGAGGTGCGTTCGGCGTCACAGCGACGGCACCGCGACGTCACTAAGCGGCCGGCCAATAGAAGCGGAGGGGCGGAGATGAGCAGGACATAACATCCCACCCACCTCCTTCCTTCCACATTCGCTGGTGGACGGTAAGGAGATGTTTATCGTTCCTGCGGTTTCACACACAGCGATGTGTGGAGCTGCAAGAACGACAAACAACATCGGATCTGCAGCAGTAACGCCATTATGAAAATGAACGACGTGACACAGATCAGCGATTTTTTACGCTTTTGCGCTCGTTCATCGTCGCACCTAGGATTTACACGTTGCGATGTCGCTACCGGCGCCGGATGTGCGTCACTAACGATGTGACCCCGACGATATATCGGTAGCGATGTCGCAACGTGTGAAGCCCACCTTAGAATACAGCAATGGCCCCCCAAATTCTTTTTTCTAAAAATTTGTTTTTATTGTGTAAGAGCGGCAAAACATGAAAAAGATATAAATGTGGTATCGCTGTAATTGTACTGACCTGAATAATAAACCTGTGTTGTTACTTTTACCAAACAGTGAACAGCATAAAAAAAATCACAAAACCCAATTCCTGAATTGCTGTTTCATGTTAAAGTCTACCTACCAAAACTGACGATAAAAAGCAATCCAAAAATGTTATGTGCCCAAAAATGGTACCAAAAGAAACATCAACTCGTCTCAGAAAAAGCAAGACATCACATGGCGTCCACTGTCTATTCCAGACAATTGTGCACTCTAAAATTCAAATGGTGCTTCTTCACTTCCAAGCCCTGCCATACACCCAAATAGAAGAATTCCACAACATATGAGGTATCGGCCTACTGAAGAGAAATTGCACAACAAATGTTATGGCGCATTTTTTCCTGATACCCTTGTAAAAAAAAAAGCTATTTGGCTGAAATAACAATTTTGTGGTAAAAATGTTTTTTTTTACTTTAATGGCTCAACGTTATAAACTTCTGTGAAGCCCCTGGGGGCTCAAGGTGCTCACCAAACATCTAGATATATTTCTTGAGTGGTCTAGTTTCCAAAATGGGGTCACTTGTGGGGGAACTCCACTGTTTAGGCAGCTCAGGGCCTCTCCAAATGCGACATGACGTTCGCTAATGATTCCAGCTAATTTTGCTTTCAAAAATTCAAATTGTGATCTTTCCCTTCAGAGACCTGCCGTGTGCCCAAACAGTGGATTTACACCACATTTGAGGTGCGGCATACTCAGGAGAAAATGCACAACAAACTGCACTGTGTATTTTATCCTGTTATCTTTGTAAAAGAGTAAAATTTGAGGCTAAATAATATTTTTGTGGGAAGAACTGAAATTTTAATTTTTTTCCTTCAACAATGCTTTAGTTTCTGTGAAGCCACTTTTTTGATTTTTTTTGAGCAATCTGAGGGGTGCAATTTTTTAGAATGGTATCACTTTTGGGATGTTTCTGTCACCTAGGCCTTTAAAAGTTACTTCAAATGTGATATGGTCCCTAAAAAAATGTCTTCCTAACAAAAACTTCTTTACAAAAAACATTATCGTCAAGCTTCCACTAGGAGGTGCAGGGACTTAGTGGAGATTGAACTCCAAAGTGCAGTAATACAAAAGCCTATCAGAAGTTACTAGCGCAAGAATAAGAGTAGTCAGACATGCCAAAGTCAAACTGGGATGTCACGTCAATACAGGGCAGTGAGCAAGCCGTAGTCAAATGGAAGCAAGGGGTCAGATGTCGAGAAGTCACGTAAAGAGCCAAGGAGGGTCAGAGCCATAGTCAGGGGACATTACTGAGGTCAGAGGCTGGGAGAGCACATAAGTACACAGGTGGGGGTGGAGGCAGAGACATGGGTTTGGACCAGGGTCAGGTAGACAGTAGAGATGAGCGAACTGGCCGTGGTTCGGCTCGAGTTCGGTTCGCCGAACGGAGGTCTCGTTCGAGTTCGGTGAACGTTCGACAAACCGAACTCGAACCAATAGGATATAATGGGAGGCAATCAAAAACACATAAAAACGCATTATAAATGTACACATACAGTTAATAAACATTGCCATAACACTTACCGGTCCCCATGATCCCTCCTGCACTCTGTCTCCTGCCGCTATTCCATCCGATGATCGCTGAATCCTCCCGGTGACCAGCACTGCCAGCAGTGATGCAGGACCTATCGTGACGTCAAAATAGCCATGTGACCAGTCACGTGGCTATTATCTCATTGGCTACAGACTGGTCACATGACTACCACGCGTCATGTAGGACCTGTCATTGCACTCTCCGGTACACGGTGCACATTTGTGTATCGCCGTATACCGGCGACATGCTCTAGCACACGGTCGACTTCCCGTTCCGTTAGGGACCGGCTGACACAGCCGGTCATTAACGGAGATCACCGTTGCCATAGCAACGCAGTTAGCAGTGACGTCACCGCTAACCGCGGCTCCGGGAGCACTGTTGCTATGGTAACGCGTCTGTCAGCAGCACTGATCACTCACGGAATGAAGGCTGCACGCTGCTTCCCGTGCAGCCTTCACGGAGTGAAGGCTGCACGGGAAGCAGCGTCTTCCCCCATGCACCAGTGATGGAGCAGAGCTGCATTTGTTGAACGAGAAAGACAGAAGACCATGGATCGTGGAGGGCTGACAGGGGGTAATAAAGATGGAGTTTCTAATGTGTCTGTGTATTTATTTCTATTAAAGTATTTTTTCTCTGTGTGGTGTCTTTTTTTTAACCCTCTATTGGAGATTCTTAATGGCCGGGTCAAACGTGCCTGACATTAAGAATCTCTGGCTTAATACTAGCTAGTAAAACAAAGCTAGTATTAACTCATTATTACCCAACAAGCCACCCGGCTTCAGGGCTGTTGGAAGAGTTGGCTACAGCGCCAGATGATGGCGCTTCTATGAAAGCGCCATTTTCTGGGGCGGCTGCGGACTGCAATTCGCAGCAGAGGTGCCCAGAAACCTCGGGCTAACCTGTGCTGCGGATTCCAATCCCCAGCTGCCTAGTTGTACCCGGGTGGACACAAAAATGGGGCAAAGCCAATGTCATTTGTTTTTTAATTATTTCATGAAATAAGTGAAATAATTAAAAAAAAACGGGCTTCCCTATATTTTTGGTTCCCAGCTGGGTACAAATAGGCAACTGGGGGTTGGAGCCAGCCCATGGCTGCCTGCTGTACCTGGCTAGCATACAAAAATATGGCGAAGCCCACGTCATTTTTTTGGTGGGCAAAAAACTTCTGCATACAGTCCTGGATGGAGTATGCTGAGCCTTGTAGTTCTGCAGCTGCTGTCTGCTCTTCTCCATACAGACAGACTGCAGCTGCAGAACTACAAGGCTCAGCATACTCCATCCAGGACTGTATGCAGAAGTTTTTTGCCCCCTGAAAAAATTATGTGGGCTTCGCCATATTTTTGTATGCTAGCCAGGTACAGCAGGCAGGTACGGCTGCCCCCAACCCCCAGTTGCCTATTTGTACCCGGCTGGGAACCAAAAATAAAGGGAAGCCCTTTTTTTATTATTTCATGAATTTCATGAAATAATTAGAAAAGAAATGACGTAGGGTTTGCCCCATTTTTGTGTCCAGCCAGGTACAACTAGGCAGCTGGGGATTGGAATCCGCAGCACAGGTTGGCCTGAGCTTTCTGGGCCCCACTGCTGCGAATTGCAGTCTGCAGCCGCCTCAGAAAATGGCACTTTCATAGAAGCGCCATCTTCTGGCGCTGTATCCAACTCTTCCAGCACCTGCCTGCTATACCTGGCTAGCATACAAAAATATGGCGAAGCTCACGTCCTTTTTTTGTAGTTTTTTGGCAAAAAAAATAAAAAATGCTTCCCTGGATTTTCCATTGCCAGTGAAGGTAACACCAAGCAGTGGGGGTTAGCAGCCAGTAGCTGCTTGGATTACCCTTAGCTAGCAATACAAAAAGTGCAGCGGGAGCCCATATATTTTTTTTTTAATTATTTATTTAAATAACTACAAACAAAATGGGCTTCCCTGTATTTTGATTGCTGGACATCACAGTGCTGTAAAAATAAATCTTTAAAAAAAAATGACGTAGCGCTCCGCGGTATTTTCGATTCTCAGCACAGATAAAGCAGACAGCTATGGGTTGCCACCCCCATCTGCCTGCCGTTACCTTGGTTGGCAATCAAAATACAGGGAAGCCCATTAATTTTTTCTATTTAAAAAATAGTTAAAAAAAAAAATGACGTTGGGTCTCCCCATTTTTGATAGCCAGCTAGGGTAAAGCAGACGGCTGTAGCCTGAAAACCACAGCTGGCAGCTTTACCGTGGTTGGGGATCCAATGTGGAGGTCCCCCCAGGCTCTTTTTTTATAATTATTTTATAAATATTAATAATTACACAAAGAAAGTAGGGTCCCCCCCAAATTGGATCACCAGCCAAGGTAAAGCAGACAGCTCTGGTCTGGTATTCTCAGGGTGGGAAGGTCCATAGTTAGTTATTGGGCCTTCACAGCCTAAAAATAGCAGGCTGCAGGCACCCCAGACGTGGCGCATCCACTAGATGCGCCAATCCTGGCGCTTCACCCCAGCTCATCTCGTGCCCTGGTGCAGTGGCAAATGGGGTAATAAATCGGGTTGATACTAGCTGTAAGGTCACCTGACATCAAGCCCAGCAGTTTGTGATGTCATGGCGTCTATTAGATACCCAACATCATAAACTGTCAGTACTAACAAAAAAAAAAATCGACAAAAGAAATTTATTTGAAAAAACAGTCCCCAAAACATTTCCTCTTTCACCAATTTATTGTAAGAAAAAAAATAAAGGGGTCCCTCGACGACTCTGGACCATCTAGAATATGGGGGGGAGACACTCAGGGAACGTATCCCCCATTTTCTAGGAGTGCAGACCCTTCATGTGAGGAGTGTGGGTGCAATGAATCTGCACTCACTCTCCCCGGGTCCACAGCAGCAGAGTCCATGTCGTAATGGTTGCTACCAAAGCTGCAATGCCCTGCTCATCAGATAAGGGCATGCCTAATCAGGAGAACTATTCTTCATTTCCAAATATTGGTATTTGCTGATATTATTGCTATTCCACCTACTATATATTGGGGATAGGATCTTGGAGATGGAATACCCCTTTAAGTCCAGTTATCCGGCTAAATGAATATTTAACAACAGAGCTCGCTATTTAGATGTGTTTTCTTGTGGTGTATAATGGACTCTCATGTTTGGTAGTCGTTCAGCAGGGAAACTATAAAAGCAAATCCCTCCATTTGGAAATGTAGTATATAGCTCTCCTGATCAATTATGTTCCTTACCTCATGAGCAGGTCATTGCAGTAATAATAATAATTTATTCATTTATATAGCGTTATTAATTCCATAGCGCTGTATGTCTTTGGAGTGTGGGAGGAAACCGGAGTACCCGGAGGAAACCCACCAGGGGCGGACTGGGGTGTCTGGGGCCCACCAGGAGAATTGACTCCAGGGGCCCACCCTACAGCTAAGTATAAACACCCATTAGCGTTATCCCCATTATTGTGTTGCTTTGACTGTAAAGCACAGGGGGCTCCTGCACATCTATATTGTGCACCATAACTGTGATGTACAATTATAGTCGTTTGCAGTAATGGGGTCTTTGGTGAAAACAAGTTATCACAGGGTAGGTTGGTTATAACTTATTGATCGGTGAAACCAGACCAGTGGAAACCGCACCGATCGGAAGATTGGGGAACTTTTTGCAGCGGCAGGTGGGATATGTGACCGCAGCTCCATTCATCCTCTGTGGGGTGGGGTGTGTGACCGCAGCTCCGTTCATCCTCTGTGGGGTGGGGTGTGTGACCGCAGCTCCATTCATCCTTCTGTGTGGGGAGGGGTGTGTGACCGCAGCTCCATTCATCCTCTGTGGGGTGGGGTGTGTGACTGCAGCTCCATTCATCCTCTGTGGGGTGGGGTGTGTGACCGCAATTTCCATTCATCCTCTGTGGAGCAGCCAGATAAAAACAAGCCCAGCGCTCGCAGCCACTGAGGGAATGAATGGATCAGGGGTCGAGTCAGACGTGAGCTCCAGTATAATGGGGGATAAAAGTTGCACGATTGGTGCAGGTCCCAGCAATTGGTCCACACAGATGAATAAGTTATCACTTATCCTTAGGCCACGTTCACACGTTTAGTATTTGGTCAGTATCCTACATCAGTATTTGTAGCCAAATCCAGGAGTGGGTGATAAATACAGAAGTGGTGCCCGTGTTTCTATTACACTTTTTCGCTGATTTTACCACTCTTGGTTTTGGCTTCAAATACTGAGGTAGAAAAACTCACTGAATACTCAGTGTGTGCACGTGGCCTTAGTAAAGGTGTATACTTGTTTTCACTGGAGAATCTCTGTAAGTGCATATTTACTGCAGTGTAATAGTCACAGGTCAGGGAGGGGTTAAATGTTTAAGTATTTAATTTCTACTGGAAATAATCTCCCCTTTATATAGAGAAAAAGTGACCTCCATACACAACACAATCCACTATACCAAAACCAATAATACCATATACAAGGGGGAAATACCGCCACACCGTGACAAGACAACATATTACTACCACATAGTGACCGAATACAACCACATACAAGGGATAAATACCGCCACACAGTGACCAGACCACATATTACCAACAAACAGTGACCAAATACATCCACATACAAGGGAGAAATACCACCACACCGTGACCAGACCACAAAGTGACCGAACAATACCACATACAGTCAGGGCCAGAAATTTTTGGACAGTGACACAAGTTTTGTTATTTTAGCTGTTTACAAAAACATGTTCAGAAATACAATTATATATATAATATGGGCTGAAAGTGCACACTCCCAGCTGCAATATGAGAGTTTTCACATCCAAATCGGAGAAAGGGTTTAGGAATCATAGCTCTGTAATGCATAGCCTCCTCTTTTTCAAGGGACCAAAAGTAATTGGACAAGGGACTCTAAGGGCTGCAATTAACTCTGAAGGCGTCTCCCTCGTTAACCTGTAATCAATGAAGTAGTTAAAAGGTCTGGGGTTGATTACCGGTGTGTGGTTTTGCATTTGGAAGCTGTTGCTGTGACCAGACAACATGCGGTCTAAGGAACTCTCAATTGAGGTGAAGCAGAACATCCTGAGGCTGAAAAAAAAGAAAAGATCCATCAGAGAGATAGCAGACATGCTTGGAATAGCAAAATCAACAGTCGGGTACATTCTGAGAAAAAAGGAATTGACTGGTGAGCTTGGGAACTCAAAAAGGCCTGGGCGTCCACGGATGACAACAGTGGTGGATGATCGCCGCATACTTTCTTTGGTGAAGAAGAACCCGTTCACAACATCAACTGAAGTCCAGAACACTCTCAGTGAAGTAGGTGTATCTGTCTCTAAGTCAACAGTAAAGAGAAGACTCCATGAAAGTAAATACAAAGGGTTCACATCTAGATGCAAACCATTCATCAATTCCAAAAATAGACAGGCCAGAGTTAAATTTGCTGAAAAACACCTCATGAAGCCAGCTCAGTTCTGGAAAAGTATTCTATGGACAGATGAGACAAAGATCAACCTGTACCAGAATGATGGGAAGAAAAAAGTTTGGAGAAGAAAGGGAACGGCACATGATCCAAGGCACATCACATCATCTGTAAAACATGGTGGAGGCAACGTGATGGCATGGGCATGCATGGCTTTCAATGGCACTGGGTCACTTGTGTTTATTGATGACATAAAAGCAGACAAGAGTAGCCGGATGAATTCTGAAGTGTACCGGGATATACTTTCAGCCCAGATTCAGCCAAATGCCGCAAAGTTGATCGGACGGCGCTTCATAGTACAGATGGACAATGACCCCAAGCATACAGCCAAAGCTACCCAGGAGTTCATGAGTGCAAAAAAGTGGAACATTCTGCAATGGCCAAGTCAATCACCAGATCTTAACCCAATTGAGCATGCATTTCACTTGCTCAAATCCAGACTTAAGACGGAAAGACCCACAAACAAGCAAGACCTGAAGGCTGCGGCTGTAAAGGCCTGGCAAAGCATTAAGAAGGAGGAAACCCAGCGTTTGGTGATGTCCATGGGTTCCAGACTTAAGGCAGTGATTGCCTCCAAAGGATTCGAAACAAAATATTGAAAATAAAAATATTTTGTTTGGGCTTGGTTTATTTGTCCAATTACTTTTGACCTCCTAAAATGTGGAGTGTTTGTAAAGAAATGTGTACAATTCCTACAATTTCAATCAGATATTTTTGTTAAAACCTTCAAATTAAACGTTACAATCTGCACTTGAATTCTGTTGTAGAGATTTCATTTCAAATCCAATGTGGTGGCATGCAGAGCCCAACTCGCGAAAATTGTGTCACTGTCCAAATATTTCTGGACCTAACTGTATACTCATGCGAAAACAAAAGAGCTGGACAAGGAAAAAGAGGAGGACACACAGATATAGGCATGGCACGCCCTTCTAAAATCATGTAAAACACCGCAAGGTGACTCCAAGCGTAGTCTCCCTTTTTTCCAAAAATTGTGCCCCACACACACCCACCCATTCAGTGGCAGCACTTGTGCCCTAGTTGTACACTTCACAGCTAGATTTGCATCAAGCACATTCCAAAATACACCATTCTTATCCGTCCCCAGGATGACACCGGAGTAGGTAGCAAAGTCTTTCCTGATCCCAGCTCTGTTCATCTTGGCTTCTTTTAAAAACACATCAAGCAAGGGTTACTCCAAGCGGAGCCTCCCTTTTTTCCAAAAATTGTACCCCACACACCCACCCATTCAGTGGCAGCACTTGTGCCCTAGTTGTACACTTCACAGCTAGATTTGCATCAAGCACATTCCAAAATACGCCGTTCTTATCCGTCCCCAGGATGACACCGGGGTAGGTAGCAAAGTCTTTCCTGATCCCAGCTCTGTTCATCTTGGCTTCTTTTAAAAACACATCAAGCAAGGGTTACTCCAAGCGGAGCCTCCCTTTTTTCCAAAAATTGTGCTCCACACACCCACCCATTCAGTGGCAGCACTTGTGCCCTAGTTGTACACTTCACAGCTAGATTTGCATCAAGCACATTCCAAAATACGCCGTTCTTATCCGTCCCCAGGATGACACCGGGGTAGGTAGCAAAGTCTTTCCTGATCCCAGCTCTGTTCATCTTGGCTTCTTTTAAAAACACATCAAGCAAGGGTTACTCCAAGCGGAGCCTCCCTTTTTTCCAAAAATTGTGCTCCACACACCCACCCATTCAGTGGCAGCACTTGTGCCCTAGTTGTACACTTCACAGCTAGATTTGCATCAAGCACATTCCAAAATACGCCGTTCTTATCCGTCCCCAGGATGACACCGGGGTAGGTAGCAAAGTCTTTCCTGATCCCAGCTCTGTTCATCTTGGCTTCTTTTAAAAACACATCAAGCAAGGGTTACTCCAAGCGGAGCCTCCCTTTTTTCCAAAAATTGTGCCCCACACACACACCCATTCAGTGGCAGCACTTGTGCCCTAGTTGTACACTTCACAGCTAGATTTGCATCAAGCACATTCCAAAATACGCCATTCTTATCCGTCCCCAGGATTACACCGGGGTAGGTAGCAAAGTCTTTCCTGATCCCAGCTCTGTTCATCTTGGCTTCTTTTAAAAACACATCAAGCAAGGGTTACTCCAAGCGGAGCCTCCCTTTTTTCCAAAAATTGTGCCCCACACACACCCACCCATTCAGTGGCAGCACTTGTGCCCTAGTTGTACACTTCACAGCTAGATTTGCATCAAGCACATTCCAAATCCACAAGCATTTACTCTCCCCAGGATGACACAGGGGTAGTAAATTCCTTCTGGATCCATGACTTGTTCATTTTGATGAACGTCAGTCTGTCCACATTGTCACTGGACAGACGCGTGCGCTTATCTGTCAGCACACACCCAGCAGCACTGAAGACACGTTCAGAGACAACGCTGGCAGCTGTACACGACAAAATCTCCAAGGCGTAACTGGATAGCTCTGGCCATTTTTCTAGATTTGAAGCCCAAAATGAGCAAGGCTCCATTTGCAAAGTCATGGCATCGATGTTCATTTGTAGATACTCCTGTATCATCCTCTCCAGCCGTTGACTATGTGTCAGACTTGTTGTCTCTGGTAGCCTTGCAAAGGAGGGTCTAAAAAAATTATGAAAAGATTCCATAAAATTGCTGGTACCAGCACCAGATACGGTCCTACTGGTACGTGTAGACTGTTGAAGATGACGAGACCGTCCCATGTTTGTCAAGTTACAACTGGGAGATTAACTCCCTGCACCTGCACGGTTGTTTGGTGGAAAAGCGGATCTAAGATCAAGTAACAGCTTCTGCTGATACTCCTGCATACGTGCGTCCCTTTCTATGGCTGGAATTATGTCACAAAGTTTGGACTTGTACCGGGGATCTAATAGTGTGGCAAGCCAGTAGTCATCATCACTTCTAATTTTGACAATACGAGGGTCATGTTGGAGGTAGTGCAACAAGAAGGCACTCATGTGTCTTGCGCAGCCATGTGGACCAAGTCCACGCTGTGTTTGTGGCATAGAGGTGCTAACCGTTCTTTCTTCCTCTGACATCTCCCCCCAACCTCTTTCAACTGAAATTTGACCAAGGTCTCCCTCATCTGCTGAGTCTTCCATGTCCATGGACAGTTCGTCCTCCATTTCTTCATGTCCTCCTGCACCTTCCTCAACATCTCGCCTGCTACCATGCGCCCTTCTTGATCCCTGTCCCCCATGGTCCCATGCCTGGCGCCTTGGTGATGATGAACGTCTGGACCTTGGTGATGTTGTTGTGTCTTGCGCATATGAATCCTCCTGTAGTTCATCCCCTTCCTGTTGTCCCACCCCCTGACTCCGAATAGTGTTTAGCGTGTGCTCCAGCATGTAAATGACTGGCATCGTCATGCTGATAATGGCATTGTCAGCGCTAAACATATTCGTCGCCATGTCGAAACTGTGCAGAAGGGTGCATAGGTCCTTGATCTGAGACCACTCCATCAGGGTGATCTGCCCCACCTCTGCATCTCGTTGGCCCAGGCTATACGTCATGACGTATTGCACCAGGGCACGGCGGTGCTGCCACAGTCGCTGTAACATGTGGAGAGTTGAATTCCAGCGTGTCGCCACATCGCATTTCAGGCGATGAACCGGCAGGCCGAAAGACTTCTGGAGCGATGCAAGTCGCTCAGCTGCGGCGCTTGAACGGCGGAAGTGAGCAGACAATTTTCGTGCCCTGTTCAGAAGGCCATCTAGGCCGGGATAGTGTGTTAAAAATTGCTGCACGACAAGGTTCAACACGTGAGCCATACAAGGTACGTGTGTCACCTTGCCCAGGCGAAGGGCCGCACCCAGGCTTGCAGCATTGTCGCACACGGCCTTACCAGGCTGCAGGTTGAGTGGAGACAACCATTTATTAAACTCGGACCGCAGAGCTGACCACAACTCCTCAGCTGTGTGACTCTTATTCCCAAGACATGTCAAGCTAAAGACCGCCTGATGCCGTTGCGCTCTGCTGCCAGCATAGTAATGAGGGGTGCGTGATTCCTTCTGCGCAGTGAAAACGCTGGTGGCCTGACCAGGCAGGCTTGGGGCGGAGGTGGAGGACCCAGATGAGGTGGAGGATGCAGAAGCAGTGGCGGAACTTGGACAGACAGAGGATTGACACACAAGTCGTGGGGACGGCAAGACTTGTGCAGCAGACCCTTCACCATCTATCACCATAGTTACCCAGTGCCCAGTGAGCGACATGTAACATACCTGTCCATGCTTACTGGTCCAAGTATCGGTGGTGAAATGCACCCGTTCACACACAGAGTTTCTCAAGGAAGCGGTGATGTTGTGTGCGACATGCTGGTGTAGCGCGGGCACACCTTTCTTAGAGAAGTAGTGGCGACTAGGCATCTGGTACTGGGGCACAGCGACAGACATAAGGTCTCTAAAATCCTGTGTGTCCACTAGGCGGAAAGGCAGCATTTCGGTAGCCAACAGCTTACAGAGGGATAGAGTCAACCTCTTAGCTTTGTCATGGGTCGCAGGAAATGGCCTTTTATTTGTCCACATCTGAGGGACAGAGATCTGGCTGCTGTGTGTAGACGGTGTTGAGTAGGGTGTCCCTGGAAAAATGCAGGTTTGTGAGGAAAGTGCAGGCGGAGACATGATGTTGCCTTCATCCAAAGTTGGTGCTATCGATGTCTGAGAGAGCTGTACACACTCACTTGTTTCCCCTTCCAAAACAACTGACGACCTACCAAGCAAACTGCCTGTTGCGGTTACAGTGGTGGAAGTTGTGGGTGGAAAACCAGGTGTGACAGCTGTTCCCACAGTCCTAGAAGATGACGAGCGCGCGGATGCACTGGAAGGGGCAGGCGGTGGATGGTTCGCTCCGCTAGGCCGCATTGCAGCACGGTGAGCTTCCCACCGGGCCATATGATATTTATTCATGTGACGATTCATGGAAGAAGTTGTCAAACTGCTGAGGTTTTGACCTCTACTAAGAGAACCATGACAAATTTTACAGATCACATAATTTGGGCGATCTTTTTCTATGTCAAAAAAGGACCAGGCTAGGCAAGGCTTAGAGGCCATGCGACCTGTTGATCCACCCCGAATAATGCTCAGAGGCAGAGTGGTGGCTGAGGATGCAGTTGTAGACGTGCTACCAGTACTCCGACTCTGTCCAGGAAGGCACAAGGTAACTTCGTCATCAGTTGCATCCTCCTCCACCACCTCTGTTGACCTCCTCGAGTGCCTGACTGTGGGTTGACAGTAGGTGGGATCTAGAACTTCATCATCAATTGTTGTGTTTGCACTCCCCTCCCCCTCAGACCGAGCCTCTTCTTGCCCTGACCGAATATTTAAGTTGTCATCCCAATCGGGTATCTGAGTCTCATCTTCATCAGCATGTTCCTAATTGTCTATAACCACAGGTGTTACAGTTTGTGACAAAGGGTCAACATTATGCTCCGAAACTTGGTCCTCACGGCCTGAATCAGAGTCACAAAGGTTCTGGGCATCACTGCAGACCATTTCCTGTTCTGTACTCAATGTAGCTTGGGAGCAGACCTCTGATTCCAAGGCTATAGTGTGACTGAACAGCTCTGCAGACTCAGCCATCTCAGTTCCACCATACTGTGCAGGGCTGATGGAGACTTCAGAGCTGGGAGAAATCAAGTTTGATTGGGATGACAACTCAGAGGACTGGTGTTTTTTGGATGCGGTACTTGAAGTGGCTGAGAGGGCACTTGTTGGACCACTTGAGATCCATTCAAGCATTTTCCTTTTTTGGCCATCATCTACCTTTGTTCCTGTTGTTCGTGTCCGTAAAAAAGGGAGCACATCGGATTGTCCACGGTAAGTAGTAGACATCTTACTTTTGCTGGTAGATGGTCTATCTTCAGCAGATGATAATGGAGCTTTGCCACCTTCCCACGGACAAACCCTTTTTTTCCTTTTCCACCACGCCTCTTCCCCTTTCCACCAGCATCTGTCATTTTGCCACTCATGTTGATTGCGACAAGATTGTGGACTGAAAATGTGGTAGTAAAAATTGAGAGGTGGTGTAGATTGCAGTGGTGGTCTAGCTTTATTAACAGCAGAATAATAAAGAATAAATATCCATGACAATGCAACTACGGCCCTTAAACTGGCAGCAAAAATTGCTAGTATAATGGCTTAGTTATAATGAGTTGGAGTGGGCAATGCAGGCAGAGGTGCTGCAAATGTCTTTGCACTAGTGTGACTAGACAAAAGTCTAATAGCCACGTTTAGGATGCCACTAGGTACACTGAGTGTTTGCTAGTATAATGGCTTAGTTATAATGAGTTGGAGTGTGCAATGCAGGCAGAGGTGCTGCAAATGTCTTTGCACTAGTGGGACTATAGCAAAGTCCAATAGCCACGTTTAGGATGCCACTAGGTACACTGAGTGTTTGCTAGTATAATGGCTTAGTTATAATGAGTTGGAGTGTGCAATGCAGGCAGAGGTGCTGCAAATGTCTTTGCACTAGTGGGACTACAGCAAAGTCCAATAGCCACATTTAGGATGCCACTAGGTACACTGAGTGTTTGCTAGTATAATGGCTTAGTTATAATGAGTTGGAGTGTGCAATGCAGGCAGACGTGCTGCAAATGTCTTTGCACTAGTGTGACTAGACAAAAGTCCAATAGCCACGTTTAGGATGCCACTAGGTACACTGAGTGTTTGCTAGTATAATGGCTTAGTTATAATGAGTTGGAGTGTGCAGAGGACAGGAGGGTACAGTGCCAGGATTGTGGGGCTCTGGGTAGAGGAATGGAAGCCTGCCTTTCTATTCCCTCCTAATAGGGAAATGCAGGGAGGAAATCCCTGACCTTGGCTACACAGACGCTGTCGCTGTTTTCAGGACCTGTCACCTATGGCTCTGACCCTGCCGGTTTGAGCCCTTAAAAGGACTGATAGAAAGTGCTCTCCCTAAGCTGTCCAGCGCTGTGTATGGAGCGCATACAGCTGTATCGGCGATAGGACAAAGGACGGAGCTGCGACAGTGATGTCTGACACCAAAGACGCAGAAGAGATAATGGCGTCCTGGAGGAAAATGTCCGGTTTTATAATGCAGGGACATGTGACATGGACATCCTATCACACATGCCGTTGCTTCTCTGGCTAAAAGTCCACTTAGCTGTGTGTGTGTCTGGGATTGGCTGACATGCTGGCCCGCCCCACAAGACGCGCGCGCTTAGGGAAGGAAGACAAGGAAAAAAAAAAAATAAATGGCGATCGCCATTATAGAAACAGCAGTGATCTGAAGGCGCTGTTCACGCACACTATACACTGAAATGTCATAATAGTGTGATTCACAGAGTGACTTACACTATTACAGCGGAATCCAAGCTAGGAATTAGCTGTTTTTTTGCTGCTAGAACCGTTCTCGAACGTTTCTAGAACTATCGAGCTTTTGCAAAAAGCTTGAGTTCTAGTTCGATCTAGAACAGGCCCCAAAATCACTCGAGCCTAGAATTGGAGAACCTCGAACCGCGAACCGCGCTCAACTCTAATGCAGAGCCCAACTCGCGAAAATTGTGTCACTGTCCAAATATTTCTGGACCTAACTGTACAAGGGAGAAATACCGCAACACTATGACCAGATAACATACTACCAACACATAGTGATCAAAAGCGACCACATACCAGAGAGTAAAAGCACCACATCATAATTAGACCACACAGTAACCGAATATTACCACATACAAGGGAGAAATACCGCAACACTATAATCGCACCACATAATGACCGACTATAACTACATACAAGAAAGTAATACCGCCACACCATAATCAGACCACATAGTGACCGAATACAACCACATACAAGGGAGAAATAACGTGACACTATTACCACACCACATAATGACCAAATAATACCACACATGAGACAAATATCAGTACATGACCAGACCACATATTACTACCACACAAGGACATATAATACTATAATAATCATCATGAATAAAAACTACAATGCTAATAACACTAATAGTATCATCAGTGCCATAATGCACATGAACTCTGTATATAGTGTATAGTTAATACAGTGCTCACCAGAAACATTATACACAGGAGCTCTGTATACAGTGTACTGCCCTATAATGTCCCCACTGCCCTATAATGTTTCCCACTGCCCTATAATGTCCCCACTGCCCTATAATGTTTCCCACTGCCCTATAATGTCTCCCTACTGCCCTATTATGTTCCACACGGCCTATTATGTCCCCCACTGCCCTATTATGTCCCACACTGCCCTATTATGTCCCCACTGCTGTAAATTGTCCTCCACTGCCCTATAATGTCCTCACTGTCCTATTATGTTCCCCACTGCATTATGTCCCCCACTACCCTATTATGTCCCCCACTGCCCTATTATGTCCCCCACTGACCCATAATATGCACCATAAAGTCCCCCACCGCTTCTTAATGCCCCTTGTAAAATAACACTGCTCCTCCCCCACCCGCAGCCCCTCATATAAAAGTACATCTTCGGCTCCTCTGGAGCGCTTACCTGTGCCTGCGCGTCCTGCTCTTCATCCCTGCAGCTGCGGCCCCGGTGATGATGATGTCGGTGCAGGACTGAGGCGCGCTCCTCTGCAGCCCCGGCGATGACGGTACGTCGCGGTACCAGCACTGCTCTCCCTCCTGTCACCGGCCGCACTGTACAAATGTATTGCGCGCCTGAAAGACGCACATACATCTGGATACCGGCGCGGTCGGTGCAGGCCTTGGGACTCCCGCATTGCACCGCTAGGACCTTTGGTGAGTCACATGACACATGTGATGTCACTAAAGGTCCGGCAACTGCAAAAACTTCAGTGATAGTGATTGTACAAGTTCTGTACAATCACTGAAGTTTACGATAGAAAGCCCGGGTAGCGGGGCCAACTCAGGCCTGTGATGCCCTGTGGCATGGGAGCTGCCTGAGGGCACCATACTGGGGATGGGGGGCAGCTGCCCTACAGGCCCCCAGAAGCAGGACAGATGGGATCAGTGGCATAACTAGAGTTTGATGGGCCCCGGTGCAAAGTTTGAACCTGGCCCCCCCACACGTACATGACACTCGAGGTATGGGATAGTGTCGCTGACACTTGGCTCTTTCCCTCAGCACCCAGGTTTCCCATGATCTGAAATCTCTCTATCAGCAGCTTTCCCATGCTCTGCTATACATCTTTCCCTCGGCACCCAGCTTTCCCATGATATCAGAGCATGGGAAAGCTTGGTGCTGATGGAAAGAGCCTCTTTTCCTCAGCACAAAACGTTCCCATGCAGTGCTTTATCTTTGTCCCCCTCGTATATAGTTATCCAAATACTATAATGACCCCCACATAGCCTTCCATATAGTATAATGGGTCCCACATAACCCTTCATATATTATAATGCACCTCCCATAGTCCTCCATGTATTATAATACATGTCACATAGTCCTCCCTATTATGTAATGTAGAGCATAGTCCTCCATATAATACACATCCCACAGTCCTCGATTTAAGATAATGCACATCCCATAGTCATCCATACAAGGCAAACCCCATAATCCTCAATATAGTATAATACACACTCCATAATCCTCAATATAAATGCACACTCCATAATCCTCAATATAGTATAATACACACTCCATAATCCTCAATATAAATGCACACTCCATAATCCTCAATATAGTATAATACACACTCCATAATCCTCAATATAAATGCACACTCCATAATCCTCAATATAGTATAATGCACCCCCATAGACCTCTAGCCACTGTTTACTCACTGCTTAAAAAAAAATAAATTAAATATAAATACATTAAACATAATTTTTAATGGAGTGAATTGGGAGATGATTTGAACTTTTAGGTTTTTTATTTTTTTAACCTTTTTTTTAACGTATATATATATATATATATATATATATATATATATATATATATATATATATATATATATATATATATATTACTAGTCCCCCTGCTGCATTGCTCTGATCTGCATAAATGCTGCTTTCCTCTGGCGGTCTGTCAGGTGTAAGAGGAACTGACTCATGATAGCTACAGGAGTCATCACATGACTCCGTGCTACCATGGCAACCATCAGCTCTACGTGATCACACACACTACACCCCCATATGTCACACACCCTGCTCCCCATACAGCCTGCACCCCCCCATATCACACACACTACACCCCCATATGTCACACACCCTGCACCCCCATATCACACACACACTACACCCCCATATGTCACACACCCTGCTTCCCATACAGCCTGCACCCCACATATCACACACACTACACCCCCATATGTCACACATCCTGCACCCCCCATATCACACACACACTACACCCCCACATGTCACACACCCTGCTTCCCATACAGCCTGCACCCCACATATCACACACACTACACCCCCATATGTCACACATCCTGCACCCCCCATATCACACACACACTACACCCCCACATGTCACACACCCTGCTTCCCATACAGCCTGCACCCCACATATCACACACACTACACCCCCATATGTCACACACCCTGCACCCCCCATATCACACACACACTACACCCCCACATGTCACACACCCTGCTTCCCATACAGCCTGCACCCCCCATATCACACACACACACACACACACACTACACCCCGATATATTACACACACTGCTCCCCATACAGCCTGCAACCCCCATGTCACACACACACACACTCTACACCCCCATATGTCACACACCCTGTAACTCCCATATCACACACACACTACACCCCCATATGTCACACACCCTGCTTCCCATACAGCCTGCACCCCCCCATATCACACACACTACACCCCCATATGTCACACACCCTGCACCCCCATATCACACACACACTACACCCCCATATGTCACACACCCTGCTTCCCATACAGCCTGCACCCCACATATCACACACACTACACCCCCGTATGTCACACATCCTGCACCCCCCATATCACACACACACACTACACCCCCATATGTCACACACCCTGCTTCCCATACAGCCTGCACCCCACATATCACACACACTACACCCCCATATGTCACACACCCTGCACCCCCCATATCACACACACACTACACCCCCACATGTCACACACCCTGCTTCCCATACAGCCTGCACCCCCCATATCACACACACACACACACACACACACACACACACACACTACACCCCGATATATTACACACACTGCTCCCCATACAGCCTGCAACCCCCATGTCACACACACACACACTACACCCCGATATATTACACACACTGCTCCCCATACAGCCTGCAACCCCCATGTCACACACACACACTCTACACCCCCATATGTCACACACCCTGTAACTCCCATATCACACACACACTACACCCCCATATGTCACACACCCTGCTTCCCATACAGCCTGCACCCCACATATCACACACACTACACCCCCATATGTCACACATCCTGCACCCCCCATATCACACACACACTACACCCCCACATGTCACACACCCTGCTTCCCATACAGCCTGCACCCCACATATCACACACACTACGCCCCCATATGTCACACACCCTGCACCCCCCATATCACACACACACTACACCCCCACATGTCACACACCCTGCTTCCCATACAGCCTGCACCCCCCATATCACACACACACACACACACACACACACACACACACTACACCCCGATATATTACACACACTGCTCCCCATACAGCCTGCAACCCCCATGTCACACACACACAGACACACTACACCCCCATATATTACACACACTGCTCCCCATACAGCCTGCAACCCCCATGTGTCACACACACACACACACACACACACACACACTCTACACCCCCATATGTCACACACCCTGTACCTCCCATATCACACACACACTACACCCCCATATGTCACACACCCTGCTTCCCATACAGCCTGCACCCCCCATATCACACACACTACACCCCCATGTGTCACACACCCTGCTTCCCATACAGCATGCACCCCCCCATATCACACACACTACACCCCCATATGTCACACACCCTGCTTCCCATACAGCCTGCACCCCCCATATCACACACACTACACCCCGATATGTCACACACCCAGCTTCCCATACAGCATGCACCCCACATATCACACACACTACACCCCCATATATCACACACACTGCTCCCCATACAGACTGCAACCCCCATATCACACACACACACACACACACACACACACACACTACACCCCCATATATCACACACACTGCCCCCCATACAGCCTGCACCCCCATATCACACACACTACACCCCCATGTCACACACCCTGCTCCGCATACAGCCTGCACCCCACATATCACACACACTACACCCCCATATGCCACACACACTGCCCCCCATACAGCCTACACCCCCATATCATACACACTACACCCCCACATCTCACACACCCTGCTCCCCATACAGCCTGCACCCCCCAGATCACACACACTACACCCCCATATGTCACACACACTAGACCCCCATATGTCACACACACACTACACCCCCATATGTCACACACACTGCCCCCCATATCACACACACACACTACACCCCCATATATCACACACACGGCTCCCCATACAGACTGCAAACCCCATATCACACACACACACACTACACCCCCATATGTCACACACACTGCCCCCCATACAGCCTGCACCCCCCATATCACACACACACACTACACCCCCATATATCACACACACTGCCCCCCATACAGCCTGCACCCCCATATCACACACACACACTACACCCCCATATGTCACACACACTGCCCCCCATACAGCCTGCACCCCCATATCATACACACTACACCCCCACATCTCACACACCCTGCTCCCCATACAGCCTGCACCCCCCAGATCACACACACTACACCCCCGTATGTCACACACACTACACCCCCATATGTCACACACACTACACCCCCATATGTCACACACACTGCCCCCCATACAGCCTGCACCCCCCATATCACACACACACACACACACTACACCCCCATATATCACACACACTGCTCCCCATACAGACTGCAACCCCCATATCACACACACACTACACCCCCATATGTCACACACACTGCCCCCCATACAGCCTGCATCCCCCATATCACACACACACACACTACACCCCCATATATCACACACACTGCCCCCCATACAGCCTGCACCCCCCATATCACACACACTCTATACCCCTATATGTCACACACCCTGCTCCCCATACAGCCTGCAACCCCCATGTCACACACACTACACCCCCATATGTCACACACCCTGCCCCACATATCTCACCCTGCCTGTACCCCAACTTACCCCTCTCTCAAACACTCTGCACCCCTTCACATCCTTCTGTCACAGTCTGCAGCCCTCATATGCCACTCAACCTGCAGCCCCCTCCCTCTTATGTCCCCTCTTTTCTCATTACCAGTCATCTGTCCAAATCTTCAGGAATCAGTATCTTCTGATGCTTTCTCCCCGGCATCCTGTGTCTCCTCCCACACAGTCACATGGGCATGACATCATCGCAGGTCCTGGAAGGATGGATTCCGTCTGCTGTGCAGGAGCAATTCTGCTCTGCCGCAGCTCAGAAACACCTGGTGGCCTCTCCAGGTCAGGGGCCCCTCTGCCCCCTGCTGACACTGGGCTCCGCGATCGTTACGCCCCTGGATGGGATGGTGGAGGCAGCTAGAGCTGGCCCCAGGCAGGTGACTGGTAAGTTAAAGAGCCCCCCCCCTTGGCCCCCGCACACACCCGCCCGGGGCCCCTGCATCCCCCCCCGGGCCCCTGCACCCCCCCAAGGGGCCTCTGCTCGCTCCCCTGGGCCCCCGCACCCCTTCCCGGGGTTCTTGTTCACTCCCCTGGGCCCCCGCCTGCTCCCCTGGGCCCCTGTTCACTCCCCTGGGCCCCCGCCTGCTCCCCTGGGCCCCTGTTCACTCCCCTGGGCCCCCGCCTGCTCCCCTGGGCCCCTGTTCACTCCCCGGGGCCCCCGCCTGCTCCCCTAGGCCCCTGTTTACTCCCCGGGGCCCCCGCCTGCTCCCCTGGGCCCCTGTTCACTCCCCGGGGCCCCCGCCTTCTATACTCACGTGCTGCTGCTCCTGCAGTCTGGCCTGGGGCGACGCCGGGCCCGTCCTCCGTAGCGCGATGCTGCCAGCACCTGCACAGGAAGGAAGCAGTCATCACTCTGAGACTGCTTCCTCCTGCAGTGTCGCTGCGCACAGGAGTCAGAGCCGCGCGGCAGAGATCGCTCTCCCTGCTTGCCGCTGCAGAGGGAATGGGCTTGTCACTAATCATATCGGCAATGTACCGATATGATTAGTGAAATTACCAGCCGGGGTGAAGGGGGGGGCTCTCACATATCCATAGGGACCCAGGGGGGTAGGGGGGCGGGGCCTAGGGGGCGTGGCCATCAATAGCAGGGGCCCACCGGGTGTTCTCCCGACCTCCTGGTGGGCCAGTCCGCCCCTGAAACCCACCGCAAACACGGGGAGAACATACAAACTCCTTGTAGATGGTGTCCTTGGTGAGAATTGAACCCAGAACCTCAGCACTGCAGTGCTAACCACTGAGCCACCGTGCCGCCCATTTAGCTTACAGATGCATAACCACTACTCACTGTGTCTGAACACAGGAAGCTGAGCTGACAGCCGCTCTGTGCATGCGGCAGCGTCTATTGTGATGGAGAGGGCCGTGGGGGGATCAACGCTGCACAGGTACCGGGGAACACCGGTGGGGTTATAGGGGGTGACCTGGCAGGGCCTGGGGAGGAGTTTTCTGTCGCATGTGTCATGGCACATGCGACAGAAATCAGAGGAGTAGGGTGAATGTGGCCGGCGCGCTGCTGTGCGCGCTGCCATCTTGGATTTCTGGGAGGGCATCAGGGGGGGCACTTTGGCGACACCGGGGGACCGGGGAGGAGATTTATCATGTTTGTTCATGCCAGATGGGAGATAAATAATTTTTTTACCGGCGCTGTCACTTACTGTAACGTGATCATCGGTGTACGGTGTATACCTGTGATCACGTGAGCGGGGACCGGAAAAACCGTCCTGAATCATGATCTCCAGGGTCTCAGCTAGCCCTGAAACCCCGGAGATTTTCTGACGCTGGGGGGCATTATTCACTTATTTCTGCCTGCTGTTTATAAACGGCAGATCAGAATAAGGCTACATTAACACGACCGATCTATTTTTGCGGTCTGCAAAAAACAGTCCGTTTTTTTCACGGGTGCATCCGTGTGGCATCCGTTTCCGTTCCGTAGATAGTCCGTATGTCATCTGTTTGTCATCCGTGTGCCTTCCGTTTTTTTGTGTACTGCAAAAAAACTGAAGGAGGGTAAATGCATAAATTTACCCATGATCCATAGCTTCATCCTACATGAGGCGGTCACATGTTCACTCCAGTGCCATTTTCTACTGCTTTTCACAACGTAGAGCGCTCTGGTGATTTTCTTGTGCTTGTGCACTTCATATCAATCTTTTCTGTCATTATGATGGCAGAAAGACACATAATGTCCCACTCTCCTGCGTTTTGTAATTTTGCACCCTTTGGTGCCTTTCATGTGGCACTAAGGGGTGCTTAGCTTTGTATTTAGCCAAAATAATGGAAAAAAAAATGACGTAGGGTTCCCCCTAGTTTTGTAGCCAGCTAGGGTAAAGCAGACGGCTGCAGCCTGCAGACCACAGCTGGCAACCTCACCTTGGCTGGTAATCCAAAACTGAGGGCACCCCACGCTGTTATTTTAAATTAAATAAATAATTTAAAAAAACAAACAAACACGTAGGGGTCCCCCCAAAATTGGATCACCAGCCAAGGTAAAGCAGACAGCTGGGGTCTGATATTCTCAGACTAGGGAGGTCCATGGTTATTGGACTCTCCCCAGCCTAAGAATAGCAGGCCGCAGCCGCCCCAGAAGTGGCGCATCCATTAGATGTGCCAATCCTGGTGCTTCGCCCCAGCTCATCCCGCGCCCTGGTGCGGTGGCAAACGGGGTAATACATGGGGTTAATACCAGATGTGTAATGTCACCTGGCATCAAGCCCTGGGGTTGGTGAGGTCAGGCGTCTATCAGATACCCGACATCACCAACCCAGTCAGTAATAAAAAAAATAGATGACAAACACATTTTTATTTGAAAAAACACTCCCCAATACATTCCCTCTTTAACCAATTTATTAGAAAGAAAAACAAATCCAGGTCTGGTGTAATCCAAGGGGTTGCCATGACGATCCACACTGTCCCAGTCAATGAAGAGCAGGATGTTCCCCATTGGCTGGGAGAGCAATGCAGTGACCTGAGCTAACATCAATGGGTTAGCCCAGGTCACTGCAGGGGGTGACAAGTGCTGCTGTCAGGAGCGAGGTACATTACCTGCGCTGATCTCCTGCACACTGACAGCACCTATCACTGAGTTCAATGACCGCCGCCTTCACAGCCAAGTATCGCGAGCGGCCCGTGACGTCACCGCTAGTCAGTCTCGGGTCTGAAGCGAGAGAAGGTGATGTGACAAGCGGCAGCCATGGAGGACAGTGACAGCGCTGAGGTCGGGACTTCATCACCGCAGGTAAGCCGAGCGGGACCATGTGAGCAGAGTGCCAGGAGGACGTCAGTGTCGTGGACTGCATGGCTGGGGACGGGTGTGTGTGTGTGTGTGTGTGTGTGTGTATGTATGTGTACATGCCTCATGCAGGAGGGGGCGGAGTGAGCTGAGCGGGGAAGTGTGGGCTTCCTGCACATAACTAGGATAAACATCGGGTTACTAACCAAAGCGTTTTGCTTGGATACCCAATGTTTATCTTGATTACCAGCTTCTGGCAGGCTGCCAGCGATGGCTCCTGCACACTATAGCTGTAAAAAGCCCTGGTTTTTGCTGCTAGAACCGTTCTCGAATGTATCTAGAACTATCGAGCTTTATCAAAAAGCTCGAGTTCTAGTTCGATCTAGAACAGCCCCCAAAATCACTCGAGCCGCAAACTGGAGAACCTCGAACCGCGAACCGCGCTCAACTCTAGTAGACAGGACAGACAGAGAGTACGGGAGGAAATGGAGGTCAGGGAGACGAAATCTGGTAGCAGGATAGATTAGAGCAAACTCACAGGAACCAGTGCACACATTGCAGAGCAGGAACTATTACTGGCGGCGTCCCGGAGGAGTCCACACCATAATTAAGCGGTGAGAGTCCCAGAACGAGGTACGACCAAACAGACCCCTTCCAACTGACTTAACCCCGTCAGAGCCAAGCAATAGTCATGACAGTTATGTTTCAAAAATTGTGCTGATGTAAAGTAGACATGTGGGAAATATTGTTAATTATTTTATGTCACATAACTGGTTTAAGGGTATAAAAATTAAAAGTTTGAAAATTGCAAAATTTTCAAAAGTTTTGCTATATTTTCACAAAATAAATGCAAAAGATATTGTCTTAATTTTACCACTATCCTGAAGTTCAATATGTTACAAAAAAACAATCTCAGAATCTGTTGAAGTGTTCCAGAGTTATAACCTGTCAAAGTGACACTGGTCAGAAATGAAAAAATTGGCCCGGTCACGAAGGCAAATATCAAAACTGTCATGGAAATATTCAAAATTTAGTTTTATTAATAAGAAAGTATCTGGCAATAGAAAGGATGGCCAATTTTTCAATCTGTCCCAGACCTCGATCACAGCCTATGTTCTATGGTCCATAACAGATTAAGGGGCTGACAGCCAGTAACAATCAAATTTGCATATTTAAGTGAGTACCATGGAATTTTGGACTCTTACTTGGAGGGACATTTCCTTCTACAGTTTACCACTGTTTTATAGCTATGAAGGGCAACAAGAAATTTGATTGATCACATATAATTACAATCCCATGGGAAATGATCTTCACTTTCATTAATATTTTCTATAAGAACCCTTATTGGGTGTCTTAAAGAGAATAAATTGCAAACAGAAGATTATTTGTACTATAAACTACTTTACAATCACATCTTTTTTGTGTGCTACATAGTGAAAAGACAACCATAAAAGTCAGTGATGGTCTAATGAAAACTAAACCACTTGCTTTCTTACATGGGATCAGTGGCGAAATGATCACGGTTTCAGAGGTCGTGATCCTGACCAGGTTCAGGGGTACAGGTATTAGCCGACCCCAGTGAATGGTTCAACGGGAGGTGCACCAAGAGCGCACATCTAGGTTAAATGCATTGCAGCACAAAGACCTGTGTGGTCCCTGCACTGCAAAACAAGCTTTAGGCCAGCAGCTAACATCGGTGGTACCATGAGAGTGACGTCATGCGCCATGGCCACCTGCTACCTGTTACCTGCTGGCCAGTGCGTGCTGACAACACAGGATGAAGCACAATGTGGGAGCAAAGAGAGGTGAGTAGAGTTTAGGGTTTTTTTAAGGGTTAGAGACAGAAAGGGGACTGTATATACTAGCAAGGGGCCCAGGATAAGGATATATATAAGGATATGCTTTTTGTCATTGTCATGCTGGAACAATACTTTTCATACTCATAGTACTCGCGCATACAAAGTAACTCACCTGGTAGTAAAATCACTTATACTGTAGCTCAGCATTGAGACCACCATCGATCCTGGTCAAGTATCCAATGCCTGTCACGCTCCTGGGACCCCGACGTCGCCTGTCACTCACTGGTCTGGTCCCCGGGTCTCCTGTCCGCGGCTGCTCCACCCGCTCTCCCTCCTGTGCGTCCTCCATGCTCCCCGTCCGCCGGTCCCGGCGTCGTGCTGCGGTCCGGGACTCTGCATCTGCCTCACCTGCATCTCCTCCACTACCCCCAGCACGTCCTGCACTGGTCTCCTGCACTCGGGCCTCATGCATGCGCACTAGGGCGCGGGCGCGCTCACTCAACTCTTCTTAAAGGGCCAGCGTCACTAAAACAGGATATGGCTGATTACAGGTACAGGGTATATAAGAACTTCCTTTTCTTGTGGGTGGGTCCTGTTCAACGTGTTCTTGTAGCTAGGTGTTCAGGTCCCTCTGTGCTTCGTACCCAGGTTAACCCTGTCTCTTCACACAGTGTCCGTTTGCCAACCTGAGGGTGTCCAGCTTGCCGGTTTCCCAAGAGTTGCCCCGGTGACCATCAGCTGTGGATCCCACCATCTTCCGTCAGCCTGTACCCGTCACCGGTCCTGGATACCATCTGGTCACATCAGCCTGCATGTTTCGCTGGACCCGGACCCCGTCTGTTGTTAGCACTCGGCACCTGTACCTGGTTCCAGTCATCAGTCCTGCACACGGCCCCGTTGGACTAATAGCCATATCCCATACAGACTTCTGAAGGACATTTACTCCAAACTCTCTTGTGTCCCGGCTACTGTGCATCGAGGCCCTCTGGGCGGGTGACCAGACAGTCCCTGTATAGGGGTTCGCTCCTGGTTGCCTCTCTGGGGGAGTCCGGTGCACGGTTCCGTGGATCCACCTCCAGGACGTTACAATGCCTATGGCTGGGAAACAACCCCATATCATCAGGCTTCTTTTACCAAACTTGACAGTTCTTTCAATTTCTCTATCCATTGCCCCTTTTTCCCTTTTCTTCCAGACCAATTTGCACCCATCAGAGCCTATTGACTTTCATCTCATTGCTTGAAATCACCATATTCCAATCGTCTACTGTCTCCTGTGTACTTTTTTGCAAACCTGAGCCAATGCTTCTAATGAAGATATTGAAATCGAGGTTTCTTCTCCTCTTTTCGGGCCATCATGCCAGACTTGTGTAATGTGTGTCCAACGGTGCTTGCATGGACATTTATGATCTCACTATTATGAAGGATACTAGGCACCTCCACTGCTGTGTTTCTTGCACCAGAGCTGATAAACCTTGCAATGACCTAACTTGTTGACTCTTATATTTTGCCTAGACGTCCACCTCTTGGCTTTAAATGGATATATGGACTTAATTTTGTATTCTTCAAACTGTCATGTCACTCACATGACGCAGTTTGGTAACTTTCTTGGCCAAGAGACCGCTATTGATGAGCTGGATGATATTGTTTCTCTTTTTTTGGAACCAGTGACCTTTCATTTGAGAATAAGCCTAATCACACTCTGACATATTAGGGAATGTGACAGCAAAAAAAAGATTTTTCAAACACCAGAAGCAAATCATTAACAATGCAGTATTGATGTTGGTCTCAATGTTGAGCTATACATGAGTATCCTACACGATTAGTTACTTATTAAACTTGATTACTATGGGTACAAAAAGGCATAGTGTTCCAGCAGGATAATGACCAAAAACATATGTCAAGATTGGCAAAGAGATGGCTCAATGACAACAAAGTAGAAATGCAGAATTGGCCCCCACAGTCCCCAGACCTGAACCCAGACCTGAACCCAACCAACACTTGCGGGTAGAGTTGAAGAAAAAGCTATAAGCACATTGTGAACATGTCAGGATGGAGGCATACATATCAGGACGTGGACAAGAGTGAGGACATATACACTAGGATGGGCTCAGGATAGGGACATATATACCAAGATGGGGACATATATACCAGGATGGGCCCAGCATGGGGACAAATATACCAGGGTGGAGACATATATACCAGGATCAGGGACATATATACTGTGTATATATATATATCAGGATAGGAGACTTATATGGGGAACATAGATACCTGGACAGGGAAAATATGTACCAGAATAGGAGACTTTTATACCAGAATGGTGGACATATAGACCAGAATGGGGACATACATTCCAGGATGGGGGCATACATACCAGGATGGGCCTAGGAAGATGACATATATACAAGGATGAGGACAAGAATGAGGACATATATACTATGATGGGCCCAGGATGGGGATATATATACCAAGATGGGGACATGTATACCAGGATAGGCCTATATATGTCACGCTCCCCGGGTCCTCACCCCCGTTCCCCGGCTCACCTGCCACGCTCTCCGCTCCCCAGTCACCGGATTCCGTCCGTCCCAGGGCTCCGGGCCCCCGATCCCGGCGCCCGACAGCTTCCCTGGACCTGGCCGGCTCCCCTGCGTCCTCCTCGCAGCCTCCTTCCCTGGCTTCTGGCACCCGGGCGGCGCGCATGCGCATTAGGGCGCGCGCGCGGTCACTGACCCTTTCTTAAAGGGCCAGCGTCCATTAACAGGAAATGAGGTTGCACAGGTACAGGGTATATAAGGGGTCATTGTCCAAGGGGGCGGGGCCTGATCTTCGTGTTCCCTGAGCTAGGAGTCAGGTCTCCTGGTGTTACTGTGCTCGTACTCACCTATCTCTCTTTGTAGAGCCGTGCCTGCTTCGCCATCCAGTCTGCCGTATCCTGAAACCCGAACGCTGTCCATCTGCCATCCTGACAGTCCGCACCACCTCGGATCCCTGCGGTGACCCGTCTTCTTGCTCCCAAGGTTCCGGACCCCGCCTGACATCATCTCGGCTTCCGAACCTGAGCTGCGTCACCCGGACTACCACCCGTAACTCCGTAGTCCCAGGGACTTCTCCGCTATACCTGTGTGCAAGGACTGCTCTGCTGTTTCTAGTGCTCCAGCTGCCGGACTCTTTGCTACCATCTAGGAGTTCGGTCCAGTGGATCCACCTCCTGGGCCTGCCCGTACACCTGGCCGTGACAGTAAGATCAGGCCATGGATCCCGCTGCAGCACTATTGGCCCTGCAAGAGGAACTCCAACGCCAGCGTGAAGTCCAGACCCGCATGCTGCAATTTATGACCTCCGTGGACACCCGCCTGTACACGTTACAAGCATCCATGACGCCTGCGGCACCCAGGTCCTCCAATGGACAATCCACGGCTCCCGCACCAGTGGCAGCCTCGTCGGGTGCTTCCCAACTCCGGTTGGCTTCACCACCTCGTTATTCTGGAGATCCCAAGACCTGCAGGGGCTTCATCAACCAATGTTCCCTTCATTTCACGCAGCTGCCACATCTATTCGCCTCCGACCAAGCCAAGGTCGCCTTTATAATGTCCCACCTAGAGGGCGAGGCACTGGCGTGGATGAACCCCTTGTGGGAGAAGGAGGACCCCGTGACCAAGAACCTTCGAGAGTTCCTGCAGGCCTTTCGCAGTACCTTTGACGAGCCGGGACGCGCCTCTGCGTCTGCCTCATCACTTCTCCGCCTACGTCAAGGAACACTGACGGTGGGCCAATACGCCATCCGTTTCCGCACTTTGGCTTCTGAACTCGGGTGGAATAATGAGGCCCTGACAGCCGCCTTCTGGGAGGGACTCTCGAGTCGCATCAAAGATGAGTTGGCGGGTCGTGACTTGCCCTCCACCCTAGATGCCCTGATTGCCCTGGCTACTCGAGTGGACATTCGTTTTCAGGAGCGCTCTAAAGAGCTGTCTCGTGAGAGACGACCGGTACGGCATTCCTCACCTCCCCAGAAGCCCTCCGCACCTCAGTCATCAACAGCTGGGATTCCCGTCCACGAGCCCATGCAGATTGACCGAGTACGACAGTCTGAACAGCGTCGAGCAGAGCGGCTCGCCAAGGGCCTCTGCTTTTACTGCGGAGAGGGCACACACCTGCTACGCGCCTGTCCAGAGAGGCCGGGAAACTCCAAAGCCTAGGGTTGGTAGGAGAGGCCACCCTAGGTGCTGGGACTCTCTCAGACCCGGTTATGTGGACTGTGCAAGTGTCAACGGGAGAGACACGGTTCACGGCTGAGGCATACCTCGATTCCGGGGCAGCAGGCAATTTCATTCAGCAGGCCACGGTGGACAAGTACCAGCTGCCTGTTACTCCACTTGACAAACCCCTCGTGATAGCCTCTGTGGATGGGAGACCCCTCTCTGATACCATCTCCTGGGTCACCAGACCGGTCGAACTACGTATCGGTGCCCTGCACACCGAGAACATCTCTCTCTACGTCCTTCCACACATGTCCCATCAAATCCTGCTGGGACTTCCCTGGTTGCGGACACACGAACCCTCAGTCAGCTGGGGTACTGGCGAAATCACCCGATGGGGTCCTTCTTGTCATGAGAAGTGTCTGAAGTCCATACCACACATCCGACGACCTCCGGTTCCAGAGAACCTACCGGAACTGCCCTCGGCCTATTGGTCCTTCGCAGACGTTTTCGACAAGAAGGAGTCTGAGGTACTTCCGCCACACCGTCCCTACGATTGTGCCATCGACCTGCTCCCAGGAACAACACCACCTCGAGGACGGATATATCCGTTGTCCCCAGCCGAAACCAGGGCCATGTCTACCTACATCACAGAGAGCCTGGCTAAGGGATTCATCCGGAGATCCTCCTCTCCTGCGGGAGCGGGCTTCTTCTTCGTTAAGAAGAAAGAGGGTGACCTACGCCCCTGCATCGACTACCGGGGTCTGAATCAGATCACCGTAAAGAACAAGTACCCTCTGCCGCTCATCCCCGAATTGTTCGACCGGCTCAGAGGAGCCCGTGTGTTCACCAAACTGGATCTTCGGGGTGCTTACAACCTAGTTCGTATCCGCTCTGGGGACGAATGGAAGACCGCGTTTAATACTCGCGATGGGCACTATGAATACTGCGTGATGCCCTTCGGCCTATGTAATGCACCAGCAGTCTTCCAAGAATTGGTGAACGACATCTTCCGGGACCTCCTCTACGTCTGTGTAGTAGTGTATCTGGATGACATCCTTATCTACTCTCCGGACCTCCAGACCCACAGAGAGAACGTCCAGCTGGTCCTACAACGACTGAGAGAGAATCGTCTATACGCCAAATATGAGAAGTGTGTCTTTGAGCAGTCTTCTCTCCCTTTCCTGGGATACATCATCTCGGGTACTGGACTGCAAATGGATCCTAAGAAGGTGTCCTCCATACTCAACTGGCCTCCCCCTTCTGGACTAAAGGCAATCCAACGGTTCCTGGGATTTGCCAACTACTACCGCCAGTTCATCCCTCACTTCTCTGCCCTGACTGCTCCTCTCTCCGCTTTGACCAAAAAGGAGGCTAATCCAAAGGACTGGTCACCTGCGGCCGACGCCGCGTTTTGCTCACTGAAGCGAGCATTTGCCTCCGCTCCTGTACTCCACCGTCCGGAGTTAAACCGCCAGTTCACCTTGGAGGTGGATGCCTCCTCCTCGGGAGCCGGAGCAGTGCTCATGCAAAAGTCCTCCTCCGGGAAGATGGTTACATGCGGTTTCTTCTCCAAGAGCTTCTCTGCACCTGAACGTAATTACACCATCGGTGACCGAGAACTATTGGCGGTCAAACTGGCTCTGGAGGAATGGCGCTACCTCCTGGAAGGAGCAGTGTACCCCGTGATTATCTACACGGACCACAAGAACCTGGAATACCTACGGTCCGCTCAGCGACTGAACCCACGGCAAGCCAGGTGGTCCTTATTCTTTGCCAGGTTCGACTTCCAGCTCCATTTCCGACCCGCAGACAAGAATGTACGTGCGGATGCCTTGTCTAGGTCTTTCATGCCCATGGAGCAGGAGGAAGAGACTACCCAGCCTATCATCCCTCCTAGCAAGATTATTCCGGTGGCCCCTGTCACCCTGGCCCAGATACCGCCCGGAAAGACCTATGTCTCTGAGACTGACAGGCAAAAGGTGTTACACTGGGGTCATGCCTCGAAAACAGCCGGTCATGCAGGCCAGAAGAGAACATGGGGTGCGATTGTACGCCATTATTGGTGGCCATCCCTTCGCACGGACGTCGCTGCTTTTGTCTCTGCCTGCTCCTCTTGTGCCAGGAACAAGACGCCCAAACACCTGCCCTATGGCCGTCTTCTGCCTCTGCCGATACCCACAATTCCGTGGCAACACATAGCGATGGATTTTATTACGGACTTGCCATTATCCTCTGGACACACAGTCATATGGGTCGTGGTGGACCGGTTCTCCAAAATGGCTCACTTCGTCCCTATGGCTGGACTGCCCTCTGCTCAGGAACTCGCGGAAGCCTATATACATCACATCTTCCGCTTGCATGGTTTCCCATCCCACATCGTGTCCGACCGAGGAACTCAGTTTACCTCCCGCTTCTGGAGGGCGCTCTGCAAACATCTGGGTGTGACTCTGGACTTTTCTTCTGCTTACCATCCTCAGTCTAATGGCCAAGTGGAGAGGGTCAATCAAATCTTGACCTCCTTCTTACGTCACTACGTCAACGCCCATCACGACGACTGGTCCACGCTTCTACCTTGGGCTGAATTCTCACATAACCACCACATCAGTGAGTCGTCCTCCAAATCTCCCTTCCATGTAGTTTACGGACTTCAACCCTCCGTCCCGTTGCCTATATCCCCTTCATCGGATGTTCCGGCTGCTGATACTGCAGTTCGTGACTTTGCTACCATTTGGGACTCTGTCAAAGCGTCCCTTGGGCGCGCTTCCCAGCGGATGAAGAAACACGCTGACAAGAGACGTCTGGATCCTCCGTGTTTCTCTCCTGGTGACCTGGTCTGGCTTGCTTCCCAGTACATCCGATTGAAGATACCTTCCTACAAGCTGGGTCCTCGCTACATCGGGCCGTTTAAGGTCCTCAGCAAGATCAATGAGGTATCCTACAAGCTACAGCTCCCGGCCACGATGAGGATACCCAACTCCTTCCACGTCTCTCTGCTCAAGCCGGTTGTCCTTGGTCCCTTCTCCGCTGCTGCCAGTCCGGCCCCTCCTCCTATTGCCGATGATGACATCTATGCGGTAAGGGATATCGTGGCCATGAAGACCGTACGAGGTCGGCAGTTCTTCCTGGTGGACTGGGAAGGGTATGGTCCTGAGGATAGGTCTTGGGAGCCCAGGGAGAACGTGGGCACTCCTCTTATCCGTGCCTTCATGTCCCGGTTGCGGGGAGGGGGGCGTGGGGGGGGGTACTGTCACGCTCCCCGGGTCCTCACCCCCGTTCCCCGGCTCACCTGCCACGCTCTCCGCTCCCCAGTCACCGGATTCCGTCCGTCCCAGGGCTCCGGGCCCCCGATCCCGGCGCCCGACAGCTTCCCTGGACCTGGCCGGCTCCCCTGCGTCCTCCTCGCAGCCTCCTTCCCTGGCTTCTGGCACCCGGGCGGCGCGCATGCGCATTAGGGCGCGCGCGCGGTCACTGACCCTTTCTTAAAGGGCCAGCGTCCATTAACAGGAAATGAGGTTGCACAGGTACAGGGTATATAAGGGGTCATTGTCCAAGGGGGCGGGGCCTGATCTTCGTGTTCCCTGAGCTAGGAGTCAGGTCTCCTGGTGTTACTGTGCTCGTACTCACCTATCTCTCTTTGTAGAGCCGTGCCTGCTTCGCCATCCAGTCTGCCGTATCCTGAAACCCGAACGCTGTCCATCTGCCATCCTGACAGTCCGCACCACCTCGGATCCCTGCGGTGACCCGTCTTCTTGCTCCCAAGGTTCCGGACCCCGCCTGACATCATCTCGGCTTCCGAACCTGAGCTGCGTCACCCGGACTACCACCCGTAACTCCGTAGTCCCAGGGACTTCTCCGCTATACCTGTGTGCAAGGACTGCTCTGCTGTTTCTAGTGCTCCAGCTGCCGGACTCTTTGCTACCATCTAGGAGTTCGGTCCAGTGGATCCACCTCCTGGGCCTGCCCGTACACCTGGCCGTGACAATATATACCAGGATGGGGACATATATACCTGGATAGGAGAATGATATACCAGGATTGGTGATATTTATACCAGGACGGGGAGCATATGTACAAGGATGGGGACATACCAGGATGGGGCCTAGGATTGGGGACATATATAGCAAGACATGGCCTAGGATGGGGGAGAGTATAACAGGATGGGGGACATTACTACATAATGAAGCGGGAGGGGGCAACTTGTATCTCTTTATAGCATTTAGAATGATACATTGGCCCAAACAACTAACCAACATGCAGGGAGGGGCTGGGCGCAGGCCCAAAACTTTGCACTAGTTATAACTCTAGTTATGCCACTGCATGGGACACGCATTAAACATCACTATAAATGCTTTTTCCAGCACTATAAAGTTACCTAGCTTCATAAGATGTGTTTCTTGAACGCTTTCTGTATCACAATTTACAATTACATTTTGCCTCCTCTCTCTAAACTAGTGACCTTTTAAAAGGAGAATTTAGACCCCAGGCATTTAGTGACATTAGCTTTATAACCATATTGACTAAAAAGTACAACTGACTGAAAGTACAAGCTATTCATAAGAGGAGTGTGTGCAGACCTGAAAACCACTATCTAAAGCCTGCTTTACACCTTACAATTAGGTATGCGATCTCGTATGCGATGTGACACGCCCAGGTCGCATATGCAATTGAATGAGATTGCACGTAGGTCGTTCATTTGCTGTCACACGAGCGTTAGTAGTCTATGTTAAATTGATCAATTTTGTGTGCGATCCTTTAGATCACGTGTTCTGTGACGTATGCATTGGGCACCTTTTTTTTTTTTTTTTATTTATTGACTTGCCAAGCGTGTGTAATGTGTAGAGATGCGTTTTTACTATGTCATCTGCCATTCAGCTCTGCTACATGGCCGCTGACAGCAGACACATACAGCCATGTAGCAGCGGTGAATGGTAGTTCACAGCAGACACAGACAGAGCTGCACTGTCAGAATGAACTCGGGTGAACCTCACCCGACTTCATTGTCATGCTGCGGCTCTGTCTGTGTCGCGTCCTGATTAGCGGTCAGCTGTGAAGGACTCACCGGTGACCGCTAAACTCCTGAGTAACTGAATTGAGCAGCCCTCTCTCATATACTCACCGATCCCCGATCCCCGGCGCTGCACGGCATTCACACTGCTCCGGCGGCTTTTACTATTTTGAAAAAGCCGGCCGCCCATTAAACAATCTCGTATTCTCTGCTTTCCCCGCCCACCAGCGCCTATGATTGGTTACAGTGAGACACGCCCCCACGCTGAGTGACAGCCGTGTCACACTGCACCCAACCACAGCAGCCGGTGGGCGTGTCTATACTGTGTAGTGAAATAAATAATTAAATAATTTAAAAAAATGGCGTGCGGTCCCCCCCAATTTTAAAACCAGCCAGATAAAGCCATACGGCTGAAGGCTGGTATTCTCAGGATGGGGAGCTCCACGTTATGGGGAGCCCCCCAGCCTAACAATATCAGCCAACAGCCGCCCAGAATTGCCGCATACATTAGATGCGACAGTTCTGGGACTGTACCCGGCTCTTCCTGATTTGCCCTGGTGCGTTGGCAAATCGGAGTAATAAGGAGTTATTGGCAGCCCAAAGCTGCCAATAAGTCCTAGATTAATCATGTCAGGCATCTATGAGACACCCTCCATGATTAATCTGTAAATTACAGTAAATAAACACACACCCACCCGAAAAAATCCTTTATTAGAAATAAAAAACACAAACACATTCCCTGGTTCACCACTTTAATCAGCCCCAAAAAGCCCTCCTTGTCCGGCGTACTCCAGGATGGTCCAGCGTCGCTTCCAGCGCTGCTGCATGGAGGTGACCGGAGCTGCAGCAGACACAGCCGCTCCGGTCACCTCCACACAGCTAATGAAGACAGCCGTGCGATCAGCTGAGCTGTCACTGAGGTTACCCGCTGTCACTGGATCCAGCGGTGGATGCAGCGGTGGCCGCGGGTAACCTCAGTGACAGCTCAGCTGATCGCGCTACTCACCGCCGCTCCTCTCACCTCCCCGCAACAACTGAGGTGAGTAGCGCGATCAGCTGAGCTGTCACTGAGGTTACCCGCGGCCACCGCTGCATCCACCGCTGGATCCAGTGACAGCGGGTAACCTCAGTGATAGCTCAGCTGATCGCGTCTGTCTTCATTTGCTGTGTGGAGGTGACCGGAGCGGCGGTGTATTCTGCAGCTCCGGTCACCTCCATGCAGCAGAGCTGGAAGCGACGCTGGACCATCCTGGAGTACGCCGGACAAGGAGGGCTTTTTGGGGCTGATTAAAGTGGTGAACCAGGGTCTATGTTTGTGTTTTTTATTTCTAATAAAGGATTTTTTCGGGCGTGTGTGTTTATTTACTGTAATTTACAGATTAATCATGGAAGGTATCTCGGGGAGACGCCTGACATGATTAATCTAGGACTTATTGTCAGCTATGGGTTGCCAATAACTCCTTATTACCCCAATTTGCCAACGCACCAGGGCAAATCGGGAAGAGCCGGGTACAGCCCCAGAACTGCCGCATCTAATGTATGCGGCAATTCTGGGCGGCTGCTGACTGATATTGTTAGGCTGGGGGGCTCCCCATAACGTGGAGCTCCCCATCCTGAGAATACCAGCCTTCAGCCGTATGGCTTTATCTGGCTGGTTTTAAAATTGGGGGGGACCGCACGCCGTTTTTTTTAATTATTTAATTATTTATTTCACTGCACAGTATAGACACGCCCACCGGCTGCTGTGATTGGGTGCAGTGTGACACCTGTCACTCAGCGTGGGGGCGTGTCTCACTGTAACCAATCATAGGCGCCGGTGGGCGGGGAAAGCAGGGAATACGAGATTGTTTAAAGGGCGGCCGGCTTTTTCAAAACAGTAAAAGCCGCCGGAGCAGTGTGAATGCCGTGCAGAGCCGGGCCGGGGATCGGAGATCGGTGAGTATGAGAGAGGGGGTAAGAGGGATAGACTGACATGGACAGAGAGTGAGGGACAGAGATAGTGACCGACTGACAGAGATTAGTGAATGACAGACATTGTGAGGCGCTTCAGAACGCAGCTTTTCAGCTGCGCTCTGAAGCAGACCTTTTTTAAGCTGCGGTGCAGAGCGCACACCTGCGCAAATAGCCTCAGACACCAAAATCGTATGAGGGATGTCACACGTTACAATTGACTAGGTTCATACAACAAAACGTCCAATGTATGAGGAATAAACGACGTGTATGCGATCACCGTATTTTCGTTTAATCCTGATCGCACGTAGGTGTCACACGCAAATGCGTCACGAACGATGCAGGATGTGCGTCACTTACAACTTGACCCCGACGACGGATTGAAAGATTTATTGAAGCGTGTAAAGCAGGCATTAGAGCAACAAGCATAAAAACCAGAGTATGGACATAAAACCGTTAACCTGGTGATACAACACCCAAGAGCGACAAATTACTGAGATTTGCAAGATAAAGAAATGTGAGAAGATATCAGGCAGAAATATATTGTAACTATAAAGTATTTCTCCTTCAGCTCCTATTACTCTCTGTGACAGTCCCAACAGATGCTTAAAGGGAATCTGTCAGTAGGATCAACCCCTCTAAGCCGTCTAGATGGGCAAGTATTGTAGGTCATAGAAAATTGAATAAAATGATACCTTGATATCTACAATGCGATGTCTTATTCCAAAGAAATCTATGATTTCCCTCTTTTTAAATGGTCCAGATACAGATCTCCTTGAGAATCAGTCTCCAGAGCTTGTTTTAAATGAAAGAGGACTTTACCATTGTGATGTGTAATCTGCAGCGAGATCACAGATAACATAGTACAGCAGAGGTAACACATTACAGCAGAATTGAACTTTGTCTCATTACAAAAGCATTTGGAGCTGCAGTTGTCCTCACTAGGTGCTGTCATCTTCCATGTCACAGACAGCTAGTATGGGGAAGGGCAGTACAGCAGAGCTGACAGCACTATAAGAGGACAACTGCTACTGCAAATGTGTATAATGAGACAAAGTTCACTTCTGCTGTTCTGTGTTAGTTCTGATCTCACAGCAGAGCTATGTATGATTATGAGGGCAGACTATCAGTCATTACAAGTCTCAAACTGGTAAAACACCCTTTAATTTAAAATAATCTCTGAAGGTAAATTCTCAACCAGATTAGTGTTTGGCCCATAGCCTGGAACAGCTAATTTACATAAAGGAAAAATGTGCATTTCTCTGGTATAAGACATAAGATTACAGATATCAAGGTATAACTTTATTCAACTTTGTAAGACCTCCCTGTTCGCATAGATGTTGTGAGAGTTAGGAGGTTAGATCCCACTGACAGATTTCCTTTAAACTTTAAACCAGTCAGGGCCATATTTTCTGTAAGTATCAGGATGAACTTTGGTTGTTTGATCAGATGCAGGCGTTATATCCAACTGATGCAGTAGGTCAGACAATTAAGGCCCCATTACACGCTACGATTTATCTGACAATATGTCGTCGGGTCACGGTTTTCGTGACGCACTTTCGTCTTCAATAGCGACGTTGATGCGTGTGACACCTACGAGCGACTCCGAACGATCGTAAAACTAGCGAAAATCGTTGATTGTTGACACGTTGTTCATTTTCAAAATATTGTTCGTCGTTGTGAATGCAGCAGACATATTGCTACGTTTGACACCCTGCCAAAGATGAACAACCTCGTTTTTGCATCCGTCATCAGCGATGCGGCCGTGTCGTTACGAGCAATGCTCCACGCCGCCTCCGCTCTGATTGGTATCACGCCAGGGTGTATGCTTCGGACAATTATACGCCTCTATCGTTGCCGGAATCATTGGGAGGAATGCTGTGTGACGGTGTCCACATGACCACCTTGGTCAAACAATATATCGCTGAACGATGTAGCGTTGTTTGTGAGATGGGTGGGTGTGACCACTACAATACAACCTATGAGCAATCTCGGCAAATCATAGCAACGATCTGGGCGTGTCACATCGCTAACGAGATCGCTAGCGATATCGTTGCGTGTAAAGCAGTCTTTAGTCTTTGCTATTGCAGACATGAGATGTACTGACTCTTTGCACCACCAGCTTAGAGAGGTTGTCTAGTCTAAATCCACAAGTCTGCAGTCACTCTATGCGTCACTCTATGTGATTGTGGATTTGTGAATTCTCACATCGTGCACACTGTGCACTGTGGGGATTCGCCATTGTCAGAGCTGGGAACAACAGTCATGTGGCCGCGAGTATGTAATATGCATATACCCCTCTAGAATCTAATTAGATGGGCCACTGAGTTGTGCCACACCCATACTCGCAGCCATGAGACCACTATTCATGGCTCTGACACTGGAGAATCCTCAGAGGGCACAGTACGTGAGATGTGAGGATTCACAAGTCTGCAGTTACGTAGACAAACACATAGAGGGACTGCAAACTTGTGGATTTAGACTAGACAACCTCTTTAAGCTGGTGGTGCACAGAGACAGTACATCACATGTGTGCAAAAGCCAAGACCAAGCACCTAATCTACTGCATCAGTTGCCTATAATGCCTGCATCTGATCAAACAACCAAAGTTCATGCAGATACACGAAAATTGTCCCTGACTGGTTTAAAGTTTAAAGGAAATTTGTCAGTGGGATCAAACCTCCTAACTCCCAAGCAATCTACACGGACATGGAGGTCTTACGAAGTTGAATAAACATATACCTTGATATTTGTGATCTGCTGTCTTATACCAGAGAAATCCACATTTTTCTTATATGTAATTGAGCTGTTACATAATATAATATATAATATTAAAAACAAAATGATAATATAAAAATGTTGGTAATAGCTAATTGCTAAGCTAATTTCATGGTTAATAAAGCGTTTTCTTGATAAGAAACCCTCTCTAAGGCGGGCTTTGCACACTACGACATCGCAGGTGCGATGTCGGTGGGGTCAAATTGAAAATGACGCACTTCCGGCATCGCATGCGACATCGTAGTGTGTAAAGGCTCGATGATACGATTAACGAGTGCAAAAGCGTCGTAATCGTATCATCGGTGCAGCGTCGGCGTAATCTATGATTACGCTGACGCGACAGTCCGATGTTGTTCCTTGCTCCTGTGGCAGCACACATCGCTGTGTGTGAAGCCGCAGGAGCGAGGAACATCTCCTACCGGCGTCACTGCGGCTTCCGTAGGATATGCGGAAGGAAGGAGGTGGGCGGGATGTTTACATCCCACTCATCTCCGCCCCTCCGCTCCGATTGGCCGCCTGGCGTGTGACGTCGCTATGACGCCGCACGACCCGCCCCCTTAACAAGGAGGCGGGTCGCCGGCCAGAGCGACGGTCGCAGGACAGGTGAGTCCATGTGAAGCTGCCGTAGCGATAATGTTTGCTACGGCAGCTATCACAAGGAAATCGCTGCTGCGACGGGGGCGGGTACTATCGCGCTCGGCATCGCAGCATCGGCCTGCGATGTCGCAGCGTGCAAAGTACCCCTTACACTTGCTTTGCATTTGCATTTCTTAAACATTTTTAAACTTTAGAAAATTACATAGTTGAAATAGATGCTCTCAAGAGAACGTATGTAATAAGATTGCACCTTCTCTAAAATGCCATCCAGTACTTAGTTATAAAAAAGAGAAATATAAATCTATCAAAATGCAAATATAAACACTAAACAAACCTCAAAATGATGACATTTTCTTTCTTGCAGTAATAGCTGCTCGCACTTTATTTCTATCATTATTCTACATGATAATTTTCCACTTTCCTCTATTTTCATTTTTATAAATTTGCAAGTGCACAGAAGACTGTAAAAAGTAAGGGGGATAACTATAAAGGACACAATTCCTGCTGACCTCGCTCGACTTTTATAGAACTTCTCGTTTTTATTTTTCTGCATGTGCAGGTTTTAGAGTACTATCCATTGTTAACTTTTAGCTGTATCAGTAAAGCATGGAGATGATGCATGTAATATCTCCTGAAACAACTGCTTCTGAGGCAGAAGCATTAATTGCTTTAGTGACATTTATTCAAAGAGCGCATGTTACTGCTTCAGACACTCAAGGGTAGAAAATGAAACATTTCCAAAATTCAGCACAAATGTTTCTGTATACTGCACCAATTATTTCCCTATCTTTTTTTTTTCGTTTTTTTTTTATAAACTTTCCTTATGTTAGTAATAATCTAAACAAAAAGTTAACAATGCCATTTTATGATCATTTTTTGTTTGCGATCCCCAGACCCATTGATTATTCACTCTGTTAGATATTAATGAATGTTACTGTATTATTTTAGTAAATATTATTTTAGGCAACTAGACATAAATACAGTTCTACCAACCCAAGAAGTTTTCCTTCCAGTATATTGATTTTAACCTTTTCACCCCTGGGCAATTTTCCATTTTTCGTTTTCGTTTTTTTCTCTCCTTCTTCCAAAAGCCATAACTTTTTTTTTTATTTTACGACAACATAGCCATATGAGGACTTCTTTTTTTGCAGGAAGGGTTGTACTTTTGAATCACATAATCTATTCTGTCCCATATTGTACTTGAACATGGGGAAAAAATTCCAAGCGCTGTGAAATTGCAAAAAACTGCAATTGCACGATTGTTATTGGAGCTTTTTATTTACTGTTTTCATTATTTGGTAAAACTGACCTAGAACTATGATTTCCCAGGTCAGTTCGAGTTTGTAGATACCAAACATGTATAGTTTTAATTTAATCTAAGTGGTGAAAAAAAAATCTGAAATTTGTAAAAAAAATAATAAAAAGAATCACTCTTTTGTTGCCATTTTCCAAGACCTGTAGTGTTCTCATTATTTGGGATCTGGGGCTGTGTGATGGCTTATTTTTTGCGTCTTGACCTGTTTTTTTAATTATACTATAGATATGGATAGATGCAATTTGATCACCTATTATTGCATTTTAATGCAATGTTGCAGCAAGCAAAAAAACCGTAATTCTGGATTTTTGATTTTTTTCTCGCTAAACCGTTTACAAATCAAGTTAATTTATTTTACATTTTTATAGATTGGGCATATCTGAACACGGCAATACCAAATATGTATATTTATTTTATTACTATTATTTTATTTTCAATAGAGCAAAAGAGGGGTGATTTGAATTTTTAGGTTTTTTCATTTTTTAAAAACTTATTTTAAACTTTTTAATTGATTTTACTAGTCCTTCTAAGGGACTTTATTCCTGCACACTCCGGTCATTGCACTTCTCAGGGACCACACTGTTCAGGTTAGCAACCTTGTTTTCCTGGCTGCTAGCCCTTTAAACCCCAATGTGATCTGCGAGCATGGCCACAAAGCTTTCACTATTGAATGTTGTTTGCGCATACAATGAAGGCCAGTGAAAGCATGCTGAGGATGTACTTTGTGGGCGGGGCTAGAGCGCAATGCGCTCCTGTCCCACAGAAGAAGAGGAGCGGCAGGCATACTGTACATGCCTTCCAGTGCTGTATGCCCCCCAGTCACAGTGCTGTATGCCCCCAGTGTTGTCCATGCACTCCTGTGCTCTCCATGCATCTCCGTGCTATCCGTGCTCTCCAGTGCTGTCCATGCCTCCAGTGCTTTCTGTGCTACTAGTGATGTCTGTGCCCACCAGTAAAATCTGTGCTTCCCCTGTGATGTCCGTGATGTCCATACCTCCCGTGTTGTCCATGTCTGTGCACTTCCAGGGATGTCAGTGTCCCCCAGTGATGTCTGTGCCCCCAAGTGATGTCTGTGCCTCAGTGCTTTCTATGCCTCACAGTGCTGTCCCAGCTCCCCAGTGATATCTGTGCCCGCCAGTGCTGTCTGTTCCCCCAGTGCTGTTTTTTCCCCTCAGTGTTGTTCGTGCCCATTAGTGCTCTCTGCTCCCCAGTGCTGTCTTTGCCCCCAAGTGCTGTCCTTGCCCCATAGTGGTGTCTGTTATCCCCAAGTCATATCTGTGCCACACAGCCATGTTTATGCTTCTCAGTGATGTATATATCCTTCAGTGATGTCTGTGCTCCTCAGTGATGCCTATGCCTCCCAGTGATGTCTGTGCCCCAGTGTTTCCTGTGAAGTATATGACCCTAGTCCCTCCTATGATGTCCCATCCCCTCCTGTGATGTGTATACTCCAGCCCCTCCTGTGATGTCTAAATGCATTCAAACATAATGTCCAAACATGGAAGAACATTCCCCAGCAACTAACAACCTCATCGATAACCTGAACATATTGCTCATACTTGATTGTGAATAAATCCAGATGTTTAAACAATGTTGTTTACATTTTCATGATTTGCATATCATTAGTATGACTTCCCATCCTGTAATTTTCAGAACTACACAACTTTTCCTTCTTGGTTTTGCAATTTTAATGTTGAAGATTATACTTTCACACAAATATATGAGTGGTAGTGCTTAAATTAGTATGATGGTAAAGTACCAATGCTTAATTTTTAGTATATGATAAGAGTCTACTCATCAAGGTATTGTAACGATTTGGGAGATCTAGGTATTTCAACATAAGAAGAAGTCAGAGTTGCAAGTAGAGATGAACGAACCGGTCGCGGTTCGGCTCGAGGTCGGTTCGCCGAACGGAGCTCCCGTTCGAGTTCGGAACGTCGACCGTTCGACGAACCGAACTCGAACTGCATGGGAAACAATGGCAGGCAATCACAAACACATAAAAACACCTAGAAAACACCATCAAAGGTGTCCAAAAGGTGATAAACAACTCACAACACAACACAAACACATGGGAAAGTGACAAGGACATATACTCATGCGAAAACAAAAGAGCTGCACAAGGAAAAAGAGTAGGAGACACACATATATGAGTATATGCAAGGAAACATCGATGCCATTACTGTGCAACTTGAGCCCTGCTCATTTTAGGCTTCCAATCTGGATAACTTGCCTGAGCTTGCCACGTACGCCTTGGGGATCTTGTCGTGTCCTGCAGCCAGCGTTCTCTCGGAACCTGTCTTCAGTGCTGCTGGGGGTCTGCTGGCAGATAAGCACACGTGTCTGTCCACTGACAATGTGGACATGGCTCTCAGAGGACTTTTCTTCCCCTGGGTCAGCCAGGGGAGGCGAAAGGCACGCGTATTTTTGAGAGTGCTTCATGCAAAGCATCTTTTTCATTTTGAAAAGGGGGATCAACTGATTCCAGTCAAGTGGGGTGCGTGAGGCCCAATTAGTGGCAACGAGGGAGACTGTGGTTGGAGTCCCCTCGCTGTGTTTCTAAAAGAACCAAGATGAACAAGTCATGGCTCTCAGAGGACTTTTCTTCCCCTGGGTCATCCAGGGGACGGGAAAGGTATGTGTATTTTTGAGAGTGCTTCATGCAAAGCATCTTTTTCATTTTCAATAGGGGGGTCAAGTGATGCCAGTCAAGTGGGGTGTGTGTGGCCCAATTAGTGGCAACGAGGGAGACTGTGGTTGGAGTCCCCTCGCTGTGTTTCTAAAAGAACCAAGATGAACAAGTCATGGCTCTCAGAGGACTTTTCTTCCCCTGGGTTAGCCAGGGGACGGGAAAGGCACGCGTATTTTTGAGAGTGCTTCATGCAAAGCATCTTTTTCTTTTTCAAAAGGGGGGTCAACTGATGCCAGTCAAGTGGGGTGTGTGTGGCCCAATTAGTGGCAACGAGGGAGACTGTGGTTGGAGTCCCCTCGCTGTGTTTCTAAAAGAACCAAGATGAACAAGTCATGGCTCTCAGAGGACTTTTCTTCCCCTGGGTCATCCAGGGGACGGGAAAGGCACGCGTATTTTTGAGAGTGCTTCATGCAAAGCATCTTTTTCATTTTGAAAAGGGGGGTCAAGTGATGCCAGTCAAGTGGGGTGTGTGTGGCCCAATTAGTGGCAACGAGGGAGACTGTGGTTGGAGTCCCCTCGCTGTGTTTCTAAAAGAACCAAGATGAACAAGTCATGGCTCTCAGAGGACTTTTCTTCCCCTGGGTCATCCAGGGAACGGGAAAGGTATGCATATTTTTGAGAGTGCTTCATGCAAAGCATCTTTTTCATTTTCAATAGGGGGGTCAAGTGATGCCAGTCAAGTGGGGTGTGTGTGGCCCAATTAGTGGCAACGAGGGAGACTGTGGTTGGAGTCCCCTCGCTGTGTTTCTAAAAGAACCAAGATGAACAAGTCATGGCTCTCAGAGGACTTTTCTTCCCCTGGGTCAGCCAGCGGACGGGAAAGGCACGCGTATTTTTGAGAGTGCTTCATGCAAAGCATCTTTTTCTTTTTCAAAAGGGGGGTCAACTGATGCCAGTCAAGTGGGGTGTGTGTGGCCCAATTAGTGGCAACGAGGGAGACTGTGGTTGGAGTCCCTCGCTGTGTTTCTAAAAGAACCAAGATGAACAAGTCATGGCTCTCAGAGGACTTTTCTTCCCCTGGGTCATCCAGGGGACGGGAAAGGCACACGTATTTTTGAGAGTGCTTCATGCAAAGCATCTTTTTCATTTTGAATAGGGGGTCAAGTGATGCCAGTCAAGTGGGGTGTGTGTGGCCCAATTAGTGGCAACGAGGGAGACTGTGGTTGGAGTCCCCTCGCTGTGTTTCTAAAAGAACCAAGATGAACAAGTCATGGCTCTCAGAGGACTTTTCTTCCCCTGGGTCAGCCAGGGGACAGAAAAGGCACGCGTATTTTTGAGAGTGCTTCATGCAAAGCATCTTTTTCTTTTTCAAAAGGGGGGTCAACTGATGCCAGTCAAGTGGGGTGTGTGTGGCCCAATTAGTGGCAACGAGGGAGACTGTGGTTGGAGTCCCCTCGCTGTGTTTCTGAAAGAACCAAGATGAACAAGTCATGGCTATCAGAGGACTTTTCTTCCCCTGGGTCAGCCAGGGGACGGTAAAGGCACGCGTATTTTTGAGAGTGCTTCATGCAAAGCATCTTTTTCTTTTTCAAAAGGGGGGTCAACTGATGCCAGTCAAGTGGGGTGTGTGTGGCCCAATTAGTGGCAATGAGGGAGACTGTGGTTGGAGTCCCCTCGCTGTGTTTTACATGATTTTCGAAGGGCATGACATGCCTAAGAGGTTGAGTTTCATCATCTGCAACTTGTTGGCAACAGAAAGGCTGCCTTTACACCCTTTTATGATCGAGGATTTTCGAGACCTTATGCCCGTTGCAGTGCCCCAAGAGCCGATGGACAGTCGTCACTCCTTCTCCAAAAAAGGCGTGCCCGCGCTACCACAGCAGGTCGCACACAACTTCACCGATTCCTTGAGAAGCTCTGTGTGTGACAGGGTGCATTTCACCACAGATACTTGGATCAGTAAGCATGGACAGGAGAGTTACATGTTGCTGACTGGGCACTGGGTAACTATGGTGAGAGATGGAGAAGGGTTTGCTGTACAAGTCTTGCGGTCCACACGACTTGTGTGTCAATCCTTCATCTGTATGTACAAGTTCCTCCACTGCTTCTGCCTCCTCAACCTCGTGTGGGTCCTCCACCTCGGCCCAAACCCTGTGTGGTAAGGCCACCCGCGTTGTAGCTGCGCCCAAGGAATCCCACACACCTCCTTACTATGCTGGCAGCAGAGCTCAAGGCCATCAGGCGGTCAAATGTTTACTTTGAAATGTAGGGGAAATGTGAGACACCGCTGAGGAATTGTGGACGGTTAGCTCTGGAGAGTGAGACCGAGTTTCATCAATGGTTGTCTCCACTCAACCAGCAGCCAGGGAAGGTCGGGTGCGACAATGATGCAAACCTGTCTGCGGCCCTTCGTCAGGGCAATGTGACACACGTGCCTTGTATGGCTCACGTGTTGAATCTGATTCTCCAGCAATTTTTAAAATACCATCCCGGCCTACATGGCCTTGTGCAGCGGGCACGCTGTTATGTGCTCACTTTCATCCTTCGCACCCAGCAGCTCAACAACTTTCATCGCTCCTGAAGTCTTAGGGTCTGGCGGTTAAACGCCGGAAATGCGATGTTCCGACGCGCAGGAATTGGAATCTGCACATGTTGCAGCATCTGTGGCAGCACCGCAGAGCCCTGCTGAAATACGGTATGATGTATACCCTGGGCTAACTTGATTCAGAGGTGGTGCAGATCACGCTGCTGGAGTGGTGTCAGATCAAGGACCTATGCACCCTTCTACACAGTTTACAAATGTCGACGAAGATGTTTAGCACTAGTGATGCCATTCTCAGCGTGACAATTCTGGTCATCTACAAGATGGAGCACACTGTAAGCATTATTCGGAGTCAGGTGTTGGTCCAAGAGGAAGGGGAGGAAGTACAGGAGGAGTCATATGCAGAAGTGATAATAAGATGTACAAGGTCCATACGTTGAGCGGCACCTAGGCGGCAGTCATGGTGGGGGATAGGGATTAACAAGGGCGCATAGTATCAGCAAAAATTGTTGAGGAAGGTGCAGGAGCCCATGAAGAAATGGAGGACGAACTTGCGATGGGCATGGAAGACTCAGCAGATGAGTTAGATCTTGCTCACATTTCGGTTGTGCGAGGTTGAGGGGAGAGGGCAGAGGAAGGAGGCATGATTCTCACCTCTCTGCCACCAACAAACCAAGGACTTGGTCCTCCTGGATGCACAAGACACATGAGCGCCTTCTTGCTGCACTACCTACAACATGACCCTCGGATTGTACGAATTCGAAGTAATGCTAACTACTGGGTTGCCACACTGTTGGATCCCCGGTACAAGACAAAATTTGGCGAAATAATTCCAGCCATAGAAAGGGACGCACGTATACAGGAGTATCTGCAGAAGGTGGTACGGATTCTTAGATCTGCTTTTCCAGTAAACACCAGTGCTGCACAGAGTGAATCTCAACGCTTTGTCATGGATAGGAGGAAATGGGCTTTTACTTGTCCACATCTGAGGGACCGAGGGCTGGCTGCGGGGCTGAGATAGCATTGAGTGCGGTGTCCCTGCAGAGTTGCACTTTTGGTCATATACCAAATGAGTTGAAAAAGGACAAATGCTGGTGGAAAGGGGAACAGGTGTGTTGGAAAGGGGAAAAAAGTTTTTGTCCGTGGGTTTGGTGGTTAAGCAAAAGTAACATTTGATGAGGAAACACCATCTGTTATGGTGGGACTGGCAGATTTGGATAAGGTGGTATATACTATGTTACCGGTATATAATGAAAATTAATAAGAAAAGAAAGAGAAAGGTATATATCCCCATCAGCAGTCAATGTCCACCGTGCTCCCAGATGGAAAAGGAGAGTTTGGCAAATGGAAGGTTAGGTGGAGGATACAGATCTGTGTGGCTATGAAACTAATAGTTGCCTGAACCGAGTTAGACGCCATTCGGATCTTGAGACTGGGAGCCCTGTTCGCGTCACAGGGTCCACACGCCCACCCAGCCCAGGAACTCCCTGTTAACATCACAGGGGCCATTGAGTACGCTGACCGTGTGCATTCGGGCCACACCTGTGGACAGCAAGCGCATCAGCAGCAGCAGGCCTGTTCATGCCACTGGGCTGCACAAGCAGGACTGGTAGGACAGGAGCTGGTCTTAACTAGAGTTGAGCGCGGTTCTAGGTTCGTGGTTCTCCAGTTCGCGGCTCGAGTGATTTTTGGGGGCTGTTCTAGATCGAACTAGAACTCGAGCTTTTTTGCAAAAGCTCGATAGTTCTAGATTAGTGATGAGCGAGTACTAAAAAGCTCGGGTGCTCGAAGCTCGGGCCGAGCCTCCCAAGATACTCGTGTACTCGGCCCGAGCAACGAGCCCAATGTTATCCTATGGGAGACCCGAGTATTTTTGTGAAATGACCTCCCGGCAGCATGGAGAAACCCTAAAAATGGCACAAAAGTCTCAGAAGAGTGCTCAAATGACATGGCAACAGCATGGGGAAGACCCCTTGAAGCATTTATCACTCAAAAGTCACAGCTGTGAACAATTTTGTCCGCGTTTTACGCCATTTTTACGGACTCACCAGAAAACCTTCCAAAATGACCCCAAAATGATTTTTCATGGCAGAAATGTTAAGGGCACATACCCAATAGTGAGATAGAGCTGGTGTATGTTACTTTTTGAGATTAATACATGAAAGATTTTACGTGAAAACATTGTGTGGCACTCCGATGTCCCTGAGAAGAGACGTACATGAAGGCCTCTTGAGTCTAATGTGCCCATTTTGAGGAAGTGAGTCTTTGTAGTATTTTCCTTTGCCAGGGCAGTCCAAAATTGTGAGGTTCACCAATGTCCCTGGATAGAGACGTGCATGATGGCCTGTAAACCTGAAGTGCCCATTGTAAGGAAGTGGGTCTATTTTAGTATAGCCCTTTGCCAGGGCAGCCAAAAATTGGGAGGCTCCACATTGTCCCTGGATAGAGACGTGCATGATGGCCTGTAAACCTGAAGTGCCCATTGTAAGGAAGTGGGTCTATTTCAGTATAGCCCTTTGCCAGGGCAGCCAAAAATTGGGAGGCTCCACATTGTCCCTGGATAGAGACGTGCATGATGGCCTGTAAACCTGAAGTGCCCATTGTAAGGAAGTGGGTCTATTTTAGTATAGCCCTTTGCCAGGGCAGCCAAAAATTGGGAGGCTCCACATTGTCCCTGGATAGAGACGTGCATGATGGCCTGTAAACCTGAAGTGCCCATTGTAAGGAAGTGGGTCTATTTCAGTATAGCCCTTTGCCAGGGCAGCCAAAAATTGGGAGGCTCCACATTGTCCCTGGATAGAGACGTGCATGATGGCCTGTAAACCTGAAGTGCCCATTGTAAGGAAGTGGGTCTATTTCAGTATAGCCCTTTGCCAGGGCAGCCAAAAATTGGGAGGCTCCACATTGTCCCTGGATAGAGACGTGCATGATGGCCTGTAAACCTGAAGTGCCCATTGTAAGGAAGTGGGTCTATTTCAGTATAGCCCTTTGCCAGGGCAGCCAAAAATTGGGAGGCTCCACATTGTCCCTGGATAGAGACGTGCATGATGGCCTGTAAACCTGAAGTGCCCATTGTAAGGAAGTGGGTGTATTTCAGTATAGCCCTTAGGCAGGGCAGCCAAAAATTGGGAGGCTCCACGTTGTCCCTGGGTAGAGACGTGCATGAGGGCCTCAAAACATTGTTCCCATTGCAAAGGAGCGGGTCTCCTGTCGTTGTAATGTCCATTCTGCAAAGAATGGGCGAAAAAATTTACCACTGGGGGTATACCTGAAACAAAGACCTAACTATTGTAACGGTCATCATGATGGCGCATGAGGAGAAGGAGGAGCAGTCCAGCGATTATCCAAAGTCGAGAAGTGTACCCATGGGTGAGTGGAGGTACATGGCAAACTTTAAACTCCGCTCTCATTTGCTGGTGGTGTGGTGAAGTCTGGCCCAATCCAACCCTTGTTCATCTTTATCAGAGTCAGCCTGTCAGCATTTTCAGTTGACAGGCGGGTGCGTTTATCTGTAATGATTCCACCTGCGGCACTAAAAACACGCTCTGACAAAACGCTAGCAGCAGGGCAGGCCAGGACTTCCAAGGCGTAGAGAGCCAATTCATGCCACGTGTCCAGCTTGGATACCCAATAATTGTAAGGCACAGAGGAATGTCGGAGTACAGTTGTTCGATCTGCAAGGTACTCCTTCAGCATCTGGGCAAACTTAGGATTTCTTGTGGCACTACCCCGCACCTCAGGGGCTGTGGTACGTGAGGGGCTGAGAAAACTGTCCCACATCTTAAAGACTGTTCCCCTACCTCTGGCGGATTGGACTTGTGCCTCTCTCGGCTGTACGCCTCGGTTGTCCACTGATTCCTGACCTATGCCGCTAGCGTTTTGTGAGGGGAATGCTTTGCCTACTTCCGTGAGTATGGCCTTCCGAAACTGCTGCATTTTGGTTGACCTCTCCTCCACGGGAATAAGAGACAAAAAGTTCTCCTTGTAGCGTGGGTCTAACAGTGTTACCAACCAGTAATGATTGTCGGCCAAGATGTTCTTAACGCGAGGGTCACGAGACAGGCAGCTTACCATAAAGTCAGCCATGTGCGCCAGACTCTTAACAGCCAGGACTTCAGTAGCCTGACCAACAAGATGACTGAACATGCTGTCCTCCTCCTCCTCCTCCTCCTCCTCCTCCTCCTCCTCATCTACCCTGTCCTCTGGCCAGCCACGCTGAATCGAGGATATGACTGGTGTGCATGTCATATCCTCAATTTGGCCGGAGAGTTGCTCCATGTCTTCATCCTCCTCCTCGTCATAGTCCTCCACTGCACGTTGTGATGAGACGAGGGGGGCTGTGTGTTATCACCCACACCCACTACTGTTTCTTGCTGCAACTCATCGCGCTCCGCCTGCAATGCATCATGTTTGTTTTTCAGCAGGGACCGTTTTAGAAGGCAGAGTAGCGGTATGGTGACGCTAATAATGGCGTCATCACCACTCACCATCTTGGTGGAGTCCTCAAAGTTTTGGAGGATGGTACATAGGTCTGACATCCATCTCCACTCCTCAGGTGTTATGTGTGGAGTTTGACCCATTTCCCGACGGCTTAGGTGATGCAGGTACTCAACAACTGCCCTCTTCTGCTCACATATCCTGACCAACATGTGCAGAGTTGAATTCCAACGCGTGGGGACATCACACACCAGTCTGTGAGCCGGAAGATGCAAACTGCGCTGAAAGCCGGCAAGGCCGGCTGAAGCAGTAGGTGACTTTCGAAAATGTGCAGACAGGCGGCGAACTTTTACCAGCAGATCAGACAGCTCTGGGTATGACTTTATAAACCGCTGAACCACGAGGTTGAGCACATGGGCCACGCATGGAACATGTGTCAGCTGGCCTCGCCTCAAAGCCGCCACCAGGTTCCGGCCATTGTCACAAACGACCTTTCCTGGCTTTAGGTTCAGAGGTGTGAGCCAGTGATCTGCCTGCTGTTTCAGAGCTGTCCACAGCTCTTCTGCATTGTGGGGTTTGTCACCTATGCAGATTAGCTTCAGCACAGCCTGTTGCCGCTTCGCCGAGGCAGTGCTGCAGTGCTTCCAGCTTGTGACTGGTGTGGAGGGCACAGTGGATGAGGATGCGCAGGAGGAGGAGGAGGCTGAAGAGCATGACATTCCGGAGCTGTAGAGTGTGGGTGAAACACTGACTGAGGTAGGGCCTGCAAACCTTGGTGTGGGAAGGACGTGTTCCGTCCCTCGCTCAGACTGGGTCCCAGCTTCCACAATATTAACCCAGTGTGCCGTCAACGAGATGTAGCGGCCTTGCCCACAAGCACTTGTCCACGTGTCTGTGGTTAGGTGGACCTTGGGTGAAACAGCGTTGTTCAGGGCACGTGTGATGTTTTGTGACACGTGGTTATGCAACGCGGGGACGGCACACCGGGAGAAATAGTGGCGGCTGGGGACCGAGTAACGTGGGACAGCTGCCGCCATCAGGTCACGGAATGCTTCTGTCTCCACCAGCCTAAAAGGCAACATTTCCAGTGCAAGCAGTCGCGAAATGTTAGCATTTAGAACTGTGGCATGTGGGGTGTTGGCAGTGTATTTGCGCCTGCGTTCAAAGGTTTGCTGAATGGATAACTGAACGCTGCGCTGGGACAAGGACGTGCTTGATGATGGTGTTCTTTCTGCGTAGGCAACTGCAGGTGCAGGAGTGGAGGAGGCTTGTTCGCAGGCAGCATGGACAGAGGATTGGCTCGCATGCACAACCAGCGAAGACGTAGCAGTGACATCAGCAAGCACTGCTCCTCGACTCTGTTGTACTTCCCACAAAGTCGGGTGCTTGGCTGACATGTGCCTGATCATGCTGGTGGTGGTCAGGCTGCTAGTTTTGGTACCCCTGCTGATGCTGGCACGGCAGGTGTTGCAAATGGCCTTTTTTGAATCATCTGGATCCAACTTAAAAAACTGCCAGACTCGTGAAGACCTAACATTTGTACAGGCACCTTGTGTCGTCGTGTTGTTCCGGGGAACGGTTGCCTGACTTCTGCCTGGGGCCACCACCCTGCTTCTTACTGCCTGTTGTGATGCTACGCCTCCCTCCCCCTGTGCACTGCTGTCCTCGCTCTGCATATCCTCCTGCCAGGTTGGGTCAGTTACTGGATCATCCACCACGTCGTCTTCCTCTTCCGCACCCTGCTCCTCCTCCTGACTTGCTGACAATTGTGTCTCATCATCGTCCACCACTTGTTGAGACACGTTGCCAACTTCGTGAGAACGTGGCTGCTCAAATATTTGGCCATCTGTACAGACGATCTCCTCATGACCCACTTCAATATGAGCTGGCGAGAGGCCAGAATGTGTGAATGGAAACGTGAACAGCTCTTCCGAGTGTCCAAGTGTGGGATCATTAATGTCCGAGGAGGACGTGTACTCAGCCTGGTGGTAGGAAGGAGGATCAGGTTCAGAAATGTGCGGTGCAGTATCACGGCTACTGACACTTGACCGTGTGGAAGACAGAGTGTTTGTGGTGGTGCCAATCTGACTGGAAGCATTATCCGCTATCCAACTAACAACCTGTTGACACTGGTCTTGGTTCAAGAGCGGTGTACTGCTGCGGTCCCCAAGAATTTGGGACAGGACGTGCGAGCGACTAGATGTGGCCCTTTGTTGTGGCGAAATTAGAGCTTGCCCACGACCTCGGCCTCTGCCTGCACCACCATCACGTCCACTTCCTTGTTCCTTGCCAATGCCCTTGCGCATTTTGCAATGCTGTGCACTGCTGACGTGTATATTCACTACTTGTGCGTTATATCAAAGTTTCTGGAAATTGCACACAAGTGCACCTGTACGCTGCCACCGACAGGCACACACGTGCGGTTTTTAAATGCAAGCACGGACGCACTAAGAACCTAACACAGGTTTTAGGAGCAAAAATTAAGAACTCTGACACTATCAGCCACTGCTGACTGACGTGTATTATACACTACACTTGTGCGTTATATAATAGTTTGGTAAAAACGCACACCAGTGCACCTGTACGCTGCCACCAACAGGCACACACGTGCGGTTTTAAAAACCAAGCACGGACGCAATAATAACCTAACACAGGTTTTAGGAGCAAAAATTAAGAACTCTGACACTATCAGCCACTGCTGACTGACGTGTATTATACACTACACTTGTGCGTTATATAATAGTTTGGTAAAAACGCACACCAGTGCACCTGTACGCTGCCACCAACAGGCACACACGTGCGGTTTTAAAAACCAAGCACGGACGCAATAATAACCTAACACAGGTTTTAGGAGCAAAAATTAAGAACTCTGACACTATCAGCCACTGCTGACTGACGTGTATTATACACTACACTTGTGCGTTATATAATAGTTTGGTAAACGCACACCAGTGCACCTGTACGCTGCCACCAACAGGCACACCCGTGCGGTTTTAAAAACCAAGCACGGACGCAATAATAACCTAACACAGGTTTTAGGAGCAAAAATTAAGAACTCTGACACTATCAGCCACTGCTGACTGACGTGTATTATACACTACACTTGTGCGTTATATAATAGTTTGGTAAACGCACACCAGTGCACCTGTACGCTGCCACCAACAGGCACACACGTGCGGTTTTAAAAACCAAGCACGGACGCAATAATAACCTAACACAGGTTTTAGGAGCAAAAATTAAGAACTCTGACACTATCAGCCACTGCTGACTGACGTGTATTATACACTACACTTGTGCGTTATATAATAGTTTGGTAAAAACGCACACTAGTGCACCTGTACGCTGCCACCAACAGGCACACACGTGCGGTTTTAAAAACCAAGCACGGACGCAATAATAACCTAACACAGGTTTTAGGAGCAAAAATTAAGAACTCTGACACTATCAGCCACTGCTGACTGACGTGTATTATACACTACACTTGTGCGTTATATAATAGTTTGGTAAACGCACACCAGTGCACCTGTACGCTGCCACCAACAGGCACACACGTGCGGTTTTAAAAACCAAGCACGGACGCAATAATAACCTAACACAGGTTTTAGGAGCAAAAATTAAGAACTCTGACACTATCAGCCACTGCTGACTGACGTGTATTATACACTACACTTGTGCGTTATATAATAGTTTGGTAAACGCACACCAGTGCACCTGTACGCTGCCACCAACAGGCACACACGTGCGGTTTTAAAAACCAAGCACGGACGCAATAATAACCTAACACAGGTTTTAGGAGCAAAAATTAAGAACTCTGACACTATCAGCCACTGCTGACTGACGTGTATTATACACTACACTTGTGCGTTATATAATAGTTTGGTAAACGCACACCAGTGCACCTGTACGCTGCCACCAACAGGCACACACGTGCGGTTTTAAAAACCAAGCACGGACGCAATAATAACCTAACACAGGTTTTAGGAGCAAAAATTAAGAACTCTGACACTATCAGCCACTGCTGACTGACGTGTATTATACACTACACTTGTGCGTTATATAATAGTTTGGTAAAAACGCACACCAGTGCACCTGTACGCTGCCACCAACAGGCACACACGTGCGGTTTTAAAAACCAAGCACGGACGCAATAATAACCTAACACAGGTTTTAGGAGCAAAAATTAAGAACTCTGACACTATCAGCCACTGCTGACTGACGTGTATTATACACTACACTTGTGCGTTATATAATAGTTTGGTAAACGCACACCAGTGCACCTGTACGCTGCCACCAACAGGCACACACGTGCGGTTTTAAAAACCAAGCACGGACGCAATAATAACCTAACACAGGTTTTAGGAGCAAAAATTAAGAACTCTGACACTATCAGCCACTGCTGACTGACGTGTATTATACACTACACTTGTGCGTTATATAATAGTTTGGTAAACGCACACCAGTGCACCTGTACGCTGCCACCAACAGGCACACACGTGCGGTTTTAAAAACCAAGCACGGACGCAATAATAACCTAACACAGGTTTTAGGAGCAAAAATTAAGAACTCTGACACTATCAGCCACTGCTGACTGACGTGTATTATACACTACACTTGTGCGTTATATAATAGTTTGGTAAACGCACACCAGTGCACCTGTACGCTGCCACCAACAGGCACACACGTGCGGTTTTAAAAACCAAGCACGGACGCAATAATAACCTAACAGGTTTTTTTGGGGAGCGACAATTACAGTACAGACAAGTCAGACACTATCTGGACTGTTTTACACTGTGTACACCAGCCCCAGATATGAAGGCTGGTATACGGTCACCACTACCCTGCCTGCCTGCCTGCCTGTATACTGCTACAATAGTCCTGACAAGGACTCTTTTGGTCACTAGCCTGTATTCAGACCTGGCTATACCCTGCCTGTATATAGCAACAATAGTCCTGAGAAGGACTCTGCTACTGTACGCCGACCTGGCTATACCCTGCCTGCCTGTATACAACTAGAATAGTCCTGAGAAGGACTTTTGGTCACACTGTTTGCAGCCCTGCAACTGAAAAAGCTATAAAGGGCCGCAAAGCTTTCCCTGAATCAGCGACACTCTCCCTACACTCACTGTCAGAATAGCTGTGAGCAGAGCACAGCGCGCCGGCCTATATAAAGGCTCGGTGACGCTGTGCAGGCCGGCCAATCACTGCAATTCCACAACTAACAGGGCTGTGGCATTGCAGTGGTCTGCCAGCCAATCCCTGCATGAGGGCTGGCTCTCAAAAGAGCGCCAACATGCAGAAATGAAGACCACGAGTAAAGCACGAGTATCGCGAGATTACTCGGTCCCCGCCGAGCAGCCCGAGTACAGTGATACTCGTGCGAGTACCGAGTAGTGACAAGCATGCTCGCTCATCACTATTCTAGATACGTTCGAGAACGGTTCTAGCAGCAAAAAAACAGCTAATTCCTAGCTGGCTTTCCGCTGTAATAGTGTAAGTCACTCTGTGACTCACACTATTATGACATTTCAGTGTATAGTGTGCGGGAACAGCGCATTCAGATCACTGCTGTATGGATAATGGCGATCGCCATTTTTTTTTTCCTTGTCTTCCTTCCCTAAGCGCGCGCGTGTAGTGGGGAGGGCCAGCATGTCAGCCAATCCCAGACACACACACAGCTAAGTGGACTTTTAGCCAGAGAAGCAACGGCATGTGTGATATGATGTCCATGTCACATGTCCCTGCATTATAAAAACGAGTATCTGCCCGTCTGGATGCCATTATCTCTTCTGCGTCCTTGGTGTCAGACATCACTGGTGGAGCTCCATCCTGAGTCCTATCGCCGATACTGCTGTATGCGCTCCATACACAGCGCTGGACAGCTTAGGGATAGCACTTTCTATCAGTCCTTTTAAGGGCTCATATGGGCAGGGTCAGAGCCATAGGTGACAGGTCCTGAAAACAGAGTTTAACAGCTACACAAGATGACAGCGTCTGTGTAGCTAAGGTCAGGGATTTCCTCGCTGCATTTCCCCATTAGGAGGGAATAGAAAGGCAGGCTTCCATTCCTCTACCCAGAGACCCACAACCCTGGCACTGTACCCTCCTGTCCTCTGCACACTCCAACTCATTATAACTAAGCCATTATACTAGCAAACACTGAGTGTACCTAGTGTCATCCTAAACGTGGCTATTGGACTTCTGTATAGTCCCAGTAGTGCCAGATATTTGCAGCACCTCTGCCTGCATTGCACACTCCAACTGATAGTTACTAAGCCATTATACTAGCAAACACTGAGTGTACCTAGTGGCATCCTAAACTTGGCTATTGGACTTCTGTATAGTCCCAGTAGTGCTCAGATATTTGCAGCACGTCTGCCTGCATTGCACACTCCAACTCATTATAACTAAGCCATTATACTAGCAAACACTGAGTGAACTTAGTGTCATCCTAAACGTGGCTATTGGACTTCTGTATAGTCCCAGTAGTGCTCAGATATTTGCAGCACGTCTGCCTGCATTGCACACTCCAACTCATTATAACTAAGCCATTATACTAGCAAACACTGAGTGAACTTAGTGTCATCCTAAACGTGACTATTGGACTTCTGTATAGTCCCAGTAGTGCTCAGATATTTGCAGCACGTCTGCCTGCATTGCACACTCCAACTCATTGTTACTAAGCCATTATACTAGCAATTTATGCTGCCAGTTTAAGGGCCGTAGTTGCATTGTCAGGGATATTTATTCTTTATTATTCTGCTGTTAATAAAGCTAGACCACCGCTGCAATCTACACCACCTCTCAATTTTTACTACCACATTTTCAGTGCACAATCTTGTCGCAATCAACATGAGTGGCAAAATGACAGATGCTGGTGGAAAGGGGAAGAGGCGTGGTGGAAAAGGAAAAAAAGGGTTTGTCCGTGGGGAAGGTGGCAAAGCTCCATTATCATCTGCTGAAGATAGACCATCTACCAGCAAAAGTAAGATGTCTACTACTTACCGTGGACAATCCGATGTGCTCCCTTTTTTAGGACACGAACAACAGGAACAAAGCTAGATAATGGCCAAAAAAGGAAAATGCTTGAATGGATCTCAAGTGGTCCAACAAGTGCCCTCTCAGCCACTTCAAGTACCGCATCCAAAAAACACCAGTCCTCTGAGTTGTCATTTCAATCAAACTTGCTTTCTCCCAGCTCTGAAGTCTCCATCAGCCCTGCACAGTATGGTGGAACTGAGATGACTGAGTCTGCAGAGCTGTTCAGTCACACTATAGCCTGGGAATCAGAGGTCTGCTCCCAAGATACAGTGAGTACAGACCAGGAAATGGTCTGCAGTGATGCCCAGAACCTTTGTCACTCTGATTCAGGCCGTGAGGACCAAGTTTCTGAGCGTAATGTTGACCCTTTGTCACAAACTGGAACACCTGTGGTTATAGACAATGAGGAACATACTGATGACGATGAGACCCAGATACCAGATTGGGATGACAACTTAAATATTCGGTCAGGGCAAGAAGAGGCTCGGTCTGAGGGGGAGGGGAGTGCAAACACAACAATTGATGATGAAGTTCTAGATCCCACCTACTGTCAACCCCCAGTCAGGCACTCGAGGAGGTCAACAGAGGCGGTGGAGGAGGATGCAACCGACGACGAAGTTACCTTGCGCCTTCCTGGACAGAGTCGGAGCACTGGTAGCACGTCTACAACTGCATCATCAGCCACCACTCTGCCTCTGAGCACTAGTCAGGGGGGCTCAGCAGGTCGCATGCCCTCTAAGCCTTGCCTAGCCTGGTCCTTTTTTGACATAGAAAAAGATCGCCCAAATTATGTGATGTGGAAAAATTTGTCATGATTCTATTAGTAGAGGTCAAAACCTCAGCAGTTTGACAACTTCTTCCATGAATCGTCACATGAATAAATATCATAGGTCCCGGTGGGAAGCTCTCCGTGCTGCAATGCGGCCTAGCGGAGCGAACCATCCATGGCCTGCCCCTTCCAGTGCATCCGCGCGCTCTTCATCTTCTAGGACTGTGGGGACAGCTGTCAAACCTGGTTT